>NC_141002.1:75587161-76149064 GCF_052327205.1 Somniosus microcephalus
CCCGCACGGCTCACACGTGGTTGGTGGGGTCCAAAATGGCGGCCTGCACGGTTCACACGCGGCGCTGCTGGAATTGGGGGTCGATTTCGCCCTGCACACTCTCGCGTAGTGGCCTTTCTTGCCGCAATTGGAGCAGGTCGCGTCCTTTGCTGGGCATTGCTGTCTGGGGTGCTTGGCCTGGCCGCAGAAGTAGCATTTCTGGCCTCTGGTCATTGCAGCTGTAGTTGGGCTGCTGGCGGCTTGT
Organism: Somniosus microcephalus; assembly: GCF_052327205.1. Lineage (NCBI taxonomy): Eukaryota > Metazoa > Chordata > Chondrichthyes > Squaliformes > Somniosidae > Somniosus > Somniosus microcephalus. The sequence goes on from NC_141002.1 coordinate 75,587,406, forward strand.
GGCCTTACCGGGTCCCAAGATGGCTGCTCCCGTGACATCCACGTGGCCATCCGGTCAGGGGGGTAGGCGTCCATGTTCTGGAGGGCCACGTCTAACGAGTTAGCGAGTGCCACCGTCTTCTGCAGGTCGAGCCCCCTCTGTTCCAGCAGCCTCTGCCGAGTATAGTTGGACCTGATGCCGGCTACGTAGGCGTCTCGGATCAGGTCATCCGTGCATTCCTTGGCCGTCACCGCTTTGCAATTACAGGCCCGGCCGAGGACTCTCAGTGCCAGTAACTATTCGGCGCCCGATTCCCCGGGGTGCTGTTTTCGGGTAGCCAGGTGTCTGGCGTAGACCTCGTTAACAGGCCTCACGTATTGTTCCTTTAGCGTCGCGATGGCGGCCGCGTAAGTTGTGGCGTCTCGGATGATCGAGTAGACTCGGTGGCTCACCCGTGAGTTCAAGACAAGCCGTTTTGCGTCATCTGTAGTGACGGTAGCGCTGGAGGCCTCCAGGAAGGCTTCGAAACAGCTCAGCCAGTGTTCAAAGTTATTGGCTGCATCTGTTGCTTGAGGATCCAGGTCTAAACGTTCCGGCTTCAAGATTTGCTCCATGTCGAAAATTTAGTCAATAAAATTGATGCACTATCAACAACACCAAAGACTACGAGTTGAACTTATACGAAGTAGGCTTTTATTGACTAAGAACTGGAGCATGCCTCTGCTAGTGGATCCATCCTAAGAGCTCCCGGGGGAAGGGTGGTGAGTCACCTTTATACCCGGGCTTAGGGGTGGAGCCAGGGGTGGAGACATGCCCGGACCTGTACAGAGTTAACAGTGGTTTACCACAACTACTTCACTCTCCATCTTAATGAAGAATTCTATCATATTATGATCGCTCTGACCCAAGGGGCCTCGCACAACAAGACTGCTAATTAATCCTTTCTCATTACATATTACCTAGTCTAAGATGGCCTGATCTCCAGTTGGTTCCTTGACATATTGGTCCAGGAAACCATCCTGTATACACTTCAGGAATTCCTCCTCCACAGTATTGTTACTAATTTGATTAGCCCAATCTATATGTAGATTAAAGTCACCCATGATAACTGCTGTGCCCTTATTGCACGCTTATCTAATTTCCCTTTTAATGCCATCCCCAACCTCCGCATTACTGTTTGGAGGACTATATACCACTCCCACTAACGTTTTCTGCCCATTGGTATTATTCAGTTCTACCCATATAGATCCTACATCATCAGAGCTAATATCCTGCCTTACAATTGTGTTAATCCCCTCTTTAACCAGCAATGCTACCCCACCTCCTTTTCCTTTTTGCCTATCTTTCCTGAATATTGAATACCCCTGGATGTTGAGTTCCCAGCCTTGGCCACCTGGAGCCATGTTTCCATAATCCCAATCATATCATATTCGTTTACCTCTATTTGTGCAGCTAATTCATCCACCTTATTACAAATGCTCCTCGCATTAAGACAGAAAGCCTTCAGGCTTGTTTTTTTAACGCTCTTAGAACTTTGAGAATTATTATTTACTATGGCCATGTTTGATTTAAACCCTTGATTTCTCTGACTGCCACCTTTGTTTTTCTCCTTCCTGTCTTTTGCTTCTATCCTTGTTTCCCTTTCCTCTGTCTCCCTGCTCAGGTGCCCAACCCCCTGCCATTTTAGTTTAAACCCTCCCCCAGAGCACTAGCAAACACTTCCCCTAGGACATCGGTCCCAGTCCTGCTCAGGTGCCTACCATCCGGTTTGTACTGGTCCCACCTCCCCCAGAACCGGTTCCAACATCCCAGGAATTTGAATCCCTCCCCCTTGCACCATTCCTCTAGCCACGTATTCATCTGAAATATACTTCTATTTCTACTCTGACTAGCATGTGGCACTGGTAGCAATCCTGAGATTACTACCTTTGAGGTCCTATTTTTCAATTTACCTCCTAACTCTCTATATTCAGCTTTTAGGACCTCATCCTGTTTTTTACCTATATCGTTGGTACCTATATGCACCACGACAACTGGCTGTTCACCCTCCCCTTCCAAATGAGAAAGGATTAATTAACAATCTTGTTGTGCGAGGCCCCTTGGGTTGGAGTGATCATAATATGATAGAATTCTTCATTAAGATGGAGAGTGAAGTAGTTGATTCAGAGACTTGGTTACTGAATTTAAATAAAGGAAACTATGATGGTATGAGGCGCGAGTTGGCTAGGATGGATTGGGGAATGTTACTTAAAGTGTTGATGGTGAATAGGCAATGGCAAACATTTAAAGATCACATGGATGAACTATAGAATTTGTTCATCCCTGTTTGGCATAAAAATAAAACAATAAAGGTGACTCAACATTGGCTAACAAGGGAAATTAGGAATAGCATAAGATCCAAGGAGAGGACATATAAATTGGCCAGAAAAAGCAGTAAACCTGAGGATTGGGAGCAGTTTAGGATTCAGCAAAGGAGGACAAAGGGATTAATTAAGAGGGGGAAAATAGAGTATGAGAGTAAGCTTTCAGGGAACATAAAAACTGACTGTAAAAGCTTCTATAGATATGTGAAGAGAAAAAGATTGGTGAAGTCAAGCGTAGGTCCCTTGCAGTCAGAATCAGGGGAATTTATAATGGGGAACAAAGACATGGCAGACCAATTAAATACATACTTTGGTTCTGTCTTCACAAAGGAGGACACAAATAAACTCCCAGAGATGTTGGGGAACATAGGCTCTAATGAGAGGGAGAAACTGAATGTAATCAGTATTTGTAGGGAAATGGTGTTAGGGAAATTGACGGGATTGAAGGCCGATAAATCCCCAGGGCCTGATAATCTACATCCTAGGGTACTTAAGGAAGTGGCCCTAGAAATAGTAGATGCATTGCTGGTCATCTTCCAAAATTCTATAGACTCTGGAACAGTTCCCATGGATTGGAGGGTAGCTAATGTTACCCCACTATTTTAAAAAGGTGGTAGAGAAAAAACAGGGAATTATAGACTGGTAAGCCTGACATCGGTATTAGGGAAAATGCTAGAGTCCATTTTAAAAGATGTAATAGCAGAGCACTTGGAAAACAGTGACAGGATCAGACAAAGTCAATATGAATTTACAAAAGGTAAACCATGCTTGACTAATCTACTGGAATTTTTTGATGGTGTAACTGGTAGAATAGATAAGGGAGAACCAGTGGATGTGGTGACTAGTGGGGTACCGCAGGGATCGGTGCTAGGACCCCAGCTATTCACAATATATATTAATGATCTAGACGAGGAAACTAGATGTAATATCTCCAAGTTTGCAGACGACACAAAGCTGCGTGAGCGTGTGTGCTGTGAGGTGGATGCAGAGAAAAACCAGTACGATTTGGACAGGTTGGGCGATTGGGCAGATGCATGGCAGATGCAGTATAATGTGGATAAATGCGAGGTTATCCACTTTGGTGGCAAAAACAGGAAGGCAGATTATTTTCTGAACAGCAATAGATTGGGAAAAGGGGAAGTGCAATGAGACCTGAGTGTCCTTGTGCACCAGTCACTGAAGGTAAGCATGCAGGTGCAGCAGGCGGTTAAGAAGGCAAATGGTATGCTGGCCTTCATTGCAAGAGGATTCGAGTACAAGAGCAAGGATGTCTTGCTGCAGTTGTACAGGGCCTTGGTGACACCACACCTTGAGTATTGTGTGCAGTTTTGGTCGCCTTATCTGAGGAAGGATGTTCTTGCCATGGAGGGAGTGCAGCAAAGATTCACCAAACTGATACCTGGCATGGCAGGAATGACGTATGAAGAGAGATTGGGTCGATTAGGCTTATATTCGCTAGAGTTTAGAAGAATGAGAGGGGATCTCATTGAAACTTATAAAATTCTAACAGGACTAGACAGACTAGACGCAGGAAGGATGTTTCCGATGGCGGGGGAGTCCAGAACCAGGGGTCACAGTCTAAGGATAAGGGGTAAGCCATTTAGGACAGAGATGAGGAGGAATTTCTTCACTCAGAGAGTGGTGAACCTGTGGAATTCTCTACCACAGAAGACAGTTGAGGCCAATTCATTAAATATATTCACGAAGGAGTTAGATATATTTCTTAAGGCTAAGGGGATCAAGGCATATGGGGAGAAAGCAGGGACAGGGTACCGAATTTGGAAGATCAGCCATGATCACATTGAATGGCGGAGTAGGCTCAAGGGGCCGAATGGCCTACTCCTGCTCCTATCTTCTATGTTTCTATGTTTCTATATCGGCCATCAGGTCATGGGGATTTGTCTGCTTTTAGTCACATTAATTTCTCCAGTACTTTTTCTTTACTAATATTAATTACTTTAAGTTCCTCACTCTCATTAGACCCTAGGTTCCCCAATATTTCTGGTATTTTTTTTGTGCATTCTACTGTGAAGACAGATACAAAATATTGGCTTAACATCTCTCTATTTCCTTATTCCCCATTATAATTTCTTCTGTCTCAGCCTCTAAGGGACCCACATTTACTTTTGCTACTCTCTTACTTTTTACATATTTGTAGAAGCTCTTACTATCTGTTTTTATATTTCTTGCTAGTTTACTCTCATATTCTATTTTCTCCCTCTTCAACAGTTTTTTGGTCATCCTTTGTTGGTTTCTGAAACTCTCCCAATTCTCAGGCTGACTACTCTTCTTGGCAACATTATAAGCCTCTTCTTTTAATCTAATACTATCATTAACTTCTTTAGTTAGCCACGGATGGATCACTTTTCCCATGGAGTTTTTATTTTTCAATGGAATGTGCATTTGTTGAGAATTATGAAATATTTCTTTAAATGTTCGCCATTGCTAATCTACCAATTTCCCAATCTACCTTAGCCAACTCACTCCTCAAACCTATGTAATTGGCTTTATTTAAGTTTAATACTCTAGTTTCAGATTTAAGTATGTCACTCTCGAACACAACGTGAAATTTTATCATATTATGATCACTCTTCCCCAGAGGGTCCCTTACTATGAGATTACTAATTAACCCTGTCTCATTACACAAGGCAAGATCTAAAATAGTCTCTTCCCTGGTTGGTTCCATGATGTATTGAATGCATTCCATGAACTCGTCCTCCAATTGATTTATAAAAAGAAACAGGAAGTTATAACAAAAATATCATGCTTTGTTATATTCAAACAATCATGTTCAATTAAAAAGAAATTGTTTTAAACTTTATCAGCACCACTAGATATTTCTACATTCCTGTTTTCTGAGAAAATTTTAATTGCTTTTAGTACTAGTCAATCTTCCATGGCGTTGCACGTAAGAAGTTGAGACCAAAAGCAGTATTCAGGTCAGGCAGGGTTAGAAGGTGAAATAACTGGACTGCGGCAGGTGAGAAAGCAGATGAGAGGGGGAAAGAGGGGGAGGGTTAGAACACTGTGTTATGCATTATGCATTATTTCTCTGTTATGTATAGGAAGCGTGCTCTGTTTTTGTAGGTCCTCTGATGGAGATAGTTTGTGTTGTGTGTTCTGGGAGTAATACGCCTTCTATGCCCTCTGCACTCCCAGACTGTCCTCCCCTCTGTGCCTCTGGTACTAAAATTGCCTAGCAACTGCTGCTGCTTTTGTGCTGTGTGCTGGAAAACGCCTACATATTATTCACTCCTTTCATTGCTGTGGTGATACTTCAACATTTTGTTCCTCGTTCAGCTAACTAATTGTAGGTCTTATCTGGAGTTCAGTACGTACTGTTCATTCATATGTCCCCCTCTCCATGTGTCATTTTGCATGCATTATTTATGACTTGCTTTTAATAAACAAATACCTGCTTCTTACTTTTGGCTAATCATCCTGAAAACCCATTTTCAGATGTTATCAGTTCTCACAGCAGAGCTAGAAATGGGTGAACAGTGCATTAGCAATTTCTACCAGTATTGCATCCTTAATCATGCATATCTAATTTTCATAAACATCATAAAGTACAGGAAAATATGGACCCATATTTTCTTCCATATGATGTGGAAACTGATTTAGCTCATCTCAGCTAGGTGAGTAAGGAACACCACAGTTGGCCTCAGCATTCCCAAGTTTGTAGATGATGCACATAAATAATTAATATGTTGCCAGCAGTAATAGAAATTCAGTGTTCAATGTGCTAATTTATGTGAAGTTACTTTGCATCTTAGTATAAAATGTGTGAAGAGGAGTATTTTTGTTCTGCTACTTCAAACAAGAGTGCGTCAACAATTTAAACTAACAATGAACAAGATAAAGCTTAAAGTCCAAAGAGTTACATGTCCAAATAAAATGTAATCATTGATACATAATGGCCCTGAAAATCCACAGGACCATTTTGCCTGTAGAATCTGCTCCTGACTTCGCCTAAGTATCTGAGGTCAGGAAGAGATCACCTCATTTGAATACCACTATTGGGAGCCCGTTCCACGATGGGTATATCTTCGGTGCTTGCTGGACGTCGGGGGGGCGGGGGAAGCAAGAATGCAGCACAGGATAATCACTCACAAGCTAGAAATTGCCACTGACACAGGAGTTCTCTTCTTATAAGGGGGCCAATTTCAAGAAAGAGCTTCCTATTGTCTTCGGGGATCTGAGCCTGGATCCTCAGCTGGGCTTCACTTGCACTGTGCTGAGGGCCGGTACACGTGGGGCTGAATTTTGCTGACGCTCAGAGTGCGGGTTTGGAGGCAGGTCCACTGTCAAAATAGCAAAGATTGACAGCGGGTAGGAAACCCGCTGCCAACCTGCCTCCACGCAAGTCTCCCAGGTGTCGGGTCTGTCTGCGCAGAACTGACCCGACACCAAGCAGCGGGGGAGACAATTTAGATAATTAAATGGCTTGTTAACAGCCAATTTAATGCTACAGTATTTTGTGCCTACCTTCTAATTTTACGTGCTCCCCCACGGGTTACCCGCTGCTCGGGGAACACACCAGCTCACCCTGTTGTGAGTTGAGTCTGCTTTGATTTATCGGATAACCTGACAGCTGCAGAAGTGGTATAAAGGATACCATGTTGCAGCTGTTTAGTTTCAGAGCTCAGAAACTGCATTTGTAAGACATCTAGAGATTCCTTTAGCTTGTAAGTGTTTAGAGCCAATTCTATATCCAGTGGCATCTCATTGGAACAACCTCTCTCACCATTGACAGATCGCTTCTGTCATCTCAACTGCAGCAACATCGGTGCCCTTGAAAAAAAATCACACCTTGGTCCTCTGAATCCTTCCACACCAACATCACCAGGCACACCAACATCACCAACAATATCACCAACCTTCTGCACCATCACCTGATGCTGCACAGGACATCAGCACCTGACAACACTGCTGCCCGTGAGGCCAGCGATAGCATCACCATGGCCAGATGGACTTCACTTGATGCTGTGCACCTTGGCTGCCACATGATGCGCCAGGTCGACACCATCCCACACCAGCACCATAAAGCATCCCTATAATGTCCAAGCCATTCCTTTCACACTCATCACAATAGCCGGGGGGAAGTTATGTCTCAACATTCAACTGGAACTCACTAAGACACTTCTCAAGGTGCTCACAGATCTGTCCAATAAGGTGGTGTTGAAAATAAAGGTTTCAAATTTTGACAACACATTAACAGAAACTTCACATGAACATTGGCTATACCTTTCAAGTACTTACCCTTGTGTGTTGTTAGTTGATATGTTTGCAGTAGGATGAGGGTGAGTGTGAGGGGTGGCTAGTGAGATGGGGAAGTGATAATGTAGATAGAGAGGGATGGGTGGAGGTGCAAGGTAAGTTGGTGTGAGTAAGGATGTGCAGGAGTGATGGGGATGTGATGAGTGGCACAGCAGGATGAGTTTGAGTATGGCTTTGCAGTAACGTTTCGTGATCTACTGAGATCATTGAAAGGTTGGCGCCACTGCAGCCAGGGACGCCTGACGACATCCCTGTTTGTGTCCTCCTGTGCAATGTGCAACCAGGCTGCGTTGCTCTCCTGATGAGGTCTCTTCCACCCATGGGAAGGGAAGAGAATCTCTCTGCGTGCTGTGACTCCCTCCATAAGCATATGGAGGGAGTCATGCATGAGCCTGGGTGCAGACGTGCACCTTTGTGCAGTGCCTGTCAGTGTTTGCAGCACCTCAATGCTGCAGAACACTGACAGCACAGCTGTCAAAATCAATGTGGCCATAGTCCCTTTAAGGAAACCGGCTGATGACGCTTCATCAAATGACGTCATCAGACCCACTTCCTGTTAATTGGCCAGGTACCCCGCAGGACGGGCTCAACAAGGCCAATCTATGGAAAATCATTTTCAGAGAGCGGCTGCAGACGGGAACGGGACCAGAACCCACCAACCAGCTCTCCCGCCGCCATCCCGCCTCCATAGGGAAAATCCTGGACCCTGGTTAAGCTCGACTTATTAACCACTTAGCATACCTTAAGCCAGGGATGAGGAAATTCCCAACCTGAAAATTCCCTTCCTCAGTACTGACCCCCCTGAGGTTGTCTCAAATAGACCTCTTTGTAAATTTGGATAGCCAAGTCCCAGACAATTTTCTGAGACTTCCACTGCACTCTTGGTGGACTTAAGCTGGGAGTGCTCCAAAATGGCCTGCAGATTTTCAGGGCCAATATATTCAAATATATTATTTTGAAGTTGCATTCTCCATATCTGTCAGGCCTCAATAAAAGAACCAAATTGAAGAGAATCAGAAATAACATCTGCGGATTAAAATATTTTCAAGCTGGTGGTTAACAAATAGTTCAATCCATTGCACTGAAATCTCAGCTAAAATTTTAATGGAGCATGTACATTCTGAGGAGTGGCAGATCCTTTGTCAACAAATTACAAATTGAGATTTTAAGTATTGTATAATAATAGTCATGGTTTTTTTATACTGGTGATATCCATTCATAAGAATATTAATATATATGTATTAAATATGTGGTTTATTGAAGCAGAATTTGCAACAAAAGCCAACTGACAATATAACTTCCATTTTCTTTATGCTCTGACAATTTTTACCAGTTGACTGCAATCTTTTCTATGTGGAGTCCCCAGTAAATATTGAAATACTCCCAGAAATACTGGAAGTATGTAAATACCAACAAAATCCCAGGAATCCTTTCTCCCAATTTCCCAGAGTGTCAGCTATCCAAAGGAAAAAAAGTGCTATTGCTGCTGAAAATAATGTGCTAATAAGTTAACAGATACAGATTTTCCAACTTTGCACTTTGCGGGAAGCCTTACTAAATATGCACCCAAATTTCCAATATGTGCTCCTAGTGAATGATGCCATCACTGACAGTGTAATGTCAGAAAATTACCCCGATAGAATACAGAGTTCTTGAGATACTGTACTCGCAGCACACAATATGCCTGTCCCCAGATGGACAGAAATCTGAAGACCTCACAAACCCTCAGGAATTACCTTTTGGGCCACAAATTTGAAAATCTATAGGGGCGATTGTAACCCTACCCGCTCGGCAAAAACTGGGCTGTCGAGTAATTAAAATCATCTGTGCCGTCACACACATATCCCATAGGTTCCGATTTTAACCTGCTCTTCTGAGTAGGTGGGAGGGACACCAGTCAGAAGCTGGCAAGGTACTTCTTTAAATAAGCAGATCGTGCTCCAATGGCTATATTGGTGATTGGCTGCTATTTTAATCAGAGGTCTGTGAAGGTAAGCCGTCATGGCTTTCCTGTCTGGCCACCTTAGCCAGACTTAACAGGTAAGTCAGTTTCCTTTTTTTGACCTACCTTGTGGGGCCCGGAGGAGCAGGAGCACTCCTCTGGACCCCACAAGGAAATTTTAGACCACCCCTCTCCAAGTCACAAGGTCCTCCCGAACCCCCTCCCTGCCACTTATCTGAGTTATGGAGACCATTCCTTTGTTCCCCGTCAGTGGCCTCCTGCTGCTGGACACTCTTGCTTGCCGGCCAGCTGCCACTTCCCCCCAGTTGCAGGCGGGGGACTGATTGAGGCTATGCAGTTGAGATCCAGAAGTAAAAATCTTCTAACCTCACTTGCTGAGGTAACATGTTAAGAGCATTCATCTAATTAAAATTGCTTAAGAACTGAAAATGCAGTCCATCAATTCAAATTAAAGCATACTGTTCATTTTTATAAAAGGATTCTGAAGGATAACTTTTTGTTGTGAAATTATTTATCTTGCAATCTTGAAGCAATTTACAAAATTGATCATGCGAATCCAATTATTGGTCAAAGATTTTGTAGAATCATACTGATGCACTCTAAAAACAGAGTAAAATGTTATTAAGATAAATACTGAAGATAACATAGTGATTAAATAATTCATTACTATCAACCACTGAAGTTTCTTATTTAGTTTGGGATCATTCTATTACTATTAGCCCTTAGGTTAGTTTGTCAAAATAATCTGCTTTACATATAAATTGAGGAGTTGGGTAACAGTATGCTTTCTAATGCTGTACAACAACATTTGAAAATATATTTCAAGCACTTTAAATAAAGGAAATGTAAAGGCCTTCACTATAATATATGACCATCTATCCATCTGTGTATCATTGCAAACATATCTATAATATATGCATTGCAATTCTGAAAGCTTCCTGTTTGTCATGCCTATTTCCTGTAGTCATGATTTAGTCACACCTTAGTAACACTTAGCAACATCGCTGTGATTTTCAGTAATGCCTGTGACATTTGGTAATATTTGAAAACAGTATCCAGGGGGGAGATTTTCGGGGGGGGGGGTGGTCAGTGGGCGCATTTGGCAGCAGGTTGGCTGAGAAAAGATTTTTTTGACAGCGGGTAGGGAACCCGCTGTTAACCCGCCTCCATGCTAATCTCCCAGATATCGGGTCTGTCATCGCTGAACAGACCCAGCACCAAGCGGCAGGGGAGGCAATTTAGATCATTAGATAGATTGTTAAGAGGCAATTAAATAGTATTTTAAGCTTACCTTTAGATTTTTAGAGTTCGCCAATGGCTTCCCTGCTGCTCAGGGATCATGTCAGGTAAGGAGATCGGGTGTTATGTCAGCATGTGATGATTTCTTTAATTGACAGCTACAAATGGTCTATAAAAGCTCCCATTTCATAGCTCTTCACTTTGCAAGGTTACAAGTTGTTGCTTACTGCATTGGGAAGACAGCTTGCAAGTGTTTGGAGCAAACTCTCTATCCAGTGTCACCTCATTGGAACAATCTCTCTCACCATTGACAGATCACTTCTGTCATCTCAACCTCACCTACCAGCTATTCCATCAGCATCGGTGCCCTTGAGAAAATCTCACATTGGTCCTCAGAATCCCACCACAATCAGCCCCAACACCAACAGCACCAACAACACCAACTTTCTCCGTAATCAACTGGTGCTGCACAGGACAAAGGGCATCAGCATCTGAGCACATTGCTGCCCGGGACGCTAGGGATGGTCTCATCATAGCCAGATTTACTTCACTTGATGCTGTACACGCTGGCTGCCACATGATGCGCCAGGTTGGCACCACCCCACACCAGCACCATAAAGCATCCCTACAATGCCTAAGCCATTCCTTTCACACTCATTGCCATTGTGGGGGGTACCGTTGTGTCTCACCATCCACTGCAACTCACTAAGCCACTTCCAAGCGTGCACACAAATCTGTCCAAGAATGCAAAGTGTTGAAAATAAAGATTTCAGTGTTTGACAGCACATTAACAGAAACTTCACATGAACATTGGCTAAAACACCCAAATGCCTACCCTTGTGTGTTGTTAGTTGTTATGATTGGACTAGGATGAGGGTGCATGTGAGGGGTGGCTAGTGCAATGGGAAAGTGATAATGAAGATAGAGAGGGATGGGTGGAGGTGCAAGGTAAGTTGGTGTGAGTAAGGTTGTGCAGGAGTAGGGTAGGGAAGGCAGAGAGATGGGGATGTGATGAGTGGCACAGAAGGATGAGGTTGAGTGTGGCTTTGCAGTAATGTTTCGTGATCTACTGAGATCATTGAAATGTTTGCGCCACTGCAGCCTGGTCCTCCTAACGACATCCCTGCTTGCGTCCTCCTATACAATGTGCAAGCAGGCTGCGTTGATCTCCTGGGGTGATCTCTTCTGCCCATGGGAAGGGAAGAGGACCTCCCTGCGTGCTGTGACTCCCTCCATAAGCATATGGAGGGAGTTGTGGAAGAGTCTGGGTGCAGGCATACACCTCTGTGCAGTGCTTGTCAGTGTTTGCAGAACACGGATAGCAGAACTGTCAAAATAAATGTGTGCATGGTCCCTTTAAGGAAACTGGCTGATGACACGTCATCAAGTGACATCACCAGACCCATTTCCTTCAATTGGCCAGCAAACGCGCTGGGCGGACTTAACAAGCCCAATCAATGTAAAATTCTTTTCACAGATCGGGCTGGAGCCAGCAGCAGGGTCGCACCCCACCACCGACCCCGGCCGCACCGGACCCGCCTCAGTAGGCGAAATCACGGCCCTAAAGTATAATATTAACACCTGCTTCTATTACTTTTGATAGGTAACACAGTCATGCCCGTTATTCATTTCTCCCACCACTGGTGACACTGCAGCATGAATCACCCAGATCTGCTTATCATTTTGTCTTTTCACCTTATTTTTGGCATTTCCCAAGTCAGGTAAGTTCATTTTAAATTTTAAAATTTAGAAAATTTATTTTCCTACAGGTGAACTTCCTGGGTCCCAAATGCAGCGGCACAAGTGCAGCACAGTGGAACTTATACTCACTGAAATTAGAGGAAGCTGTCAGAAATCCCATTGCCAGCTAAGTTAAATAATGCTGGCAACACAAGTGTGAGAGTCCTGCCAGCAGGAAGCCAGTTATGCTGGGAGCAGCTGGAAAATTTGGGAAGGAGCAAGCTTTGTATTGAAAGGGCTGCATATAGTTAAAGGGCTGATCAGGCTCTTGGAAGAGGAACTGAAATGGCTGTTGATAAAAGAATGAAAAGTAGAGTATCTAACTTCACTAAGGCTAATGTGGAAGTGCTACAGGCCCCAATTAGAGAAAGGATGGATGCTAGTTAGAGTATGGGGGTAAAGCCATCACATGCAGCAACATGTGCCAGGTGGAAGGAGCTGGCTGTGGCTTTGAGTGGGACCTGCATAATCTTTTTAATTGTTGAAAGAATTTTAATGCCTTCACTAGGTCTCCAAAAGTAAGAGTGTTTCAGATGAATAAGAGGGCACATATGGAGGTTCCACATAACCGCTCCCAAGATGGGTGACAAACAGCTGGGATAGAAGTGGAGTCCACTGCCTTGCTGTGCGCCAACATCTGAGAGGATTTCAACTCATTGCATGGCAGCTTGGGGAAAAGGGCAGCTGCAGGAGCATCTGCAAACCCTCACTCGCTGTACGAGAGATCCAGGCAAGTCAATGAATTCAATGTGAATCTACTGAATGAAGGACTGCAGGTCTTGGGAAACTATCTGGATAGGTCAGAGTCAACTGGATTGAAAAGTATACTGGGCAGCATCTCAAGAGAGACTAAAGGATGTTCAGTTGACTCTCTCCCACGGAGTGCTGGTAACCAGAATCCTGTTCCCAATATAAATGGAGAAGCTCGTGTGCATGCCTCAGAGATTGCTTTCCGTCATGGCAGCAGCACAAAGGGGCACTCCATCTGCTCCCCACAGAAGCTTTCATCTTTGCAGGACCAGGCTGTCAAATAACCCATTATAAATAATCAGCCTGTCTCATGTCCATCCAGGATTTGGAGGCCTTGAGAAAAGGGCCACCTCCATCCCAAGAAGGCCCCAGAAGACACGTGGAAGAAATGTTATAATATGGCAAAGAAAAGCTGTGTGGCCACAAGGGGTATGCATGGTAACAGATCCAAATAATGGAAATAGTTGTAATAAATTCCTAAAATATTTCATGCAAGAATTGGTCAGTATTTGATTCTCTTGTATAACAATGGGGAGCATGTAGTGAGCCGATGTTGAAGCTCAGGATTAGGATGTGATGGATAGATGTGTGAAACAAGGATTTTATTCGGATCATAGAGAGCTTGGAGAGTGGAGGCAGGTAAATAGTAATCTATTAATTTGCAAAGGTGTGCTAAATAAGCCTCTCTCAGCTGTCTGGCAGGCATCACCACTGCACCTGCTTTGTGTTTTTCCATGGGCTGGTTCTTCAGCAATCAGCAGAGTCATAATCAGAGTGTCTGGCATCTTTTGGGACATCTGCCTTCAATCCTTTCCTAATTGCAAAGTTATGAAGCAAACGACATGTTACCACAATTCACAAGACAGTGCTAGGTATCTACTGACAGGCATTCCCAGACCTAATCAGACACCTGAATCTTCCTTTGAGCATCCCAATGGCTTGTTCAATTGTTATTCTTGTCTTTATGTTTGCTTCATTGTAGCACTCCACTGCAATACTGGTGGTCTTCCGAAGTAGTGTCTTAAGCCATAGGGGCAGTGGGTGCCCATTGTCACCCAGCAGCCACGCTGCACCTTGTTCCAGCTGTTTGAATTGATTTGAGACACTAGACTGATGAAATATCATGACAGCAATTCACATGCAAGAAGTTGTGCCTGTCATCATAAATAAGCTTAACAGTTAGGAAATAGAAACCTTTGCTGTTTATATCTAAAAATATGGTGGTTTACATTTCGGGCACGCAATGTCACATGGATGCAATCAATAGCTTAAACAACCCTAGGGAATACAGCAATTCTGAAAAAATTCATGGCCCTCTCAGTCATCTTTGTCAAATTGTATAAATTGAGCTGCCCTGGCAAAGAGGGCATTGGTGACTTGTGTTATAAAGAAGTACACAGCAGCATGGCTGATCTAGCAAAAGTCTTCTGGAGCTCCTTGCAATGTGCATATGGCATAGACGTTGAGCGCTGTGGTCACTTTCTGTGCCACAGTCAGAGCTGGACGTATTCTGGACCTTGGTTGCAAATCTGACTACGGCCTCCTGAGACAGATCACCTGGGAAAATCTCAGAACGCGCTCCTGGTTTATATATCCTGCTGAATGGTCTGGCTCTCCTCTGATGAGGCCTGATTAATCTGGTTTTCTTTACAGCCCCCTGCTGCTCCTCTTTTTCCAGCATATAGATCATGCAAAATGAGTTCTCATTAGAAAGCCCACTGTGAAGCCATCAGATGCTAGCTCTATAGTTGTGTAGAAATAGAATGCTTTTGAAGGGAAATACAGAATGCAGAGGAAGGCTTCCTAAGTATAACGGTGATTTTTTTCCCCCCTGCAATACCTGCAGTGAGTCCTAAAATATGACAAAAAGTTTTCAGAAGCAATTTCAATTGAAGGATGTCACTTTAGTTAAGTACTCCCACTTTAATGAAAGGTCCTGGTAAACCATACCTTTTAAACAGTGGCGCACATTCTCTAGGGCATGCAGGAAGGGGGAAGTCACAGTATTTAGGACTGTCATCTCATCCTAACTCTGCAATTTGCATGTGGCTGCCACTAAAAGGTTGGGTACTTTTTCACTGCATCTTGAAGCAAAATAGAATTTATGCCAGCTTGCTTCCCCAATGGAACACATATATCAGTTGAATCAGAAGTTCCTGGTCTTATAAAATATAATTGCCAACTTATGCCATTCTCCACCCCAGGAATTTTGGGGGCCTTATTTTTGATACCATAAGAACATAAGACGTAGGAGCAGGAGTAGGTCATTTGGCCCCTCGAGCCTGCTCCGCCATTCAATAAGATCATGGCTGATCTGATCTTGGCCTCAACTCCACTTCCCTGCCCGCTCCCCATAACCCTTGACTCCCTGATTGTTCAAAAATCTGTCTATCTCCACCTTAAATATATTCAATTACCCAGCCTCCATAGCTGTCTGGGTAAGAGAATTCCAAAGATTCACAACCCTCTGAGAGAAGAAATTCCTCCTCATTTCCGATTTAAAAGGGTGCCCCCTTATTCTGAAATTATGCCCCCAGTTCTAGATTCCCCCACGAGGGGAAATATCCTCTCTGCATCTACCCTGTCAGGCCCCTTCAAAATCTTATATGTTTCAATAAGATTCCCTCTCATTCTTCTAAACTCCAATGAGTATAGGCCCAACCTGCTCAACCTTTCTTCATAAGGCAACCCCTTCATCTCCGGAATCAACCTCATGAACCTTCTCTGAACTGCCTCCAATGCAAGTATATCCTTTCTTAAATAAGGAGACCAAAACTGTACGCAGTACTCCAGGTGTGGTTTCACCAACACCCTGTATAGTTGTAACAGGACTTCCCTACTTTTATACTCCATTCCCTTTGCAATAAAGGCCAACATTCCATTTGCCTTCCTAATTACTTGCTGTACCTGCATGCTAACTTTTTGTGATTCATGTACAAGGACCCCCAGATCCCTCTGTACCTCAGCATTTTGTAATCTCTCCCCATTTAAATAATAATTTGCTTTTTTATTTTTCCTACCAAAGTGGATAACCTCGCATTTTCCCACATTAAACTTCATCTGCCAGATTTTTGCCCACTCACTTAGCCTATCTATATCCCTTTGGAGATTCTTTGTGTCCTCCACACAATTTGCTTTCCCACCTATCTTTGTATCATCAGCAAATTTAGCTACATTACACTCAGTTCCTTCATCCAAGTCATTAATATAGATTGTAAATAGTTGAGGCCCCAGCACTGATCCCTGCGACACCCCACTAGTTACAGTTTGCCAACCTGAGAATGACTCATTTATCCTGACTCTCTGTTTTCTGTTAGTTAGCCAATCCTCTATCCATGCTAATATATTACCCCCAACCCCATGAGCTCTTATCTTGTAACCTTTTATGTGGCACCTTATCGAATGCCTTCTGGAAATCCAAATATACGACATCTACTGGTTCCCCTTTATCCACCCTGCTCATTACATCCTCAAAGAACTCCAGCAAATTTGTCAAACATGATTTCCCTTTCATAAAACCATGCTGACTCTGCTTGTCTATATGATGATTTTCTAAATGTCCTGCTACCACTTCCTTAATGATGGACTCCAGCATTTTCCCAATGACAGATCTTAGGCTAACTGATCGATAGTTGCCTGCTTTCTGTCTCCCTCCTTTCTTAAATAGGGGCATTACATTTGCGGTTTTCCAGTCTGCTGGAACCTCTCCAGAATCCAGGGAATTTTGGTAGATTACAACCAATGCATCCACTATCTCTGCAGCCACCTCTTTTAAGATTCTAGGATGCAGGCCATCGGGTCCAGGGGACTGGTCCACCTTTAGTCCCATTAGTTTGCCTATTACTTTCTCTCTAGTGATAGTGATTGTTTTAAGTCCCCACCCCGACCCCAATAGCCCCTTGATTATCCATTATTGGGATGCTTTTAGTGTCTTCTACCGTGAAGACCGATACAAAATATTTGTTCAAAGTCTCCACCATTTCCCTGTTTCCCATTATTAATTCCCCAGACTCATCCGCTAGGGGATCAACTTTTACTTTAGCTGCTCTCTTTCTTTTTATATACCTGTAGAAGCTCTTACTGTCTGTTTTTATATTTCTTGCTAGCTTACTCTCATAAGCTATCTTCTCTCTCTTTATCATTTTTTTAGTCATCCTTTGCTGGTTTTTAAAATGTTCCCAATCCTCTGGCCTTTCACTATTCTTTGCAACATTATATGCTTTTGTTTTCAATTTGATACCATATTTTACTTCCTTACTTAGCCATGGATGGTTCATCCTTCTCTTAAGAGTCTTTCTTTCTCACTGGAATATATCTTTGCTGAGACTTATGAAATATCTCCTTAAATATTTGCCACTGCTTTTCTACAGTCTTACCCTGTAATATATTTTCCCAGTTCACTTTAACCAAGTCTGCCTTCATACCTTTGTAATTACCTTTGTTTAAGTTCAGGACACTAGTTTGAGACCTATCTTTCTTACCCTCAAACTGAATTTGAAATTCTACCATGCTATGATCTCTCTTCCCAAGAGGATCCTTCACTTCGAGATCATTAATTAATCCAGCCTCGTTACACATTACCAGATCTAAAATAGTCTTCTCCCTGGTTGGTTCCACAACATATTGTTCCAAGAAACCATCCCGTATGCACTCTAAGATCTCTTCCTCAAGTAAGTCCAAAGATGTGTGGGTTAGATTGATTGGCTATGATAAATTGACCCTTAGTGTTAGGGGGATTAAATACATGGGGTTACAGGGATAGGGTGGGATATGTGTTGGTGTAGGGGTTACGGGGATCGGGTGGGATATGTGTCGGTGCAGGCTCGATGGGCCGAAATGGCCTCTATCTGCACTGTGGGGTTTCTGTGATTCTGTGATTATACCTTCGCCAATTTGCTTTGTCTAATCAATATGAAGATTAAAATCTCCCATGATTATATTCATACCTTTCTTACAAGCCTCTATTATTTCTTGATTTATACTCTGTCCTACAGTGTGGCTACTGTTTGGGGGCTTGTATACCACTCCCACCAGTGACTTCTTACCCTTATTATTTCTTATCTCCACCCAAACTGATTCTATGTCTTGATCTTCTAGGCCAATATCATTTCTCATTACTGCACTGACCTCATCCCTTATTAACAGAGCTACACCACCTCCTTTTCCTTTCTGCCTATCCTTACAAAATGGAAAATACCCCTGAATATTCAGTTCCCAGCCTTGGTCACCTTGCAACCACATCTCCGTAATGGCTATCAGATCATACCCATTTATTTCTATTTGTGCTGTCAACTCATCTATCTTGTTACGAATGCTGCGTGCGTTCAGATATAGAGCTTTTAATGTTGTCTTTTTACCATTTTTCCCTACTCTGACCCCTCTTTCTGATACACTCTTATGTGTATACGCTCTGTCCCTTCCTGTCACACTCTGGTTATCATTACCCTTATCGCTACCCTGCACTTTTGCCTTCTCATTTTTCTTTGACTTTTTAAATTTCCGCTCAGCGTATCCCTCCCCCCAACTATTTAGTTTAAAGCCCTATCTACAGCCCGAGTTATTCGGTTCGCCAGGACCATTATCGTAGATATCTTGGATGTTAGATTGAACAAGGCTGTCTCTTCTGACCTTCAAGCAACTGGGATATAGAATGTATCTCTCTGGGCTTCAGTGATCTGATTGGTACCATTAGGTTTACTTTCTCACAGATCAATGGTCATGGAGAGCCAGTTCCCACTACTAGTGACATGACAGGAATGGGTTTGATTTAATAGCCATTATGGAGATGTGGTTGCAGTGACCGAAGTTTAGAACTAAATATTCCAGGATACTTGACTTTTAGAAGAGATAGGCAGAATGGAAATGGAGGGGTAGCCCTGGTAATAAAGGATAGGATAATGACAGTAGAGAGAAAGGATGTTAGCTCAGAAAAATAAGATGTAGAATAATTTTTGGTGGAGCTAAGAAACAAGGGGCATAAAACACTGGTAGGAGTAGTTTATAGGCCCCCTAACAGTAGTTGTGGTGTCAGGCAAAGTATAAATCAGGAAATTAAAGGTGCATGTAACAAGGGTAATACAGTAATCATGGGGGACTTAAATTTTCACATAGACTGGGCCTTAATTTGAAAGTATTGTGGTAGCTGCCAGGAAAGCAAGCATTAACTGACAATAACAAAGTGCTGCTGGTCATTGAGTGAGTTGAATTCTTTTCTATTTACATAGCTGACAAGATTGATCGAGGATGCATGCATGGCTATGTGGGTGCAATCTATTGCTCCTAGAACCTTTGAGAAAAAGTCACTCTGTAAAGATTGCCAAGGGATTTGTCAGGCATAATTTCCCTCCCATAAACCCAAGCTTGTTCCCTCTTATAGTTCTGTTTTTCTCCAGTATGTTCATCATTTGCCCTATCAGGGCAACTCCAGTACTCTCCTTATAATGAATATCAGACTGAATGGCCTGTAGTTCCCTGGGGTATCTGTTTAACATTTTTGATTGATTGGTGTTATGTTCCCTTTTCATCCAATCTCCAGGCATAGTTCCCATTTGCACAGATTCTCGAAAACGGTCCATTAGAAAATTTCACCAAGACTCTATTGCATTGAAAACATTTACCATTGCTAAATCCACTAAGCTTGAGCCAATGTTAATACAGAGTATATGTCACTGTCTGACTACAATATTACATGTACAGGTAATATGCAGAGTAACATTCTACAGACTGCCCATCAATTGAACAGTAAGAATGACTTCTTTGTACTTGTTTCTTTTTCTTATCAGTTATTTCCAGCTGTTTCTTTGTGTACGTTTGTGGCGATCCACCATTATTCCTGTAAATGTCTTATTCATTACATCTTTATACCTCTATTTCATTATAGCACACTCGAGTCAAGCCCTCAATGTGATATATCAGTATTATAATAATGATTGTTTCCAAAACTTTATCTGGAAAGTTGCAATTTTAACTCATATCTTATTTCAATATTACTGTTTGAGATTATTCTAATGCACCTCCGGAGGGAAAGTTCATTTCACTTTATCAATATTCTAAAAATCTTGGATCAGGTTCTCGCATGCTTTTATCCAACCAAAACAAGTTCAGTTTTGTAAGTTTCTTTCATAACTTGAAAGTTATCCTTGTTGCTGTTCTTAACCTTCCCCAATGAATCAATGTCCTTTTGAAAGTATGGTCCCTAAATTGAACACAGTGGGTTGAAAATATGTTTTTGCCCATTTTTGTGCCTGAAATAAGAGCACGTGCCAGAAGCCAGAGGCCCAAGGCTTATCTAATATTGGGCCTCGGGCCATATCAACACACTCATCGCTTTTGCAACTCTTACTTCCCCACTCCTCATATCTGACACACTGCATCCAAGCTATTCCACTATGGCAGGCACATTCTCTAAACACCTCACAAGACTATCACTAACACACTTACTTCTTTCTTGCAGGAGAAGGTCGTCCACAACTCTAGACAGCAAGCTGCCAGCGGAGTGGAATATCTTATGGTTGACAAAGATAGCAGGCTGGTGATAGGGAGCATGCAAGGCAATGTGTTTGCAGTCTGTGTGCCTTGCACTCTGGGGGTGCTTTCCATGCATGTGAAACCTATTGTCCTTTCATCCTGCTTCTCTCTGGCCATGGGGAAGGAGATGTAAGTGTTTCTCATGGTGTAGAGAGCCTTGCTGATCTTCATACATCTGTGTACTGCAAACTGTTAGATGTTACTGATATCACCTGTTGTAGCCTGAAAGGAGCACGTGGCATAAAAGTTGAGGGCCACAGTGAGCTTGACAGTCACAGGCAATGCTGCCCATGCCCTGATGCGAGGCTCAAGCTGTGGCTGCGGCTGCAGCAGGTGATAGCGCTCAGTAACAGCATGTTGGTGAATCGAAGACGATTCATGCAATGCTCCCGAGTAAAGTTGAGAATGGAAACGGTCCCTGAATACCCTCTGAGGATATGGCCTCCTGTTCAGGGCCCTCCTCCTTTGTGCGGGTTAGGTTGATTGGCCATGATAAAAAAAAATTGACCCTTAGTGTTAGGGGGGATTAAATACGTGGGGTTACGGGGATAGGGCTTGGGTGGGATGGCTGTCGGTGTAGGGACCGGGTGCTAGGGTTTGGATGATCAGCCATGATCTCGTTGAATGGCGGAGCAGGCTCGAAGGGCCGACTGGCCTACTCCTGCTCCTATCTTCTATGTTTCTATGTTTCTATGTTTCTCCTGGCAGCTTCTCCTGCTTTGTGGTGTTTTCTTATCGCAGTTCCCCTCATCCTGCAGCCCTGAAGGAAGCCCTGAGAATACCCATGTCTGCAGCCAAACTATCTGGTTAGACCACACTTGGAGTACTGTGAACAATTCTGGCTGCCATATTATAAAAAGGATATAGGCATACTGGAGAGGGTGAAAAAAAGATTTATATGGATGATACCAGAAATGCGAGGGTATACCTATCAGGAAAAGATGAACAGGCTGGGTCTCTTTTCTCTTGAAAAGAGAAGGCTAAGGGGTGACCTAATAGAGGTCTTTAAAATTATGAAAGGTTTTGATAGAGTAGACACAGAGGGCTGGATTTTCATTGAGGAGTCGGGTACGAGGCGGGACTACAACTCTTGGGGTTGTAGTCCCGCCTCCATTAAGTTCTATCCAACCCACGTGATTTTGACTTGATTGACCTTGTTGAGCCCACCCAGCGGGCTCAGCAGGCCAATTAAGGGCCACCCAGCAACAGGGGATGTCACAGATTGAAATTTCATCTGTCAAGACCTTTTGACAGATGAAATATCAGTGTTTCACAGCTATTTGAAGCTGTCGAACACTGACAATCTGTACTCCAGGTTAATTCCTTCCTCTCAGGATGATTTAGAGATCTCCCCGGAACAGAAAGCAGAGGCTGAGGATTTTGACAGCTGGCAGCCATTCTGCTTTCTGTGCCAGTGAGATGAGGGACTCCTGAGACCTGAAGGAAGGAAGGCTGTAAAGGTAAGTAAAGGTTAGTAGAACTTCTTTAAACACTTTACACAGACCAAGCACACTTACCTCTGCACTCATGCACCCATCACTCACCTGAACACCGGACATCTCGACCCCTCCAAGCCCTTCATCCCGACGGCCCACCTCGCTAACTTGGCTTGGTTTGGAGCCGCCGGGAATCCTACATTTCAACAATAAAAATAGGGATTAGGCTAAAAACTGCCTGTTAACTACCTGTTAACTGGCAGTTAATTGGCACTAATCCCCTTCCCGCCTCGGGGAGGTGGGTCCCAGTGCAGGGTGGGGATCCGCCTCCTTTGAAACTGGCATGGAGGCGGGTTGGGGGCGGGATAGGGTCGGGACCCCCGATTTCAGGATTTTAAACCCCCACACGCCTCCAATCCCGACTCCACAGCCCGATGAAAATCCAGCCCAGAGAGAGTGATTCCATTTGTGGGGAAGAACAAAATTAGAGGCCATCAATATAAGATAGTCACCAAGAAATCAAATAGGGAATTCAGAAGAAACTTCTTTACCCAGAGAGTGGTGAGAATGTGGAACTCGCTACCACAGGGAGTGGCTTTGCGAATAGTATAGATGCATTTATTGGGAGGCTAGATAAGCATATGAGGGAGAAGGGAATAAATAGCGGGTTATGCTGTTTGAGTTAGATGAGGAAAGATTGGAGGAGGCTCGAGTGGAGTATAAACGCTGGCATGGACTGGTTGGGCTGAATGGCCTGTTTCTGTGCTATATATCCTATGTAATCCTATGTATCTGTGAGGCAACTCAGAACAGTCCAGTAACAGCAAAATCTTTGTCTGTGCACACAAAGTGAAGTTTCCAGAGTCATAAGACAAAATAAAATACATCCAGAGTTTAACTAGCAACCTGAAATGTCCAACCAGCAACTAACCTGTGAGATCAGCATGATCACTTTAAATATCACCGGTGAGGGGGCCTTCCTGACGGTTTTTGCCATGGTGTGCTGAGCAAAGTCAGCACATGGACAGTGAAGTGCTGGGGAACGTGGAAATTGAAAAGGCATTGTGAAAGACGTACAGCACATTAATTTGAATTAATTAATTGGCTATTTCCATTGTGCCAGCGGACGCTTCTCCTGACATTGCAGCCTCTTTAACCAATGTGGCAGGTGGCGAACTTTTGGCTGGAAATGTGTGCGCGCTTCCTGCCCACCATAGTGGGGCCTTAGTAGTCCAAGCAGTGCCCAAAAAATAGGCACTGAACAGCCTAATTTCTGGGCTCAGCTGATGCTGCCTGGAAGTATCCAGATGCATGGAAATTCAAGACAGTGGAGACCTTGATTGGTAAAAACTGTGCTCCTGGTGGAAGTGAGCTGGACGTTTTCAGCCAGCGTTTGACATATTTACCCAATAATCTTCAGGTGGAAGAAATCTAAGCGAGACCTTGATCTGTTGATTTTTATGAGTGGGTATAAGTGCATAGGGAAGAGACACCTTCAGTGAAGCCTCTCTCTAACGGCCTCCAATCTAATCTTTTCCATGTTCTCATCCTTCTCCACTTCATTGAATAAGAACAGAAGTACTTCCATTCAGAAATTCTCATCGCCAATGCAACGAAGTACTTTGAGCTGGGTGAAATTGCAGCAAAAGTCCTGTCTGAACCTCTAAAATACTGAAGAGATTGCTATGCAGCCAAAGTGAAACCAACCTCCATTAACAGCATAAAAAATAATCGCCTCAAAATAGTTTCCACCTCAGGGATAACTTCTTGCAGCTCCGATCACTGTTTACATACTGGTGGAAATTATTTAGGTTGGGTTTGAGGTTAAAGTTGGGGGAAATTGGTTGAAAGGGGAGAGCCACACCCAGCATGAAATCATCATTTATATAAGGTGCATCAAGCTCTCCCTGGGTCTTAAAGGGGACTGGTCTTTTTTGTGAGGATTATTCAGGTGCAGATTTTTTTACAACAGATTTGAGGTGATAGCCCCTGAAACCCATTTTACTCTGTTTACTGCTACAGATCCATCCCAAAATGGACAGTGATTCAGAGGAAACTCCAGACTATTTATTTATATGATTTACAGAAAACTCTGTTAAACACTTTGCTATTAACAGGTTCAAAAAATGCCGAGTAGTGGATGCTTTGTGCTTTTTCTTTTAGCTCATTACTGTTGAAAAGCAAATTTTGCATAATGGATTACCATTTTCTTAAAATTCTAAATTACAGTGAAGTAAGTTGTATAACCAAAGGAAAATATAATGCTTTTCAACTTACTGTTACTGATTGATTAACCAAACACAAAAGGCTGAATTTTCTGGGGTAGTAGCGGATGAGATCGGTGGCAGGTTAGGTGGGAAAGTTGTTATTTTTGACAGTGGGTCTGGAACCCACTGTCATCTCGCTCCCATGCGCCTTTCCCCCAGGCACGCCTGTCATCGCGGAGCCGAACCGACCAGCAGCAGCGGGGGACCCAATTGAAATCATTATGAGGTAGTTTAAGAGCCTTTTTCCCCCTAATTTTTAAATTTCCCTGCATGGCCACGGGATTCACACAGCTCGGGAATGACGTCTGTCAACCTGAAGCATGAGTTCCATGGCCATTGCCATGTTGATTACATCAGCTAACAGATTGATGGAGATTCTGTTCTACTTGAAAAGCTACTGGTAAATGTTAATTCAGAAATTCCTGAAGGGATGTGAGTGCTGAAGGCTCCCCTCCTACCCTGGCTGCTGAGGGAAATACAGGAATCCCTCCCCAACCGCGGGGGATACGTCCCTGAAAAACCCCGCCGATAGTAAAACCGCGGTTCGCAAATTCACTATAAACACATATAAATAGCATAAAAATCAAGTTTTTTACCTTATTCCTAAATGAAAAACCGCGGATACGCAAATTTCACAGCCGCGGTTGACAAAAATTGTCGCAGAGTGGAAACCGCGTATACGTGAAATCCGCGTATGGCAAACCCATGGTTGGGGAGGGATCCCTGTACATTTTTCACTGGCCATTCTCGGCTGTTGCCTTCCCACTGACCAGTAATTGCAATGAATTGATCTGCACTATAAAAAATGACATATACCATTTAAATACATTTTTGTGTTGTTTCTGGTCAGGTTTTTCTCACAGTATACTAAGATTGTCCAGTTACAGATTAAATCAAGTCATCAACTGTAACAATTTCATTCTCATCACTCATTCCACTGGTTCAATTTGCTTTCAGTCCCTGAATATAACTAATTTAATTTTTCAGTCTGAGATTTTAGGGTGAATTTCTGCAGAGGTTCTCTCACTTGTCCATTGTTAACTTCAATGGAAGAGCTGCAGAAATCCCAGAAACACACTGTAAGCACCACTTACACTGTTTGTTAGGGTTTCCGCAGCTCTTTTGCTGAACTTGCATAAGATTGTAAATCCACCCCTTTACAATTACATTTAAAATCTGCTTAATTTTATATATTACCTATACATACACATCTTTTATTTGTACCAGTTACTGATACAAAAGTCTATAGATTTGTGACTAAAGCACCAATAACTTCCCAATTAATGTACTTTTTTATGATGTTCTTGATCGTATTTGTAGATGGCGTCATATTACTTAATGATAATAATTATTTAAATATTTCTTTGTCACTCATATATAACTTTTATTATGCTATTTGTAGTGTATGTGCCTTTAAGAGCCCCCTGTGTACTGTAATGCCGGTAATGGCCACTCGGGCTATATAAGCCTGTATATTGTGTTGTATCAGTTAGTTCACCTCCAGACTTTGTTCAGTAAACACCTGTGAAACCAACTGCTGCCTTCAGTGTCTCTATTAACACACGGATACAACAGTGGCGATGAATTGGAAACGGACTTACCTGTAATTCGGCAGCACCTCAAGGACATCGATTCCTCAGACGTCCAAAGTCGAAGAAAAGCAAGAAAAAAAAACTGTGGTTTCACCAGCAAGCCGAGCTGGTGGCAGGTACTGCAATAATCCTTCCTGGGCGGCGGGCTGGGGCTCCATCGGCTGGCTCTGCAGCGAGGCCGAGCAGCGAAGGCAGAGGCAAACAGAAACAGAGGAGGGGAGCACTCGGGAGACGGCCGGCGCTGCAAAGCAGGTCGGCGTTCGGACCTAGCAGAGGGGGGGAAAAGTCCCAGAGAGTCCGGCAGGAACGAGTCTCCACCTGTAAATAAAAAAACCGCGGAAAACAGCGTTGTCAGCAGCAGCAGTGGCGGGAAAGCGCGGGAAGCGCCATTTTTTTTCTGCAGGGAAGAAAGGAAAGCGCGGGAAGCGCCATTTTTTTCCAGGATGCCTAAGGCTGGCAATATTGATGCTTTCGATAACGATATAGAGGATTGGACCACATATGTGGAAAGAGTGGAGGTATATTGCACAGCAAATAGAATAGAAAATGATAAAAAGGCGTCAGTACTTCTAAATCTAATGGGCGCAAAGACATACGGGCTGTTACGAAACTTAATCACTCCAGCCAAACCAAAGGACAAGAATTTTAAGGAGATTGTTGATACCCTACAGGAGCACTTAAACCCAACACCGCTGCTGATAGCGGAACGATTCAAATTCTTCAAGAGGAATCAGCACAAGAATGAAAGTAACGCTGATTACCTCACCGAATTAAGAAAGCTATCAAAGCACTACCAATTCGGGGCAGGACTGGCAGATTCTCTTTGAGACAAATTCGTCTGCGGTCTCCTAAGTGAAGGAACACAGAAAAGGCTGCTTTCTGAGAAAGATTTGACACTGGACAAGGCTTTCAGTATAGCTGTATTATACGAAGCAGCCGCAAGAGGAGCTGCAGAGATACAGCAAAAGACACAGGACTTCGGCACCCATGAAATGACACAGGGTTTTGAGAGATGTTATCGCTGCGGCAGATCCACCCATGACCAGAGGGACTGCTGGTTCAAGGACAAAGCATGCAGGCAATGCGGAAAGATTGGACACATTGCACGTGTATGCCGATCTGGACAAAAAAAATCCACGGACAGGAAAAAAATCAATAAGGAAAAGTACAGAAAGGTACAAATGATGACGGACAGTAGCTCCGAAGACCAGAAGAGCGATAGCGACTCCGGAAACAAGAGACTAAGCTGTCTCAAATTACATAATGTAATTGCCAAAGTAGATTACCAGACCATTTGGGTTACCCTCACGATAGCAGGGTCCCCAGTTAAAATGGAGCTAGATACAGAATCAGCTCTGACCGTCATAAATCGACGGGATTACGAGCGGCTATTTCCGCATATACCTTTAAAAGACACATCCATTATCTTGAAAACATATACGGGGCAGAAAGTATACCCCAAAGGAAAAATAAGGGTGCCTGTTGTATACAACGGCAAGGAAATACAGAAGTTGTATTTATACGTTCTACAAGATGGTGGTCCACCGCTGTTGGGACGTGAATGGATCAGGAAGATACGTTTAGACTGGCACTCCATTCAGGCACTGACGGTGACCAGTAAGAAAAAAAATGATGATGACGTCATACCTGAACGATTAAAAGACATCTTGGCCAACGCCAAGGAAGTGTTTCAAGAGAAACTAGGGCCTATAAATTCAGTATAGCCATGTTCGGGGCGCTACAGTCGGGCGGCCGCTAAAGTTTGCGCCCGGCGCAAGTTCGCGCCACCTTCGCCGATATTCAGTCGCATCGCCCCAAGAGGTTGCTGCTGCGCTAAAACAGGCGATGCACGACTATCATTAGGCGCTAAGCCGGCGGTCCTGGGCGATACCCCCGAGGGCGGGCGCAGCACAGCTGCGGCGAGTTGCTGATTGACGGCAGACACTCTGGCGCCGGTCAGCTCTTAAAGGGGGAGGGTGGACTTGTCTGGCTGCCATGCCCTGCGCACTGCAGCCCTGAAGCAAGGCCTGACCAATGCTGGTTCATCAGTTCTACGCCCTGGACCATGGTGAAGCCCGCTATTCTTCCAAATCCCATTGTACACTCTTGCTGCTTGTCCAGGGTCATGGGGAAGGAGATGTACTGACGTCTCCTTCTGAAAAGAGCATTGTTCACCTGTCGGATGCAGCAATGTACCGCGAACTGGGAGATGTTGGTAATGTCCCCAGTAGCGGATTGGAAGGAGCCGGTGGTATTTAAGTTGAGAGCCACCGTCACCTTCACTGCCACCGACAGAGACGTCCTGCTCCTCAGCTGTGGCTGCAGATCTCTGCGAAGCAGGTGGCAGATCTCAGTGACCACCTCCCTTCTGAATCGCAGCCTCCGAACACACTGCTCCTCAGACATGTTCAGATATGAGAACTGCTGGCGGTATACCCTGGGTGGGTAAGGCCTCCTGTGCCGACACCTGTTGGCCCTTCTCCGTCTGGCCATGACTGGCACTCTCTCACGGCATCTCTGATCCCTTTGAATGCAATGCAGAAAGCCAACGTTTCCACCCATTGTAGCCCCCATTACAGTATATGTGGCGACTCAAGGCTATGGCACTGAAAGTGAAATCCAAGTGCAAAGCTCTGGCCTGAAGCCAGAAGTACCTGTGCGAGCGCTGAGTCAAAGCAGAAAGCTCTCTGCCTTTGTCTCTCACACAGAAGGATTGGCACAAAATGGCTGTCACTTATAATGCAGGAGGAGTCCCCTTTAAATAGCGCCCCCCGCACCCCGCAGCGACTGGGAACCGTTCCCCTCTACCAGTCGCTGGGGGCACCAGGCGCAAAGAAGGGCGGCGCCACTGAAGTTCCGGTTTGGGGCGCACAAAGGGCGTTGCACGATGAAATGATGTCAGGATCTGCACGCGCAGCTGAGTGCGCGCAAAGACTTTGCGCCGACGCTAAATCTCTAGTGAAGTTGGGGAGAGGCGCAGATCGCGCTGCGCCCGGCCGCTAGCCGCCTAGCGCCCAACATCTCCTCCTCCTAAGGCGCTACCGGCTGGCGCAAGCAACTGAATTTCTAGGCCTAGGAACCTTGAAAGGCATCACCGCCTCAATAAAAGTGGAAGATGCGGCAATTCCCAAGTTTTTTAAGGCAAGGCCGGTGCCATACGCAATTCGTCCAGCAGTCGAGGCAGAGCTGGAGAATTTGGAAAAGGCAGGCGTACTATCCACGATAGATTGGAGCGAGTGGGCAACACCCATCGTCCCGGTCATGAAGAAAACGTTGAATAATGATAAATCTGAAGAACAGAGAAAAATTCGCATCTGTGGAGACTTCAAGGTGACTGTAAACCCGGTCCTTCACACGGTACAGTATCCTCTTCCGAGGATAGAAGATATTTTCGCCTCACTATCCGGAGGGAAACGTTTCACCAAAATTGATTTGGCACAGACATATCTACAGATGGAGGTTGAAGAGGCCTCTAAAAAGTATCTCACGATAAATACACACAAAGGCCTGTACCAGTACAATCAACTGGTTTTCGGAGTAGCATCAGCTCCAGCTATCTGGCAAAGAGCTATGGAGCAAGTCCTCCAAGGGATTCCGGGGACTCAATGCTACCTAGACGACATCCTTGTAACAGGGGAAAACGACAACGAGCACCTTGCCAATTTGGAGCAGGTGCTCACTAGGCTGAGAGAACGGGGCCTACGAGCAAATCGCCCCAAGTGCGAATTTTTCCAGAAACAAATATCATACTGTGGCCACATAATTAACAAGGAAGGGTTGCGTAAGTCACCTGAAAAAATTGAAGCGGTCATAAAAGCCCCAGCACCTGAAAATGTCTCACAATTAAGGTCATTCCTGGGATTGATAAATTACTATCATAAATTTTTACCGAACTTATCAACTCTTCTGCACCCTCTTAATGAACTGCGACAAACAGGAGTAATTTGGAAATGGAGCGAAGACTGTAAACGTGCCTTCCATAAATGCAAAGACTTAATCACGTCCAAGGAAGTGTTGGCTCATTACAACCCATCACTGCCAATCAGACTGGCGTGCGATGCATCCCCTTACGGCGTAGGAGTGGTATTATCGCATAGATTCCCTGATGGCTCGGAGCGGCCGATAGCTTTTGCGTCACGCTCATTGAACTCAGCTGAGCGTAACTATGCCCAGATTGACAGGGAAGCACTCAGCCTGGTATGGGGAGTGAAGAAATTCAACCATTACCTACACGGACAAAAATTTACCTTGTTGACTGACCATCAACCCCTCATCTCCATATTCAACCCTAAAAAGGGTGTTCCCATTATGACAGCGCAAAGGCTACAGAGGTGGTCCCTTTTTCTAGGGGCACACCAATATGACATAGAATACAAAGGATCAAAACAGCATGGGAATGCTGACGGTTTATCGCGCCTACTGTTGCCAACGGTAGAAGAGGCACCTACAGTAGACCCAGTGGAGATGTTCCACTCTACCATAGTGGAATGTCTACCAGTAACAAATTCTGCCATTGAAAAGGAAACGAGAAATGACCCGACTCTCTCACGAGTCTACGATTTAACAGTGAAGGGATGGCCAGCACATGGCGAACCACTGTTGCCAGCATTCTCGCAAAGAAGAGAACAGCTGTCAGTGTGCCGAGGAACCTTGATGTGTGGATCCAGAGTGGTGATTCCACCCAAACTCCAGGATAAAGTGCTAAAGGAGCTTCACGAGGGGCATCTGGGTGGAGTGGAAATGAAGAACCTAGCCAGGGCGTTTGTATGGTGGCCAGGTATCGATGGAGACATCAAAGAAATGACCAAGAGCTGCCTAGGATGCCAGAAGGTCCAAAACGCTCCACCACAAGCCCCTCTACATCCATGGGAGTGGCCCTCATCTCCCTGGCAAAGGGTACACATCGACTTTGCTGGTCCATTTATGGACTCAATGTTCTTAATCGCGGTTGATGCACACTCCAAGTGGCCGGAGGTAATAAAGATGTCCTCCACCACCACGGAAAAAACCATCACAGTATTAAGGACCATATTTGCCAGGAATGGGCTGCCTGAACAGATCTGTTCCGATAATGGACCGCAATTTGTGTCTGAAGAATTCAGGAAGTTCTTAAAAAACAATGGGGTTAAGCACTACACGTCCGCCCCATACCATCCCGCCACCAATGGATTGGCTGAAAGGTTTGTCCAGACCTTCAAGAAGGCCATAAAGGCCATGGGTAATGAAGACATAAAACTTCAGCATAAGGTAGATAACTTCTTGTTTGCATACAGGAATGCAACACATATGGTTACAAACCAAACTCCCGCCATGATGTTCTGCAATAGAAGCCTAAGATGCCGGCTGGATTTGATCAAGCCAAACACCAGAAGGGACGTGGAGAACCGGCAATTTCAAGGCATGAATGAAAGGCCAACTAGAACCTTCCAGATAGGTCAACAAGTTTTGGCCCGGGACTACCGTACCGAGAAATGGCAGCCTGGAACTACTTGCACACGACTAGGACCGCTGATGTATACCGTGGACATTGGAGAAAGCATAATAAGGCGCCATGCTGACCAGATCATAGAGTCATCCGAAAAGGGACAACCTACACCACAACTCTATACGCCTAATGATGAAGTAGAGATACCCATAGTATCTACCTCCGATCCGGTGATACTGGAACCAGATGAACCCGACACTGGCATTCAAGCCGAATCAGCCTTGCCAAAAGAACCTACTACACCACCAGAAACTACTACACCACCGAGGCGTTATCCGGACCGAGTCAGGAAGCCTCCAGAGAGACTGACTTATAATTGATTAACTGCAGCAATGTGTAGATTATTGTTCTTGTAACATGTAATTAATGATTACTTAAAATATTATGTACTGGTTGGCTAAAAGGGGAGGAATTGTAGTGTATGTGCCTTTAAGAGCCCCCCGTGTACTGTAATGCCGGTAATGGCCACTCGGGCTATATAAGCCTGTATATTGTGTTGTATCAGTTAGTTCACCTCCAGACTGTGTTCAGTAAACACCTGTGAAACCAACTCCTGCCTTCAGTGTCTCTATTAACACACGGATACAACACTATTGTAAAGATTCAACACCCACGTTATTAAATTAAACATCAAATGTAATGTGGTCATGGTCCCTTTAAGGATCCTGGCTGAAAATGCATCATGAATGACGTCACCAGACCTGCCCCATCTCATTGGGCTGGGCTTAATAGGCTCCATTAAGGTAAGTTCATTTTCAACAGCGGGATGGAGCCAGCAGTGGCGTCGCGATCTGCCACAGACACCGCCCGCACCGGACCCGCCCAGGTAGGCAAAATTCCAGCCAATGAATACATTTTGCTACAATTTTTGCTTATAGTTTACATACAATTAACATTTGATATTGTAATACTTATTGTCAGTACGACTTGACAAACAACTGAAGGTTGTATTGGGCAAATTGTAAGAATATTGCTTAGCTGTCCAGTTGGCATTAGTCACTGTTTTGGACTGAATCATCATCAGTCATTACTGACTTCTGCACCAGAAGAACCAAATGTGACAAAAATTAAGCATTTTTTTCTATGATATATCATGGTATTGGCTTCTTTCTCTCTCTCACTGGACAAAGACGGGCTAATTTTACAATATTGTGTTCCTGATCGGTACTTCACTGGTGGGAGTGAATATCAGGAAATCACAGCTTCACTTCCGACAATTTTCTGATTAATAGGTAGAAGATTGTAGGAAGTGCTCTCTCAACTTGCTGATAAGTTTGCCAAGTGCACATTATATCCATAGAATTAAAAACCAGGTTTACTCACAGCAAATTGTCCAACTTGTTTTGATGCAAAATATGTTCAGACTGTAGACTTTGTGCCTAGCATAAGTGCCAGGATGTGCCTGCCTGTGACCTTTGGTGCTAGCTATGCCAAAGTATGTGAAGTTGGGGAAGGTTACTTAATTTTAATATTACAGGAGGGTGCCACACCGTTGGAGTGCATCTTGGGCAACCGCCAGAGAGGGGAGGCCAAGAATCCCAGTGGAAGATGCCCCACCTGGAGTGGGGGAGGTGGGGATAGCCCTCCTAAATATATCTCCATGCTTTTGTAAGGGGGTCGATAAATCTTTAAAAATTTTAACAATCTTCAGGGGTCTAGGCCACAACCCAGCCTGGACTTGCAATCCCACTTCCGCTAGATGGCAACCTAGTACACCAGCTCTCGCTCAGCATACTGGCCCTCTGCTCTTCCGCCAGTTGAGGACATGATCCATCCCGGGGGTCTCCTTTCCCCAGCCACAGTCCCTCCAATATTACATAGAAACATAGAAGATAGGAGCAGGAGTAGGTCATTCGGCCCCTCGAACCTGCTCCGCCATTCAATGAGATCATGGCTGATCATCCAAACTCAATACCCTGTCCCTGCCTTCTCCCCATATCCCTTGATCCCTTTAGCCTTAAGAAATATATCTAACTCCTTCTTGAATATATTTAATGAATTGCCCTCAACAAGACCCATTGGAACTGCTGGGGCAGGCTGGATCCGGCATATCTGATTCCCACACTAATCCATGATCCTTACACCGGACTTATGGTGGTACTGAGGTGGAAGGGTCATGGATTTTCAGCCCCTCTTGGGAAGAGGAGGGAGGAAGAAGAGGAGAACGGGAAAGCAGGCAGGCAGAGGGGGTAGGGCAGAGGAGAGGGGTAGAAGGAGGAACAGGAGGGGAGAGGAGGGGACAGGGAAGTAGGATGTAGAAGGAACAAGAAAGGGGTGGGAGAGAAAAAGGAAGGGAGTGTGGAGTGGGAATGGGGTGGGGAGAGGAGTGTGAGGGAGTCGGGGTGGGGAAGGGCAACAGTAAAATCAGGGAAACTCTCAACAATGGAGGTTGGGGCTGAATGGTCAGCTTGCCAAATGTTCTCAGTGGAGGGGGGCAGCAAATGCTCTCAGTTGGTAGTGGGGGGTGGGGAATGCTTCCATGGGTGAGCCAAGTGCCAATAGCTCTCATTGGAGTGATGCCAAATGGAAGGGGCAGAGCATGCCAAATACTGTCAGTAGAAGGGTAGGGGCTTGCAATTATTTCAATGGAATGAGATACCAAACCCTCCTAGCTGGGTGGGGCTACATGAGATGCCAATCCCTCTCATTCTGCTGGGCTCCTGAAATATTTCAGTGGGAGTAGAAAACTCCCATATGCTTTCAATGGGTGGGAAGGGTGGTGAAGTGGAAAGACTGCTGAATGGACTCGCTGAGAAGGGTGGGGAGCAGCACTCCCAAATGTGTGGTAGGGTAGGAGGGCCCCCGACTGCTCTCAGTGGAATGGAGGTTATTGAATTCTGGCAGGGAACAGGGTTGGCAAGCCTCTGGAATGCTTTTAATGAGGAGGGAATGAGACTATCACTGGGGATAGGGAGGGGGTTGGGATGCCATAAACTGGTGAAATTGCAAGAGGGGGCAGTAAGTATGCCATAGGTGGGATCTGGATTGCAGGTTCAAAATATTTAAGTAGCTGAAGTTAGACAGATTAAAATACAGTAGTTGGATTAGTTAAATTAATTACACCTGGGGCAAGAAACATCAATGAGGTGAATGTCCTTGCAGTGCTGGAACAGCGTAGTGAAGTAAGATATTAAAAATTGGATTTAATAAGGAAAAACAAACCAGGATTCATCTGTAACACCAATATACAAAATGGAGGGAATAGGTTAATTCGTGCTCCGAGTTGAACAATAGAAGTCTGTAAAAGTTGTATAAACCCAGATAAGGTTTAAACAGGACTACGGGGTAACTGCTGAGAGATTAAAACTGTCAAAACAACCCCTTAGAAAGAGGGAGAGATATATGGGTTCGGCCACGCGAGTCGACACCTTTGCACTTAAGGGTTTGTTAAGTGTGAAGCTCAATAGGGTTCTATTCTTTTAACTAACTAAAGTGTTTTTGCTCTGTAGAAATAATTCAAGAGAGAGAGACAGAAAGTCTGCGGATTGCCCGCTTTGGAAAGATCTACTATCTTAGAGAAATACTTAGAAAGACCAAGCCATCTGACAACAGCAAATGGACGATCGTAAAGTAATAAAATTGAGGCCCGGGTTATGAGAAAGTAACAGGACCAACTGATAACGAAATGTGAGATTTGTAAGCGACTGGAAGAATGGAATGTCATGGTTTTATAATTACAATTTAACTATAATTCTGTATATGTTAATAAGCTTATCCCCGCCTTTAGGGCAGGGCCTTAAGTTTTGTATAACTGTGTGAACCTCAAGAGATTCGGTGGAGTTGGAGCCTTGTGTTGGGACACAAGAGCCATAGCTCCCCAGGCCTGAATAAACCGTTTTTACTTCAATTATTGGGTCTGTCTTTCTTACAACAAGCCAGTGTTGTCGACTGTGTATATCACTCAGTCCACACTTTGGGGGCTTACATCAATTGGCGACGAGGATGGGATGTGCGTTCTGAACCAGACTCTCGGACAGCGTTAACCTAAGACGGGTGAGTATGTTTTAATTACCACCTGTAAAATTAGGGGTTAATCGCTGGCGAGACGGTGAGTCAGAATCGACGTATAAAAGAACTATAAAAAGAAAGACACCCTTAATTGAAGGCGGTTAAAAAGATAGGGATAAGGTGTTCCCTAAGCCGTATAACGGCGAACCGACGGGGCGGAAAACCCTGGGAGGCAGAGAAGTCCTCATTTAGCCGTAGGTAGGCGAACCGACGGGGCGGAAAACCCTGGGAGGCAGAGAAGTCCTCATTTAGCCGTAGGTAGGCGAACCGACGGGGCGGAAAACCCTGGGAGGCAGAGAAGTCCTCATTTAGCCGTAGGTAGGCGAACCGACGGGGCGGAAAACCCTGGGAGGCAGAGAAGTCCTCATTTAGCCGTAGGTAGGCGAACCGACAGGGGCGGAAAGACCCCTACCCCGGGGAGGCGGGAAATCCTCTTTATCCGTGAGACGGCGAAATCTCAACAATTGAATGAATGGGTGCACCGTGGTGAGTGAATGAGATAAAACCCTGCGGTCATAAGGAGGTTAGAACGGACAAGGGTGAGGTCTGTCCCCAGCACCTAGCCTGAGCCTGAATTAAGAGGACAGTAGTCCCACGTGACGGCCAGGATCAAGTAGGACGCCGGGAGCTACAGACCCCACAGTACCAAAACCTCGGGACTAAAGGGTTGGTGTGTGTCTAACGAAACAAAGTGACTAATAGAAAGCAAGAAACTAATGAAGGTGACGCTATGGGGCGAACAACGTAGCGTACAAACCTAATTCCTCAACATCGTGAATTATGCGTGAAACATAGCAGTTAGTTATGACTAAGAGGGTGGAAGAAGAATCCTCAAAGAACCTGGATTCTATAACCCGACTCCTGGAAAATAAAAAGAAACAGTGCAGAGAGCCAAAGGCTTGGTGGGGAGGAGCTAAAGATAAAGAGGCAACAGATAATGTAAGGAATTGAAACAGAAGGGAGAGATAAAGAAGGAAAAAGATCTAATTTGCAGGCGAGCCAATTTGAAACCCCAGCAAAAAACAAAAAACAAACAAACAGGGATTTGGAAACTAGGGAAAGATGTTGAGTCAGATTTAAAAAGGAAGGAAAAGATAAACTTAAAGCTTTACCAACATGGAAGTTATTAGCATCTGTACCAAGACAAGTAAAACACGAGATTTGCTGAGTGAAAGGAACCTTAGACATATGCTGAAATTACAATTTGTATAAAAATGTGTGAGTGTGGATGTTTTCCTGATTAGGAATGTTTAAGAGGATTCAATATTCCTTTGTCTGAAAATCTGTCCGTTAAGAAAAAGAAATGTCTGCTGTGTGTTGTAGCTCCACCCACTTCTCTGTGTTAAAGTAAAAGCATTTAACCCCTTTGTCTTGTCGGGGATTTTGGAAGTTTAAGAATGTGCAAATAAGATTGTGCCCTCAGAATGAAAAAAACCTATTACAATTTAAGTTAAGCTGAAGTGTAAAAACTGAGCAGAGCAACAAAAAGTTTGTTTAATGAAAGATTAAGTTTCAGTCTAAGATCTAACCTTGAAGTTATGAGGTAAATTAACCTATTAAAACCAGACTTTCATTGTGGCCACAGTGAAATTCTGGTTGATGTAAATTGGTGTAGTCCAAATTGAATAAGATAACTCAACTCCGCAAGAATATCCGATAGTGGCAGGTCCCTCTACAATATTTAATTGACTATGGTACTGGAAGCCTTATAGAAGGCGGGACTAGAGTTAAACCTTAGAAAGGTATAGGTAGGGAAGGATGAAGTAGTCTACCTAGGATACATAGTGACACAAGGGAAGAGACAAATGCCCAAAAACAGATGGGAGGGGCATTAGGACTGGCTGCGTGCTTTGATTGCTCGCAAGCTTCTAGGGATGGCAGCAGGAAGGGACCGCGCCAGAGAGGGGAGGGGGATCCGAGGATGTTTGTTGATGCATTGGTAGGGGGCCGACAGTGCAAAATGTTAATAGACACAGGAGCCACAATCTCATTGACAGACTTACCCTTACCCCGAACAAAACTTTCAGTTAGTATAGCAGGAATCGGTGGACGAAGAATCAGGGCTTATAAGAGCGAAACAGTCTTACTAGAAATTGGCTATAATAATAATACCTACACAGTTGTGGGTATGCGAGAGCACCGAAGGAACAATCCTAGGGATAGATATACTGCGAGAAGTAGGAGCTTTAGTCGACCCTAAAGCGAATGAAGTGTACTGGCCCCCAGATTATAACTCAAACAAACAGGCAGGCCCGGGAAACAAAGTAGAAATGGCCCAGCCTATACAGGATTTGATCAAAGGGGGGTAGCCAAAGGAAAATGTGTAAACCTATATAGATAGTCGGAATGCCTTTGGGGTGGTGTCTGATTACATGATAGCGGGAGTAGGCAGGGATATATGACACCAGGAGAAGACCCGTAAGAGACAAGAATATAATCAAAGAATTAGTAGGAACCTCTCTCCTACCCAAAGAGTCCGTAATAATAAATTAAAGCACACAAGAGGACGGGCAGCTAAACGATCAACTGAGAGAGGGAATCTGACCAATGAAGCCCAAATGTTCATGTTGAATCAAAGTGTGAAACCACAACTGTCTCTCAGTCAGGGATGTTTTTTGGGTTGCGTGAAGTGACGCAATAATGTTTAGCTCCACCTTCAAAAGCCTGCGAAGGAGTTAACCCTTTCCACTGACAGCTGTTTGAGTTCACCAAGTAACAACTTCAGTATTACTGAACAGAATTTAAAGATATTGGACATTATTAAATGTAAATTTCTTAATGTTGAGTTAATATTTCCCCACAGTGATAGAAGGAAAATTAGGATTTGATAAATGGAAGTTATCTTATAAACTAATTGCAGCACCATCTCAAATGGCCGGGAGACTGCTTGGGAAGCTGTCCTGTTACCCAAAGATAAATCTGGACAGATAGTTAGAGACATGAGGCCAAAGACCAACAGATTATACGGGATCGAGAACAGGATACACGGGACGACCAGAAGGAGGTCTTAGCAATAGATAGCAAAGTGATAACAGAAATAATGCCAGCCAAACCAGGGCTAGCACCCAGATGGTCAGGACCTTATGAAGTATTAATGAATAATGACACATGTGCTCATGTAGATGGGTCTGGAACGGGTAAAGGAAGGTGGAAACACTGGACTCAGTTAAAAATATATAAGAAGGACAATGAGTAAACCAGAGATGGTGCCCTTTTTGACAGAGTGAGGAGTATACTAGAAGATATAAAGAATGGGAAGGGGAGTTACTACATATATCAATGATAGGGCTGTGTATGATGATAATAGGCTGTGTATGATGATATTATATGCCATAGTTTGCATCTTCAGGTATGTCTGGGGACAGAGCCACAGAACAAGAAATGAACCAGATGTACAGCATTTTGAACTGATAAAATGGATAAGAGCAGAATAATTCTAACTGGCTGGTGACGACCAGCCCCCTTTTTGTAATTACAGGAACATTGGACGTCCGGAATGAGATGGAGCGTCCTCGCCTTGATTCTAGGGATAAATATAAGTATTGCCATTATCAAGGGGGATTAGTAATAAGGAGAACACAGGATGAGGTGTATTCTAGTGTAGCACATAGAGTTACTAAGCTTGCCATTAATATGAGTACTTTTGAGATACAAAACAAACCTGGAACTCCCTGTGGGTAAAACACTTAGAGGATCCACAGGAGGAAAAATCTATCTTACAAAGATGTAAGAAACGGGGAGTATTGGAAACGACCGGAGCAGGGTATGCGGCCGGGTTAGCAACAGTTAATAGCTTGGACATAGAAGGAGTAAACGAAGGAGTAGAAGAATTACAAGCAAAAATAGAGAAGTTACTAAAACAAGCTGCTGGAAATAGCCAGCAATTGACACTGGCAGGGAAACCAAACAATAATGCAATTGTCGGGGGTGGAAGAGATAGTAGCCCCCCATGCAGAAACAATCAATACAATTATTGATAGACTTAATAATGCTTCTCGCCAAACCGATAAGGAACTAATATGTGCCACGTAGGGCTCATGGCTATTGTTGAATGCTCAGCATAACATGAGGCAAATAAATAATGGACAGATCCCTGATTGGATTACTAATGAGGATCTGGAACCTTGGATTGACACAAATAAAAGCCTATGTAAGGAATGTAAAATGGGACAAGTGATTGTCTGACCCCATGGACTAAGATGATTGGCTTTGTACTGGCCATCCCACAATTCCCAGAAGGGGGACAACCCCGATACGACGTGATTAATATAGGAGAAGTACAAAGGGAAAGTGGGTTAAATGTCATGATGTCCCTACCAAGACACTTTGGGAAAGGGATGAAGATAATAAACAGAAGAATGAAACCTAAAGGGGGGTGGTAGTGGACGGGTGCCACCACAAGGGAAGGACATGGGTGTGCACACACCCCCCCACCGAGGGAGACACATCCGAGTACGGATTTACGAAAATTACCAATTGCACCCTCGAGGTTCACCCAAGGGGATACACTGGACCTGGGTAGCATCAAGGAACAATGGGACCTGTTGTGTCACCACAATTGAACAGAAATATGAATATCAAGATATGGCTTATACCATTCCCCAACCAAACCGTTGTATTGGTCGAAAGATACTTATACAGATAGGAAAACCTGGTCATTTGATAATATGAGACTTACTAAAAAGGGTTGAAACTTATGTCATACCAGAGCCCAAGACAATTCCTAAGTTAGAGGAAGCTTGGCAGAAGTTACGGCAGGAAACAAAGGAAATTTTAAAGTACTATCATAAAATAGAAGAAGGCTTAAAGAAACAACAAAAAGACATTAGTGCAACATTAGAGGAAACTCACCCACTTCCTCATATTTTGATAATTGGGGACCAGGATGGTCGGGGACTGTGGGCGCCTCGGTGGTACAAGGCATAATGATATTCCTCTTGATTGTTATTCTGATATATTGTGTATTTTTATTTCTCCAGTGCCTTTGTGCCAGAATGAGTAAGGCCGAAAGTGGTGTGGTGAAGGAAGTAGAGCCTGAGGAGGGGCAGGCAGCGATGTTAAGAATGGACAACTCCCCTGCCTCTCCAAGGCAAATGGTGTAAGACGCGATGGGAAGCGACTGAAATTATGTGGGATTAATTGGGCATGGTAATTAATGACCGGGCCGGCCAACCGTAAGATGGAGGTGGCAGAAGGAGGGTGGCAGAAGGAGGGTGGTGAATGAGGACTGGTGTGTGATGACAGTCTCGAATTGGCACGTCACACACCCCACGTGGGAATGAGGGACAGGCTTGAGCAGAAAAGCCTCAACCATTAGTGTAGGGTCTAAGGGGCCCCGGGAATGGTTACACCGGACGGAGTGCATAAAGGAAAGCCCACCCTAAAGGAAAGACCACCGTAAAGGAAAGACCACCATACCACAGAGGGGGAAGTCGGCCTCCAAATTGATAAGATATATATACATGTATAACCTAAACTGGTAGAAGGCCAGGGAGTGCACGCTCTGGCAGACACCAGGAAGTGGAAATACATGTTAACCTGTTTGGAGCAATTGTCCAAAGGTCAAAAGGGGGGACTGAAGTAAGATATTAAAAATTGGATTTAATAAGGAAAAACAAACCAGGATTCATCTGTAACACCAATATACAAAATGGAGGGAATAGGTTAATTCGTGCTCCGAGTTGAACAATAGAAGTCTGTAAAAGTTGTATAAACCCAGATAAGGTTTAAACAGGACTACGGGGTAACTGCTGAGAGATTAAAACTGTCAAAACAACCCCTTAGAAAGAGGGAGAGATATATGGGTTCGGCCACGCGAGTCGACACCTTTGCACTTAAGGGTTTGTTAAGTGTGAAGCTCAATAGGGTTCTATTCTTTTAACTAACTAAAGTGTTTTTGCTCTGTAGAAATAATTCAAGAGAGAGAGACAGAAAGTCTGCGGATTGCCCGCTTTGGAAAGATCTACTATCTTAGAGAAATACTTAGAAAGACCAAGCCATCTGACAACAGCAAATGGACGATCGTAAAGTAATAAAATTGAGGCCCGGGTTATGAGAAAGTAACAGGACCAACTGATAACGAAATGTGAGATTTGTAAGCGACTGGAAGAATGGAATGTCATGGTTTTATAATTACAATTTAACTATAATTCTGTATATGTTAATAAGCTTATCCCCGCCTTTAGGGCAGGGCCTTAAGTTTTGTATAACTGTGTGAACCTCAAGAGATTCGGTGGAGTTGGAGCCTTGTGTTGGGACACAAGAGCCATAGCTCCCCAGGCCTGAATAAACCGTTTTTACTTCAATTATTGGGTCTGTCTTTCTTACAACAAGCCAGTGTTGTCGACTGTGTATATCACTCAGTCCACACTTTGGGGGCTTACATCAGTAGGAAACTTTTATGCGAGGAAAGTCAGGTGGGAAGCCATTTCCACCCGACTCCCATGTTTAAACCGCTTCCCTGAGTTTCCTCACTCTTCTGTAGCTCCGCTGCTAAATCTGTCAAAGTGAGAGCCAGTAGTGAAACACCTTTGAGTTTCCTGGAATCGGACCGCTGCTGCACCTGGGATAAGTTTGACACAGTTAAGTGAGGCACAGCAGCTGTCAGGATCAGCTGTTCAAGACGCAGTGAGAATTTCCTGAAACAGAAGATGCTGGAGGTTTTTAAATTCAGATTTCTGCAGGTAGGAAGCAATATTTAAAGTTTTTTTGGCATTCTGCCTACAGACACGTGCACTTGCTTCTAACTGCCTCACACAGGGTCAGGCCACCAGTAGATTTTCCGACCCACAATGCCCCACCATCTGGGTTTCTCATGCTTCTTCAAGGTGCTACTTAAGGGCCATGATTGCAGGAGGTGGTTGGCTGCTCTTGCTCTACAGAAGGCTCATGGGACTGAGGTGGCCCTCATCTCATGTCAGCTTGCTCCTTGGCAGCTTGATGTTGCTTCTCCCGTTCCATCGGTGCAGTTCTATGAGGAAGATGGCTGGAGGCCTGGCATATTCTGCTGTCCTGAGAGATGGCTGTGGTTCCTGGGTGGTTTGATCCTCATCATGCTCTTCACCATCATCATTTGCCTCTTCCTGTGCCACCCGTTGCTGTGATGGATCTGCAGGAAAGGAGGGTAGAAGCTAAGAATTGATGTGCATTGCCCCCTTGGGATTAAGAAGACAGACAAAGGGTTGGAAAGTTGTGTCTGTGTGGTGGTTCATAGGATGCAAAGGCACCAGTGTAGGTTCTGTCAGTAACCTGGAGTGAGCTTTTAAAGGTGGGATGTCCCTCTGGTGGCCTGCCTTTGGTGGGCATTGTGTGTCAATTTCTCCTGCAAGAAGATACGAGTGAATGAAGCTAAGGCTAGCAGTTAAGGAGTGTGTAGCAAGTGACATTGGAAAGCTGAAGTTAGAGTTGTGGGGGTATGTTGAAGTGGAGAAAGAGGCTTTAGTTTTGTGCAAGTAAGTAATTGCTGTGAGGGGAGCTGGGTAGCCATGGTGTAAGATGCAAGTTCAAGTTCCTGTTAATAAGAGAACACTGTGAAGGGTTAGTTGAGTAAGTGTTGCTTTAAGAAGGTGAAGAATGTGCTGGTACCCAATGTGGGCAAGGAATAAAACAGAGGCATGCAATGTGTTACTAAGGATGTGGAACATTTTGTAGCACAGTTCTGCAGTCATAGGGTTGAGGGAGTCAGTGCCAGTGCCATCTCCCTCCAGGTGAGATGAGTGATAACTCTGGGTTCCCTGGTGGCACTTACACCCAGGAGTTTGCTCGTCTTGCCTTCAATGCCCTCCAGGAGGGCTTGGAGGTCTTAATGAGTGAAGTTGTGTGATGTTCTTCTCTGGCTTGATGCCATGCCCTGCTGCCCTCTGGGCAGAGATGGTACTTGAATGTTTATAATTCTTTATAAGTGTAACAGAAATATTGTTAAGATATGAAGTAAAGTTATTAGAGAGTGAAGTGCAAGAGCCAAGCACTGTTGCTCTTTGACCTGATCTCCTACTGAAGAAAACAAGCTGAGCTGTCTTTTTAAAGGTTGCACAGAAGTTTCCAGGTTGTTCAGCTGCTTACATCCATTTTCTACTGGTTTTACACCAATGCTTGCGCTGATGGGAATTCAAACTAGCAGACCCAGGAAACTCATGTGTATTTCCCTCTAGGAGCCACCAGCGGATGCAACATTTAAAAAAAAATAGTGCAACAGTGGTGGAAGTCATTTTGAGGAAATTCTAGGCTCTATAGACTATTTCTTTGTGATGCAGGTAACATTCAGGAATGTATTGTACCAGCTCATTTTTTTGCTCCTAACTTTACGTGACTATTGAAAATGAGTGTTCCCATTGAACAATCTACTATCCCAATATCATGGAGATACCAAAAAAATGAATGTCAGAACACTTTACACAAAGTCTCCTGACCAACTAACAGAAACAAGAAACAAAAGAAGAACTAGCTTCATACAGCTACTTCAAATCTTACCAAGGGGCTCTATAAACACACTTCCATAAACAATTAGGCCGCCAATTTGCCGGCGCTCAGAGAGCGGGTTTGGAGACATTAGGTAACCTGCTGTCAACCCACCTCCACGTGAGCCTCCCAGGTGTCGGGTCTGTCAGTGCAGAACTGACCCGACACCAAGTGGCGGGGGATACAATTGAGCTTGTTAAATGTGTTGTTAAGAGCCAATTTAATACTATTTTGAGGCTTCTTTCCAATTTTACGTTCTCCCCCACAGGTTACCCGCTGTTCGGGGAACACGCCAGCTCAACCTGCCGTGATTTGAGTCTGCTCTGATATTTCTGATAAGCTGACAGCTGCAGAAGTGGTGTAACGGATGCCATGTTGCAGATGGTGAGTTTCAGAGCGCAGAAAATGTTGGTTACTGCATTTTTAATACATATAGAGATTTCTTCAGCTTACAAGTTTTTAGATCCAA
Source organism: Somniosus microcephalus (assembly GCF_052327205.1). NCBI lineage: Eukaryota > Metazoa > Chordata > Chondrichthyes > Squaliformes > Somniosidae > Somniosus > Somniosus microcephalus. The sequence goes on from NC_141002.1 coordinate 75,631,961, forward strand.
CTGTACATCCAGTGCCACCTCATTGGGAGATCCTCGCTCACCATTGACAGATCGCTTCTGTCATCTCACCTGCCGCTGCCATCTATTGCAGCAACATCGGTGCCCTTGAAAAAATCTGACCTTGATCCTCCAAATCCTTCTACGATCAGCCCTAACACCAACATCACCAGGCACATCAACATCACCAACCTTCTCCGCCATCACCTGATGCTGCACTGGACACAGGGCATCAGCCCCTGACAACATTGCTGCCCAGGAGGCCAGCGATGGCATCACCATGGCCAGATTTACTTCACTTGACGCTGTACACCCTGGCTGCCACATGATGCGCGGGGTTGACACCATCCCACACCAGCACCGTGTAACATCCCTTTAATGGCCAAGCCATTCTATGCACACTCATCACTATAGCGGGGAAGCTATGTCTGAACATTCACTGGAACTCAGTAAGACACTTCTCAAGGTGCACTCAGATCTGTCCAATAAGGGGCAGTTTTGGAAAAATAGATTTCACTGTATGACAACACATTACCAGAAACTTCACATGGACATTGGCTAAACATCTCAAGTGCCTACCCTTGTGTGTTGTTAGTTGGTATGCTTGCAGTAGGATAAGGGTGAGTGTGAGGGATGGCTAGTGAGATGGGGAAGTGATAAAGTAGGTAGAGAGGGTTAGGTGGTGGTGCAAGGTAAGTTGGTGTGAGTAAGGATGTGCAGGAGAAGGGTATGGAAGGCAGAGTGATGGGGATGTGTTGAGTGGCACAGCAGGGTGAGTTTGTGTCGCTTTGCAGTAATGTTTCGTGATCCACTAAAATCATTGAAAGGTTGGCACCACTGCAGCCAGGTGACATCCCTGCTTTTGCCCTCCTGTGCAATGTGCAACCAGACTGTGTTGGTGTCCTGGGGAGATCTCTTCCGCCCTTGGAAGGGAAGAGAACCTCCCTGTGTGCTGTGACTCCCTCCATAAGCATATGGAGGGTGACATGAATCAGTCATTCATGAAAGAAAGACTTATGAAATAATACTGAGTGGCCTATGGGTGGCACTGTCCAGGGAGAGTATAAATACACGGGCACGGACCCAGCCTGCGCAGGACATTCGTAACAGGAACTAGTGAAGAACACAACTGACCTCCATGTTGTAAAACAGTTGATTAAAGCTTTGTTTAACGCTTAGACCAAGTGCCTAGTAGTTTTCTTACATCTGAGGAAGTCACTGAAGAGGCTGGGTGCAAGAGTCCACCTTTGTGCAGTGCTTGTCAGTGTTTGCAGCACCTCAATGCTGTCAAACACTGAGAACAACTGTCAAACTCAATGTGGACGTGGTCCCTTTAAGGAAACCGGCTGATGACACGTCATCAAATGACGTCATCAGACCCACTTCCTGTTAATTGGCCGGGAACCCCACAGGGCGGGCTTAACAAGGCCAATCAAAGGAAAATCTCATTACAGAGTGGCTACAGCCAGGTTCGTGGAACCCGGAAACCAGCTCGCCTGCCACCATCCTGCCTCCGCTGGGAAATTTGCGGCCTTAGTCTTTGCAGCCCAGAACACCCAATTTATACAGTCAGTTAGACAAGTGAGTACTGGAGTAAATATCATGAAGTTGTGTGAACATCTAAATTTTTCAGCCTACTTCTCATGTCTGGTTTCGTTCTTGTGAATCTTCACTGTATCCATCCATGGCCCTAATATTCTTCCCATATTAGAATGGCCAGGACTGTGAGTAATGTTCCAATTGTGACATGGCCAATGTCTTGTATAAATTCAATATCACAGATAACAAAACAATTTGTATTTAAAATGGTAGCTTTGAAATAGCAACACATTCCAAGGTACTTCACAGTTAGAGTCATATCTGAAGAGGATCCAGGGAGGTAGCCAAATGTACTGTTGAAGCAGTAGATATAAAGGAACATTTTAAAGATGGAGGAGATATAGTAAAATGAAGGGAGTTCAGAGTTTGGAGGCAAGATAGCTGAAGGCTTTGCTATTCATGATAGAGTGGTGGTGTTTGTGGTGGGGATGGGGGGGAGGGTGCAGTGGACCAGTATTGGATGAGCAAAAGATGTAGCGATCAAGGAGGCTTCAAAGGTAGGGAGGGGGAAAAGTGTGAAGGGATTTGAAGATGAGGACAAAGATTTTTAAGTCAATTATTTTGGAGATGGGAAGCTAGTTTGGCAAGGATCTTAGAGTAATAGAATGATTTGGACAGAGAGGGAAAGGAGATTTAGGTCTTCGAGCCAGATATGATTGTGGGCAGCCTGGACTGTTTTTCACTAAGTGTTTGAGCCTTTGGTCCTCAAATGTGAGGGTGAGAAGAGGGAGTGGTGAGGGTGGAAGACCATGAGAGCTTTTGTGGAATGAGGGCATCACAAAGAGAGGCAAGGAAGCTGTTAATTAAGTCGGCACAAGCAGTAGTTGTGAAGTGCGGAGAGTCAGTTGAGAGGGACCTGTGAGTTGGAATGGGTGCTGAAAAGGAAATTGGGGGTAGCTTTTGTGAGGGGAGAAGAGTGATGGTAAAGGGTTTGCATAAGGATTACAAGAGAAGGTCTTGTCAATAATATACACCTTAGAGGTGGCAAAATCATGTATAATGGCAATGTTGGGCTGGGAGAATGGGTGTACAGGGTGCGATTGGATGGTAGTGAAGAAGGGATGGGACATTTAAGTGTAGGTTGAAATCGCCAAGAAGGAGAATAGGGAGATTTCCACAAGTAGTTCAGCATGAGGCTTTGGAGGATAGTAAATAATGAGGGCCTTGAAGGAGAGGAGAGAGGGTGTGATAAAACATGAGGTGCTCAAATGTGTAGAAGGAGTCAAAAGAGTAAAGGGGCAGGTTGAGGTGGGATCTTGAAATGACAACCATGCTACCACTGCAACAGCATGGTAGGATGTATGGATGGGCAGGGCAGCCTCAAAGAGGGTAAAAGAATCACTGATTGTGAGCCAAGTACAAAATTATTTCCTGTAGTAAGATAGAAAGTCAAGCTTGTCTTCCACTTATTTAGCACTATGATCCGACCATAACATGCATTAATGAGAAAAAAATCTGTAAATTTAATAGCACAAGCAAGCATAAATTTATGATCTTTCCTGGTGGCAGGTATGGGGTATACAAGCGGGCATACATTTTGTGATGCATTATTTTAGGAGCCAGAATGAGGCCACATACAGGCAAGGTAAAGTTTATTTAAATTTGATCACAAGCAAGCTGACACTATTTCTGATGGGACTCAATCCACAGCATGCACATCACCCATATAAATAGGCTTCTTAAAGAGATAGCAAAACTTGAGCTGCTATTAAAATTGTTTGGGTTTTTTTGCATTTGTAATTTCATTTTGCTGCATTGTGCTCTGCTGATTAGTTGGTTTTAATGGGAAGACTGTCATTCTTGTACATGTTTCTTTCTTTAGTACTTTCCTTCAATATTCCTGATCGCTGTTGTCATGTAAATAGCATAATGCAAAGTAGTAAAGATGAGAATTCCTTCATGGATTCCAATAGTGCTGCATGATTTAGAGAAGAAAGCTGAGTTCAACAAATGCTGGTACAACTACACCAGGGATATTTTATCCACACCCATTACTACTTCAGGATCTGCGTTTGTAGACTCCTCCACAAAAAGCTGGATATGCCAAAGGACACCTGTCTTCACTGCCTCTTCTTCAAAGAACAGTCTATCACAGGTTTGTATCATCTGTTGGAGGATGACCTATATCTGGAATGAGGCAGCTGTTTCCATAGAAGTGAAGGTTAACACATTTTGAAGTTTTTCATGCTGCGGGACCTTTCCAAGCCATCACAGGTGATAACTTCCACATCAGACAGTTTGCAAGGCACACATATAGCAAGCAAATTATGAATGCTACGTTTGCAAGGGGAAACACCTTTAGCACTTAAAGGCAACATCTTCATTACTTTCCCTGTGGAAAGAAGGCCCTAGCTGGACAGGGTGCAGAAATTTCACTGGGCCAGGTTCATTCAAGTGCAAGGCATTGAAGATGGCACACATGGACATGTAAGTGGCTGATATGAACCCCATGGCCGACATGAACAAAAAGGGTTTGCACTCAATTAATATTCAAGTGGCATTTAACCACAGAACCATAATCATGCATTCTAATGGATGTGATCTAGACAAAAGCATAAGGTTTTCAATATGGAGCAACCTACTGTGCCTGCCTTTTTGAAGGCATAGAAGCACTGTGGGAATGGCCAGTTTCTGTGCTGCAATATTCTTTGGGGCTGATAATCTGATGAGTGCTGAATCACATTGGCACATTTTCCAAATATTAATGGGCACGGTGGCTTTAACTCTGCAGTTTTACCCAGTGGTTGACAAACACAAATGCCATTGGGAGCCTGCACACAAGCAGTGCGCAAGACTCATTAAGCCCTTGGAAAATAGTAAAATGAAAGGCTTCCATATAATGCAACTGGTGCGTAACACCACCACTTCAGTCGCACAGCACTCATTTGTACAGGTGCTGAAGTTAGGACCCAATTCCAAAAACAAAACAAAAAGCTGGTACTGATGCCTGGTGGCCCAATAGCCCCATCTTACCTCTACACTGTATCTAGTGCCCTTCTGTCTCACACAGGCAAATCCTTCCAGTCCTGAATGGGCAGCCAGCAGTCTTTCACAGTGGCACAGTTGAGATATTTGGGCACAAAATTCTGGTTCTGGTGTTCCTGGTGCAGTGTTGTGCATGGAGAATCAGAAAATTATTCAAATGAGCTGATGTTATACTATGAGGCAAGATTAGTTTATTTCTGTGCAGGTGCGAGGACCACCTAAGCATCGGCACTGGTGGCACTGGGTGGGGGTTCTGTTATCAGCCATTATGATTCCATGTATAGATAGGTATAAAGGAGCTGATGATTGCATTTTTCTGTTGGCGACCTCCCTCCATGCAGCTTCAGCCCAAAGTAGCACCTCCTGCAGCAGGACCTCCACCAAAAGGTGTTGCTCATTTGTCTTACTGTGTCATTTTGAACAAAAAGTCTACTTTTCTGCCACCAGCACAACCTACCCTTGAATGGTGAACTGCAGCCCTTTAAGAGCTGCTGCCTGTCCAGACTTTATTATCCCCAGACAACTGTGCTAAAGACTAAGCTCTCTGGACATGCTTTTCCTGTCAGTGGCGTAATCACATTAGAGGGAAGAGACTCATAGCAAAATTTGGCTTGACCCTTTGAGTTGCCAGCACAGATAAGCCCGTATAATGAGCCAGGTTAACCTCATTTTTGCTATCTAATAAAACTGGACTTCTATACCCAATGCAAGAAAGTAGTTCTAATTTTCACCACGGCAGAGTATATACTCATGCAAGCCACAATCAATATCCAATCTAATGTTACTTGCATTTAGATTCACGAAACTCATTTCATTTAGAACCTTTATATCCATCTCTCTGGCCTAGATTCAAACCCATGCTGTTTTCTAATTTTGTTTTGCATTTTCTGGCTCTGTGATGCCTCATTTTTGCATAACAGATCACTCTTTTATTTATTTTCTCTGGTATCTGTCTCACTATTTTCTCTTCCGATCTTATCACAGTCTCTGCCATCTGTTCATAATATTTGTTTCTCTAATCTTCCCTGCACTTCAATTCAATGTATCTTAATTTCCAGTAAACCTTTACTTTTTCAGCTCCTTTCCCAATCATTCTAGGTTTTACTTGTCTGTTTTCTATTCAATGAAGGAAATTGATGGATCTGAAAGTGTTAAAAGTCCTTCCCTGCAGCTTTCATAAAAGCAAAATTTACTGATAAATATATATAATTTTCATATGAAGTGCATGTCGGGCAGGCAATGTACTGAATTTGGATTAGGGTACTGAATTTGGATGATCAGCCTTGATCTCATTAAATGGCGGAACAGGCTCGAGGGGCTGAATGGCCTACTCCTGCTCCTATCTTCTATGTTCCTAGGTGCAGAGTGGTGCACTGCCTACCCGATGGCAATAACATGAGGCCTGACTCACTTATGATTGGACGTCATTTGACTGTGATCGGCTCAACAAGTGATGGAAGGCAGCAGGTCGATTGGAGGTGGGGTGAGGATTTGGCAGCTCCTCTGAAGAGGTGCGCCTAAAGGGAAAGGGTGAATGAGTAGCCAGCAGTGGACGAGAGGATTTTTGCGGGGCCAGGATTTTTGTGGGGTCAAGAGCAATGATCCCTTTAAGCTGTGCGGCTGCTGCGCTACAGGAATTCTGTGCAGCCGGCTTGTCAATGCAAAAACCATCCATGTGCAATATTTTGAATGACCTGCACAGCCCCTTAAAGGGGCCATACAGCCCTAAAAAAAAAAATTTGCGAGCGGATTGGTTGCCTGCCCCTCGTCTTGCCTCCGTTAAAACCAAAAGTGGGCGGGTTCGAGGCAGGTTGGGTTCCTGTTTCAGATTTTTTGAATTTTAACCTCTGACCCCACCCCAACCAAAATAGCTCAGTGGAACATCAAGCCAGAGCTTTCACGTTGGATTGGAGCTAAATGAGAAGAGTTATAAAAACTCAATTACACATTTAAATCTTGTAAAGAACTCTTCACATTAATTTAAAAAGTGAAGTACACAAAGCCATAAAAACTGCATAATTATAAATTTTCACACAGGGATCTTGCCTTCACTAATCTAAAATTGCTAAAAAAAAAACAAAAAGGGAGAAGGAAGGGGAAATAACATTAATTCTGGATCTGTCTGCTGCCTGAGCCAAGCACAAACATTGCCCGGGGATCAGGAGCACCGGACAATCGAGGGTCGGGGCAAGAAGATTGGGAGACGAGACACCTTTTGGTCAATAGCAGTAGCAACACAGATTATGCTTTCAGCTACACCAACTTGATGTAAAAAGACTACTGAGCACTTGGTTTGAGTATAAAACAAGGCTTTAATCAACTGTTTCAAAACCATGAGATTCCTAGTTACATCACTAGTTCCTGGTTACAGAAACATCCTGAGCAAGCTGGGCCCACGCCCGAGTACTTATACTCCTTGGACATCGCCACCAGCTGGCCACCCAGTGTTACTTCATGAGTCATGATAAAATTCATGACACAACTCGGATATTTTTCAGGTCAATGCAGTTTTAAAAATGGTTTTTTTTAAATCAGTCATTTAAATGAAAAAAAATTTGCTAGGAAGTACAAATGTAGATTAATTTCTTTATAGACAGTGTAGAACTGCAAGGAGTTAAGGTTAGTGAATTTTTAAAAGTGTTAGACATTTTTGCTAAATAAATACATGTATGAAATAGTTTCCAAAGTCAAAAATGTGATATACTGAAATTATTAATATAATGAAATTATATAGAGGAATAATGTATATTTGCAAATCTTGTTTACATATTCTGCAGGGTGATGGGGTTGATTTTGAGGATAATCACTTGGAAAACAGTGACAGGATCGGACAAAGTCAACATGGATTTACAAAAGGTAAATCGTGCTTGACTAATCTATTGGAACTTTTTGAGGATGTAACGGGTAAAATAGATAAGGGAGAACCAGTGGATGTGGTGTATTTGGACTTTCAAAAGGCTTTCAATAAGGTCCCGCATAAAAGATTAGCATGTAAAGTTAAGGCACATGGGATTGGGGGCAAGGTATTGACTTGGATAGAGAACTGGTTGGCAGACAGAAAGCAAAGAGTTGGAATAAACGGGTCTTTTTCCGAGTGGCAGGCAGTGAATAGTGGGGTACCGCAGGGATCGGTCCTTGGACCCCAGCTATTCACAATATATATTAATGATCTAGACAAGGGAACTAGATGTAATATCTCCAAGTTTGCAGACGACACAAAGCTGGGTGGGCGTGTGTGCTGTGAGGAGGATGCCGAGAAATTCCAAGATGATTTGGACAGGTTGGGTGATTGGGCAGAAGCATGGCAGATGCAATATAACGTGGATAAATGCGAGGTTATTCACTTTGGTGTCAAAAACAGGAAGGCAGATTATTATCTGAATGGCAATAGATTGGGAGAAGGGGAAGTGCAACGAGACCTGGGTGTCCTTGTGCACCAGTCGCTGAAGGTAAGCATGCAGGTGCAGCAGGCAGTTAAGAAGGCAAATGGTATGTTGGCCTTCGTATCGAGAGGGTTTGAGTACAGGAACAAGGATGTCTTGCTGCAGTTGTACAGGGCCTTGGTGAGACCACACCTTGAGTATTGTGTGCAGTTTTGGTCACCTTATCTGAGGAAGGATATTCTTGCCATGGAGGGAGTTCAGCGAAGATTCACCAGGCCGATACCTGGGATGGCAGGAATGACATATGAGGAGAGATTGGGACGATTGGGCTTGTACTCGCTGGAGTTTAGAAGAATGAGAGGGGATCTCATTGAAACTTATAAAATTCTGACAGGACTGGACAGACTAGATGCAGGAAGGATGTTCCCGATGGTCGGGGAGTCCAGAACCAGGGGTCACAGTCTAAGGATAAGGGGTAAGCCATTTAGGACAGAAATAAGGAGGAATTTCTTCACCCAGAGAGTGGTGAACCTGTGGAATTCTCTACCACAGAAGGCAGTAGAGGCCAATTCATTAAATATATTCAAGAAGGAGTTGGATATGTTTCTTAAGGCTAAGGGGATCAAGGGATATGGGGAGAAAGCAGGGACAGGGTACTGAATTTGGATGATCAGCCATGATCGCATTGAATGGTGGAGCAGGCTCGAGGGGCCGAGTGGCCTACTCCTGCTCCTATCTTCTATGTTTCTATTCAAAACTCTCAAGAGACTGAAGAAACAATGGCCTAGAAATTCACTTGGGCGCGGGCAGCTCGCTCGCGCCCAAAAGTTAGCGCTGGGCGGGGAGGCATTAGCGCACGCCGTATATTCGTCTTCTGCGCCCCAATTCGGAAGCGGGCGCTATACCAGGGTGTGCCCGCCTCCGTTTGGGGCGCTGCAACTGAATATCGGCGCGCTAGTTGCCGCAGCGCCACCCGATGCGGTGCGGCAGGCTGCGGTACTGCAGGCCTCCTCCTTCTCTTAAGGGGGAGGTGCCTGCAGCGGCCGGAGCCCCGATCGCGAGTGCCGGCAAAAGAGCCCGGCACAACGGAGAAGTGCCGGGCTCCACGGAAACCAGCCGGCAATGCCGCGGGGGGGGGTGGAGGAGGCCGGGGAAGGAGGTGCGGCCAGGTGGCCGCCGAAAAAGCGGCCGGCCGCACCTTCTGCTTTAAAGCGCCCCACTATGGCAGCAGGACGGCCCCGTTTTCTGTTCGCTGTTTGCGCCCGCTTCAGAGGAGGCGGGCGCAAATAAAGATGGGGATCAGCGCGGTTTCGGGGCGTTACCGGCCCCCGCGCACACCGATGACGTCATCGGTCCCGGCGCAGCGCTAACGGCTACCGCCGCCAATACCACTGCACTCAATTTCCGCGCTACCACCCCGCCGGCGCAAAAGACCTCTTTAGGCGCTAAGTGGGCGCAAGGCCCACTGAATTTCTAGGCCAATGACTACCAGACCAGCTTCCAACTTTCCCCGACTGCTGCTAGGATCCCATTAAACAGCTCTGTAATTACCACCTCCTGGCCTGTACCACTCCCTCAGTACTGCACTTGAGTGTCAGCCTAAATTTTTGTCCTCAAGTCTCTGAAGGGGGACTATGAACCCACAACCTTCTACTTCAGAGGTGAGGGTGCTAGCAACTGAGCCACAGCTGACACATGGCTTGTGGGTCATTTGAGGAAGTAGTGGTGGCAACACCAATTGACATGAAAATGACATTGGTGGTCCTGTTTGAATATTTCACATGATTCCAACTGTTCTCGACACAGTGCTGGCCACCTAAACCAAGGTTTGTCTGATAATTAATAAGTCGGTGGTAATTTTTTCCTTATTACCTTCTGTGTTGTGCAGGCCACAGAAAGTTCAGAATATTAACAATAAATGTATTTAGATTATCAAGAAAACAGCTTCTAAACATAGAACATATTTGCTTGAAATTCCTTTGTCTATTATTTTAGTGAAGGCATTAAGTCATTTATTTCTCACAAACTTATTAAGCATTTGTATCCTAATATTATATGGTGTCATTTCAAGGCTCAAGTTATTAACTTAAGAAATTAACTGTCATCCAGCATAGTTAATACAAGCTCTTGATTGTCATAGAAACTCTGCCATAACTACTTTAGAAATGGGCAATTTGTGTGTCATTAATGTGTATTTGGATATTTCTTTTAACTACTTTTTGTTTTATCTCCATGAAAATTCACACATCTTATCTAAAAATACCAAACTTAAAAAAGTTATTTTATCTTTTGTATCCAGAGCTTCAACTAGATTGAATCAAATGTTGAATGTTTTTTTCAAATTGCCCCATATTTCCTGGTGTGATGAAGTTTAACAATGCATTACCTTCTGCATTGAAACAAAAATTATAGACTGCATAGTTTATACCAGTCACGAACTGTAATTAGTAGACAACCACCCACCCAATGGGATCATAATTGGAGAAAATATCATATGCTGACAATAGATAGAATTTGTGATTTCTTATAATTAATGCTGCAGTGTTGCAACACAAGACGGATGTGGATTTTAAAAACAAGCAACAGCATATTATCGTCAAGGAAAAACTCCATTGATCCCAGTAAATTAAGTCAGAATAAAATGCAAATATAAGAATCAACTACTATTTTTCCTTATGACAAATTTATATATTAAAAATGTGTTTGCAAAAGAATGCATGTAGCTTGTTAAGTTGCCTTATGATCTAGAACTGCATTACAAGGAAACAGTTTTATTGCTCAAGGCCACATTGCTTGTTGTTACTGAGCATCCAGACTTTTCAATGTCATCTGCACATTACATCTGCTAGCTTGTTACAAGTACCATTTCATATTAATAAGTATTAACTCACTCTCTGTCAGTAAAGTAAAAAAGGCTTACCTTGGAGACAGTAGATGCCAAGAAAATCTAATATTGCGTTTGATTAATAACTCTTTTAACTGCATCTGTTTTGCCGAAAGCCTCAGGAACCGATACTGGTTGAAGTTACATCTATATACATATATTATTTCCACTTGATTACCTGCACTGGCAGCCACAATTATGCTTTCTCAATTAATGTGATTTTAAGGTGTGTTCACTGAAATTTCAGCTACAACCTTAATCTAACTAGAAACAGATGCCTAGAAATTCAGTGGCGCCCCATTTTTGAGCATGCAGGGGACACAGAGAGCAATCCCTGTGCCTGAATGGTAATGCTTGAGAAGCACCTGATATTGGGCCATGGGTCTTATTACCATTGAGCTGGGGATAGTAACTGAGAAGATCGGACTTCCATGACGCCAGCAGTTGCCCTCAGGTGAGTGATGATGGGTGAGGTGACAGGGAAGGGGTGGCTAGGGGGGGGGTTTGTGGTGGCTGGGAGTGGGGGTAGCGGTGCCATTTCAAAACTCATTCAGTGAGAAACAGTTAATTCCAGCAATTTGTTAGGATCCTGCTTTATTAAGAAAAAGATGACAGACATTTTCAAGAATCCGAACAGTAAATTGAAACAGTGAGGCTTGATAGGTGAGTAGCACAAGCACATCCATGATCTAATGTCTCAGAGGTTTTCATCTTTTTCAAAATTCATGTGTTGCCTTGCTATTTTTACCAGACTACATGGGGTCGATATTGCAAGGTTCAGCACTCAAAACATTGCGGTGTCTTGCATAATAGGACAGCGAAGCTTGCTTAGCGCCCGGTGTGCACAACACTGTATAACATGCTGTGGAAGTGCCTTTGGTGTTGAGAGCCTGTGCGCATGTTGTACATTTGGTTCAGTAAAGCCTGCAAAAATTAAGATAATGAGGCCCTACCTACCCCATAACACGGCGAGAGCATTTGAACAGTGTTCCAGATGCTCAGCACTCATTTTCAACAGGTCCTGAATAGGAAGCACAGTCCTCATGCAGTCAACTCTCTCTTAAAGTAGACTTTTATTTTTGTAATTGTTGCCAGTAGCTGTTTATTAGTTTGCACTGATTTCAGTGCTTCTTAGCTATTTTGCCATGTATCCAAACTGAATTTACGCAAAGATTTTTAAAGCTGTAACCCTAACTACAATCCGTTTCCTCACAGAACTGTCATTTTGAGTTTTTTCTTGTATTGAAGCTTTGTCTATCTCTCTGTCCATCACTCTCTGTTCTTAAGAAGCAGGAGGAGCACAAAAAGGAGACACTGCACCTTAGGTTATCAAGTATAACCTACTCTTATGTCATCACTCCTGTATACATGCCAAGGCAATCATAGCTGGATATATATGAAGAAACCTGACTACCATTCCCAAAGATGTGAGAGTACTTTGCAGTGTCCTACGGACAGACTATGGAAACCACTTCCAGAACAGGAGCAGCTTAGTCTGTGGCTGTCATGAGCAACCATTGTCTTGCAATTAATGCTCCTGGATGCTTCCAATCAACAGAAGAATTGAAGTCATAAGATAAATGTGAAATCTCACAACTTGCAGTGTACAGCTGCATCACGTAGATTACAGATGACTTGTTTTCCTGATCCAACCTTACAATTGACCCCCCCCCTTTTATTTCCTTTATTGTCCCATACCCAGAATCTCAAGGGCTGCAGCTTAGGTGACCCTGCTCTTGTCAGCATTATTGTCCTGAAAACAAATAGAAAAGGAACACAATAGAAAAGAAATATGAAAGCTATTTCACCCGGATTAGCAGACAACTTTAGTGAGCGTGTGAATATGCAGCATGTAGTCATCCTGTAGCGGCCAGCAAGCTTCGTGTTTGTTGCTTAGTATATTTCAAAGATCACAGGGCAAACATGTTGCGATGGCAAAAATGCTGTCTGTGTTGGTAAAACATGGGTATCCCCTGTGCATTTGGAAAACATATGAACAGTTGCCAGATTGCTTTGTATTGTGTAATGCTCGTCTGTGAGGTTGCACCAAACTTACAGTGAAATGGTACTAAGATGCCTTGTAAAGCAACTTGGAAACCTTGCACTGCCCAGCAAATTTCTTTGTCAACTGCTCCCTGGTTTTGGGCACAAGTGATACAGCTTTAATTGATTCAGCAATCTCCATCTAGGTTACTCTGGTTGTACTGCTGACTTGAGGCTGTCCCTTTTCCCCAGAAAATCCACCCTTTGCTATAGTACTTCTAAAGATGTTTCTTGACTGATTGCTTTTTCTCTGCACCTTGCTTTTCCCATTTTGTAAATTTGAAACCAGTTTTTCTTATAGGATAACCAGCAGACCTTTAAGGGCAGCTGGCACTGCATATTCTGAGTCATATGCAGAAATTTATTTAAATGAGCTGACCTCAGTTTATAGAATGGGGTCAACTAACTGTGCCACAGATGTATGCAGCACCAAGAAGCAGTGGTTCCTTTGCCTCTGTGCTGCGAACGCATTATCAGCACCATGGAGTATTAAATTTGATTACACTTTATTTCAACAATGTCAAGAATTTCCTGGAATGGTGTAAAATAAGGTAATAGCAAATGAAAGGAATAGGATCCATGGTGGCTGAGTATTGCAGAGGCCAATGTTGGTAAGGGTGCATTTGGTTGCTACATCATGCAGAATGTGAAGAACTGTTAATGTATTGGGCAGAAAGGCTATATCAATGAGAGCCTGCAATATGGTTCTTGCTGCCTGCAAAACATAGCAAATAGATTAGCAGGAAATTCTTCCAGCTACTCATCCTTGTCTTGTGCCCTCCAGTGCGGTTGGGTGTCCTTATCCACCTATTCCATGCTTATGAACCTTTGGATGACAAAGTTCTGGAGCTTGCAGCAGACTACAATGATCGTAGTGGACTTATATTGTAAGACACCTAATCGGTCCTGCTTCAAGATGCCTCTAGTGTGTTTGATAATGATCCTGGTAGCTTTATGGGCTATGTTGTATCTGCACTCTGCTACTGCCTCTAAAGTATCAAAAGTCATGGTAGAAGAAAGTAGACCTAGTCCTCTAGATGACCTGCACATGGTGAAGTGGAAGCCCTTGCAGTTCATGAAGGGCCACGTGGGTGCTCCTGGACTTTGGAAATTTCTGTGAAAAAAATTGGCCAGCACTCTCATTTTGCATCAGTTGCTCATGGGAAAAGTGATAAAATTGTTTTCCCCTGGTGAACAACACATCTGTTACCTGTAGTGTCCGTGTGTAGATAAAGACACTGAAGACAGGAGTTGGTTCATAGGTATTTACTAAGCAAGTCTGGGGGGGGGGGGGTTTTAAAAGGATATACACAATACACAGGCTTATATAGCCCAAGTGGCAATTACCGGCATTACGCACACCTGGGGCTCTTAAAGGCACATACACCACAATTGCTCTTAAAGGCACATACACCACATTACCTGCTTGATAGATCCGCGAACAGCGGATTGTTTGATTGATACTGCTATTGTGGCATGATGACCTTGACAGCTATTAGTAGCACTGTCCCTGTGGTGGAGGTTGCTGGATGATGGCACAAATCTGTTACTTCCTCGCTAGTCAAGCGACTAATAGTTTTCCTATGACTTTCCAAGGTATGTCTGCCTGTAGTTCTGGCTTTACAAATAAAGATAGATAACATCAATCCACTTCTGATGAAATCTGACCTGTACCACATCCTTCCTTTCATTGTGTTCTTCCTCTACCAAATAACAAAAAATCCCCATTGGAACACCCATTTTCTTAATTATATTGCAGCAACTAAAAATGTGGCACCCCAAGATCATGGCTGAGAACTTCAAAAAACAAATACAAAAATTAGCACTGAAAATAACATTTTAACAAAGCTAAAGGACACTTTCTGAAATTCTCCATAAAACACAGCAGGTTCCCTTTTAAAGCTCGAGGAACAGCACCTCATCTTCCGTTTAGGCACTTTACAGCCTTCCGGACTCCATATCGAGTTCAACAATTTCAGATCATAACCTCGGCCCCTATCATATTTATATATTTTTTATCCACACTTTTGGTTTGTGCCTTTTCCCCTATTTTTTCTCTCCCACATGGCAGCTGTCTTTCATTCTGCTAGTGCATTTCACACTTCATCTAGAGCCATCCTTTGTTTCTTAATCTGTCCAATTACCATCTCGTCTCGCCTTAATATCTCTTAATGTCTCTTTACTTCTCACAGACCTTCCCTTTTGTTCTTTCATCCCCTCCCCATTTCCCAGCCCCCAACTTGCTTTTTCATCTGTTTCATTTCCTGCTTTTTTTTCTCAGTTCTGAAGAAGGGTTTCGACCTGAAACGTTAACTCTGTTTCTCTCTCCACGGATGTTGCCTGGCCTGCTGAGTTTTTCCAGCTTTTTCTGTTGTTATTTCAGATTTCCAGCATCTGCAGTATTTTGCTATCGTCCCTTTTAAATACTGCCTGCCTGTCAGCCCAGAATAACCCTGCACCCAAGCAGCATTTTATTTAAGACACAGAGCATTCCCAGGGAGAAATACGTGCGCACTAATATGCAATAGATTTAAATATTAAAACAAAGCTCTTGATTATTTTTGCCAACAGATCTTTGCACTACCTTCAGGTATGACTGGCGGTTCACACATGGCATAAAATTAGTAGAGATCTAGCTCTGCCCAATGTTCACACCCCAGTGCCCATTCCACTCAGTCAGCACTAGTGAAAGCAACCAGAAAATATATCCTTTTGTTTTCCTTCAATTAGAAAATCCCTTTTGATGTTGGAGCAGCAATTAATGTTGTTTTGAAGGCAATAATGCAACCTATATTGTATGACTTAAAAATGAAAGTACTATCGGACTGATGATGAAAGTCCTCAAGAAAATCAAGTCATATAATTGCAGGGCAAGTATATGGTAATTTCTTCTTCATCCTGCATTGTTCACACACTGCAGGAATCACTTGCTTCAAACAAAGGAGATCTTGAGGGTTAGACAATGTCACAATGGGTCGGAGAGGCTTAGCAGCTGGCTTATTGCCAGAGTAAAGGCACGGGAAAGGGATTTCTTGTTAGCACTGCCTTAGGGAAGGGTCAAACAATGCTGATGGTTTTGTATCACTTTCCATGTGTGCAGTGCATAAAACATTGGATGCTGCCTTGGAGTTAACAGCTAAGCAATAAGATATGTAGATTTTTGTTTTGAGCTGCAGTACACTGAAGGACTTCGGTACCTGATAAAAAGGTACAATTTTTGAGATGCCTAATAGGTAAATTTTCATCTTCACTGCATGGCCAGTAATCATTGCCGGTAAATTGCCAATAGAATGAAAACTGAATGGGTTCTATAACTGGCGGACAATCCATTCCACCAGATTACTGCCCATGCGGTGAAGACAAAAACTTACCCCAGAATCTCCAACAGCTGATTTAGGTAAATTTAGCATTCTGCACATATCAGGATGAAAGATTCTTTGATATTTTTTGTGACATCCTTGCTTCTTTCCCTATTTTACCAGCCCTGAGGAGGCGGGTTTGGAGTCATGCGAGTTGTTAAAATCGCCAAAAATGGCGGGCGGGCTCCATCCTGCCTCCGAGCAATTTTCCCAAATGCATGTTTTCTGACCCCTTTCCCATCCCACCTCCAAGAGGCGGGATAGGCCCTTAAGGCCCTTAAAAACCACTTAATTGCTTCTATAATCCCATTTTGAGAGGCCTTTCTGATTTTTAGACATTCCCCCGATCCTACACGCCTCCTCTGGAACATGCCAGGCAATGCTGGCAGCCTCACAAGTGGATTGCTTACTAACAGCTGCAGCTCCACCATTACAAAGGAGTTTTCACCAATGATCATTTGCTGGTGGCAGAACTTTGTTGTTTCAGGTCTGGGGGAACTTTTAGCAGACATACTCAGTGTTGTGGAAGTTTGGAGCCTGACACCCATCTCCAGTGTGACCTCCTGGGAAACCCCTCTCCCCACCTTGACTAAGCGCTTCCTCAACTGAGGCATATACCAGAAGCATGGCAACCATTTCATTCCTTTCCTCCTGGACATCAGATTCAGACGAAGATCAGCCGCAGCAGCAGCAAAACCATGGGCAACAGCAGCACCAACAGCAGGAGCATCAACAGGAGCGCCAAGCTGCTAGTCACCCACCTGAAGAGGCACAGGCCAGAAGGCGCAAGCGCACAACAACATTGCTGCCTGGGATGCAAGGGACGCACTCATCCTGGCCAGATTTGCTTAGCCTGCACAATCAAACACTTTAGTCTCGCTCCTTCTTACCAGAGCATCGACAATGGACAAGAACCTGCGGAATCCTATCACTCTGACCACCATTCTGACAATCGCCAGGTGCCCTAAGCCCTCAACGTGAAAGTCCTATTTGTGAAATGACACAGGCCACAACTTCAACAGTTTGCCATCAAAACACTTTATAATACAATCACAATGATGGCTGGTTCAAAAACAAAACTACACAGCACCCAAGTGACTATCCTTGTGACTACTTGTGCTTTATCTTCCTCTTACGCATGCTCCTACGTGGTGCTTCCCCTGTGGCTTCAGCAGATGTGGGGGCCCCATGCTCACTCTCTTGCTGCTCCTATCTCAATGCCTTTGGCGGCGTCCTCTGGGATGGCAAACCTGTGCGGGCTCGCCAACAGTCTGCTGCTCCTGCGGCTGTGCAGGGTCTGAGACGCCCATCTCAATTGCATGAGGACTCTGGTGGGGCTCTGACCAAGGGCTTTGCTGTGGCATGGCCGTGTGAGCACTTGGGGAGGAGCCCCCACTTCCTTGTTGTCTGCCACCAACATCCCACTCATGGGTCAGCCCCACTTCAGAGCTAGCAAGTGGCTTGACAGCACCTTGCTACACTGCAGGGGGCCATGAGGACCCGTTTTTGCACTGAAAGTCCTACTCCAGAGGACTCACATGAAGGTCTGGTTTGTTTGCTCAAAAGCTGACCATCGCTCAAGAGATGTCATTCTATTCTGAACAATGACCATGTTTTCAATACCCTGGCAACTGAGCTCCTCCACGGACGTAGCCATCATCTCCTCTACCGTAGCCATCCTCTCCTCTACGGTAGCCAGCCTTGCCATGGAGGTAGCCATCCTTTCCATGGAGGTTGCCATCCTTTCTGTGGTGATGCATTCACGCACAAATGCCTCCACAAAGGCTCTACTAATGTTCGCGATGGACTTCTCCATTCGCTCCACCCCTGGAGACAAAACCTGCCAGAGACTCCTGCACCTGTTCCTGGAGTTCCAGCACCACTCTCCTTCTGGATGGACCCGGAGGCACAGGGTCGACATGCAGTGGAGCCGAGCTGGCAGAGTCCTGCGCCCTCCGATGAGGACTCTCCACTGCTGTCCCTGTCTCCACCATCTGCTGATGCTCACTTGTGAGCAGTGATACACCAGGTGCCAACGCTACTCTAGAGAGAGGGAATGGGTAAGGGTGCAGGGATGTAAGTGTCAAGTGGGATGTGGAGGAAGAGATTGGCAAAGCAGAGTGCTGGCGAGGAGAGGCAATGGGGATCAGATTGAGGGTGATGGGAAAGTCGTACTCACTTTTCCTGTGCGGAGAAGGTCATGAAACCTTTTCCTGCATTGCAGCCAGGTTCTGCGGCTAATCAAAATGGAGTTGACCTCCTGGGCCACTTGTAGCCACACAGCTTTTGTCTGCTGGGGTGGCTTTTTTCTCCCTGAGGAAGGGAACAGCACCTCCTTATTACAGCTGGCTCTGTACACCAGAGCGTGGAGGGAGGGCTCATCAAACCGAGGAGAACACTTTTGCTTGATCGTTGACATTTTCCACAATTCAACTCCTTCATATAAATTGCAGAGCCTTTGCAGTCTCCAGAAGAATCAAGGATGCTTGCAGGCCTTAACTCCAGCAGCATTGATGACGTCATCGGAGGCGGCTTTCTGTATGAAAAGACTCATTAGGCCAGGGGTTCCCACACGCAGGAAATCAACTGCCCAATTAGGGGAAAATCCCACTTTTTCAACACATCACTTAGGAGTCGGGGTCCTGACACGATTTCCACCTGGCACGTCCCAGCCCGCCCACACTGACAAAATCCAGCCCTTAGTGTCCTGTCTTTATTTACAAAATCCTACAAAAGGATGAGAACTGCTAATATTGTAATGGGACTAGTAATCCAGAGGCCTGGACTATTGATCCGGAGATGTGAGTTCAAATCCCACCAGGGCAGTTGGGGAATTTAAATTCAGTTAATTAAGTAAATCTGGAATAAAAAGCGAGGGCGCGATCTTGCCAGCCCTGGGGAGGCGGGTATGGAGGCGGGACTACCGGGAAAATTGCAGAATTTGGGTGTGGGTGCCCAACCCGCCCCCAACCCGTCTCCATGCCATCTTGCCAGGAGGCAGGTAGCCGTCCCACGCCGGGTCCCATCTCCTTGGAGGCGGGAATGGATTAAAGCCAATTAACTGCCTGTTAACAGGCAGAAAATAAGCTTATCGCCATTTTTCCCACACAAGTGCGGGCTTCCCAAAGGCTCCGAACCCCGGCAGGGTCACTGAGGCGAGTAGTGGGTTTGTGTGGGTTGGGGGGGGGGGGGGGCGCAAACGTGTGCTGTGAAGGTAAGTGATGGTTGCAAGTGTGGAGAGGTGAGTATCTGAGGCAAGTGCAAAGTGTTAGTGAGAGTGTACTTACCTTTGTTTCTTCCTGCAGGCTTCAGTCGGTGGGTATGTGGAGAGTCTCGCACCTCCGCAGTAGAGATGACAGATGGCCGTTGCATTCTCCAATGCAACAACCATCTCATTTCTGCAAAAGAAAGAGGTTTGATGAGGTCTTGAATTCAAGACCTCATCAAACTACAGAGAATGTCACTGTCAGTGTTTGACAGCTTCACAGAGCTGTCAGACGATGACAATTCATCTGACAAAAATGTTTGACCGATGAAACGTCATACATTGATGTTCTCTGCAACCGACTTTCCCTTAATTGGCCTGCTAAGCCCGCTGGGCGGGCTTAACAAGGTCAATCAAGGGAAAATAGCGTGGGTTGGCCAGAAGTTGATGGAGGCGGGACTGAAACCCAACAAGTGGGAGCCCCGCCTCCAAAAGCTCCCCATTGGCAAAATCACCCCCCTAGTATCAGTAATGGTGACCATGAAACCATCGGATTGTCCCACCGGCAGGACAGGCCCACCAGGGGTGGCGGCACAGTGGTATACAGACGGGAAGCAGTGGTCCTGGGAGTCCTCAACATTGAATCCGGACCCCATGAAGTCTCATGGTTTCAGGTCAAGCATGGGCAAGGAAACCACCTGCTGATTACCACCTACCGTCCTCAGTACTTCTCCATGTTGAACACCACTTGGAAGAAGCACTGAGAGCAGCAAGGATGTACTCTGGGTGGGGGACTTCAAGAGTGGCTCGGTAACACCACTACAGGCTGAATCCTGAAGGACATAGCTGCCAGTCTGGGTCTGCGACAGGTGGTGAGAACCAACATGAGGGAAAAACCTACTTGACCTCGTCCTCACCAATCTGCCTGTTGCAGATGCATCTGTCCATGACAGCATTGATAGCAGTGACCACCGCACAGACATTGTGGAGACGAAGTCCCGTCTTCACACTGAGGACACCCTCCATCGTGTGGTGTGGCATTACCACCGTGCTAAATGGGATAGATTCAGAACAGATCTAGCAGCTCAAAACTGGGCATCCATGAGGCGCTGTGGGCCATCAGCAGCAGAATTGTATTCCACCACAATCTGTAACCTCATGGCCCGGCATATCCCTCACTCTACCATTACCATCAAGCCAGGGGAACAACCCTGGTTCAATGAGGAGTATATAAGTGCATGCCAGGAGCAGCACCAGGCATACCTAAAAATACAGTGCCAACCTGGGGAAGCTGCAACACAGGACTACATGCATGCTAAAAAGTGGAAGCAGTATGCTATTGACAGAGCTAGGCGATCCCACAATCAACGGATCAGATCAAAGCTCTGCAGCCCTGCCACATCCAGTCGTGAATGGTGGTGGAGAATTAAACAACTAACGGGAGGAGGAGGATCCATGAATAGCCCCATCCTCAATGATGGTGGAGCCCAGCACGTGAGTGCGAAAGACAAAGCTAAAGCATTTACAACCATCTTCAGCCAGAAGTGCCGAATGGATGATCCATATAGGCCTCCTCCTGAGGTCCCCACCACCACAGAAGCCAGCCTTCAGCCAATTCTGTTCACTCCACGTGATATCAAGAAACGACTGAGCGCATTTGATACAGCAAAGGCTGTGGGCCCTGACGACGTCCTGGCTGTCGTGCTGAAGACTTGTGCTCCAGAACTAGCCGCGCCTCTAGCCAAGCTGTTCCAGTACAGCTGTAACACTGGCATCTATCCGACAATGTGGAAAACTGGTCAGGTATGTCCTGTCCACAAAAAGCAGGACAAATCCATTCCGGCCAATTACCGCCCCATCAGTCTACTCTCAATCATCAGCAAAGTAATAGAAGGTGTCGTCGACAGTGCTATCGGCTCCAGATCTCATTACAGCCTTGGTCCAAACATAGACAAAAGAGCTGAATTCCAGAGGTGAGGTGAGAGTGACTGCCCTTGACATCAGGCAGCATTTGACCGTGTGAGGCATCAAGGAGCCCTAGTAAAACTGAAGTCAATGGGAATCGGGGGTAAACTCTCCATTGGCTGGAGTCATACCTAGCACAAAGGAAGATGGTTATGGTGGTTGGAGGTCAATCATCACAGCCCCAGGACATCGCTGCAGGAGTTCCTCAGGGCAGTGTCTTAGGCCCAACCATCTTTAGCTGCTTCATCAATGACCCTCCCTCCATCATAAGGTCAGAAGTGGTGATTGTGCAGTCATCAGCAAACATGTTCAGTGCCATTCACAACTCCTCAGATAATGCCCACATGCAGCAAGACCTGGACGACATTCAGGCTTGGGCTGATAAGTGGCAGGTAACATTCGCGCCACACAAGTGCCAGGCAATGACTATCTCCAACAAGCGAGAGTCTAACCACTGCCTCTTGACATTCAACGGCATTACCATCGCTGAATCCCCCACCATCAATATCCTGGGGGTGACCATTGGCCAAAAACTTAACTGGTAGCCACATAAATACTGTGGCTACAAGAGCAGGTCAGAGGCTGGGTATTCTGCGACGTGTGTCTCACCACCTGACTCTCCAAAGCCTTTCCACCACCTACAAGGCACAAGTCAGGAGTGTGATGGAATATTCTCCACTTGCCTGGATGAGTACAGCTCCAACAACACAAGATGCTCAACACCATCCAAGACAAAGCAGCCCGCTTGATTGGCACCCCATCCACTACCTTAAACATTCACTCACGCCACCACCGGTGTACCGTGGCTGCAGTGTGTATCATCTACACTGCAGCAACTCGCCAAGGCTTCTTCGGCAGCACCTCCCAAACCTGCGACCTCTACCACCTAGAAGGACAAGAGCAGCAGGCACATGGGAACACCACCACCACCAAGTTCCCCTTCAAGTCACACACCATCCTGACTTGGAAGTATATCGCCGTTGCTTCATCGTCGCTGAGTCAAAATCCTGGAACTCGCTCCCTAACAGCACTGTGGGAGAATCTTCATCACACGGACTGCAGCGGTTCAAGAAGGCGGCTCACCACCACCTTCTGAAGGGCAACTAGGGATGGGCAATAAATGCTGGCCTTGCCAACGATGCCCACATCCCATGAACGAATATAAAAACAAAATCTGAATGCAAATATTATTTGCATAAATCATATCCATCGGTCATTGAAAAGAGAGCTTTGGCAGCCTTTACAATGTTTAAACCCTTTTGTAGTGGTTGACATGGCTGCAATATATTTTTTAAGCCTTCTAAAAAAAGGTGATGTTTGAGAATGAAATCAGTGAAGAAAAGAGATATATACTTGTAAGCAAATTCAGGTAAAGTAAATTGGATGACATTAGGTAAGAGCTCAGTACAGGAAATTTGTTGATAAGTGAACTCATAATCAGGTACAATGACTGCCTTTTTATAGAGTAATAGATAATAATTGTTGACAACAACTTTATGACATTATGGTTTTCAAACTGTACATGCAATATCCCAGGACCAATAAGTCAAGGGACAGATACCTGCAGTATGTAGAGAATGCTTTACCTCAAAGAATGAAGAAGATACTAAGTTAGACAATGCATCTTGTTTCAGTAGAAGATCTTACTAATTATACACCTGAGACAGACATATTTTTATTATTAGCTTGAACATTATAGGGTAAATTAAACTGAGGCTGTTATGAAATATAGACCTAGAAATTAGATGAGTTCCAAAAACGGGCGCGGGCATCACACAGCGCTATGTGCCAGCGCCCTTTTAAAGTGGTGTAAGCAGCACGCAAAATTCATGCTGCCTGCTCATTATAATGATTGCAACGCTGATCTCAGTGCTAAACAAGCTGTTAATTGGCTTAGCACTGCATGGGGGGCCAATATCGGGTGCAGTCTAATCGCCAATAAAGTTTGGCCTAGGCTTTCTGCACTATTTAAAGGGAGGTGCTCTGTTTCAGAAGTACCTTTATTGGCCCAGAAATTCGGGTCTCTACGGGTGAGTACGTACAGGGTACTCACCCGTAGGCCCAATGGAAGTGCCGGTTTCTTGCATGCACTGCGCATGCGCGGGAAACCGGCACTTCCGTTCCCCTGAAAGCAGGGATTCAGAGGTCGAACGCGTGCGCAGGAGAGGCTGCGCGTGCAGATCGAACTTACGTTTTTTTGCAGGTTTTCCCGGGAGGGTAAGTCTCCAGAAGTTAGACATGTAAAAAGCAGTCGCAAGGCCTGCTTTTTACAAGGTAAGTGGTGAATTAATTAAAATTAAAACATTTTTTCCACAGGTTTATTATTTTTAAATACTTTAAAGAAAGGTAAGTTTATTTTTAGCCCGGTTAGAAAATAAAATTATTTTTTTCAAAAATTTAAATTGTTTAAAATAGTTATTTCATGTAATTTATAGTTTATTTAAAAAATGTGATTTTTAAAAACATTTATTTGAAGATTTAGTGATGTTTTGGGGCTTATAGTATTTATAAGTTTGACAGCCCTTCCTGTCAAACTTATGAATGAAGCATTCGCTGCTCCGATTGGCTCCCCATGGCCCACGTAATCCCAGGGGACACATCGAACTAACTGCGCCCCTGGGATACGCAAGCACTGCGCGCTGGCAGTTGGAGCAGGCCCAAGATCGGAATTCCACGGGGGCCCACAGCTCAACAGCTGGCACGCAAGGTAAGTGCAGGTCGGGGGCTTGCACCCGCAGGAAGCCCCCGACCCGAATTTCTGGGCCATTGTCTTTGTGGATAGAGCGATCGCCCAACAGCCATGGGAAAGGGCAAGGAGATTTTTGGATGTGGCACTGGAGACCTTGGTCCTGGGGGTACAGAGACGCCGTCAGGTCCTCTACCTGCAGGGGGGCAGGAGGCCTTCAAGGCTGAGCACCAGAAGACAGTGAGATGAGATCGCTCAAGCCGTCAGTGCAACGAGTGTTGTCCCCAAGACCTGGATTCAGTGCTGCAAAAAGTTTCATGACCTCACACGAGTGGTCAAGGTGAGTGAATGTATCTTCAAATGCCATATCCCAGCATCTGCACCACAAGCCTCACAAACTGCTCAATGCACCGCATCCCCATTACTCACCTACCAACAATCTCTAGCAATCACCACTCATACCTCACAACCATAGTACGATAGCAAAATACTGCAGATGCTGGAAATCCGAAATAACAACAGAAAATGCTGGAAAAACTCAGCAGGCCAGGCAACATCCATGGAGAGAAAATAGAGTCGACGTTTCGGGTCTAACCCTTTTTCAAAACTGGAAAGGAAATGAAATAGATCGAAAGGCAGGGCTGCGAGAGAACAAAAGAGAAGTGAAGAGACATTAAGGGGGAGAAATTGGGTATAGCCCCGCTCGGGGCGCTAGAATTGGCGATGCGCAAATTTTATCGCCAGGCGCAACTTATCGCCACCTCCAGCGATATTGGGTTGCTGCGCCCCTGAAGGTGATTGCGGCGTTGATTCAGGCGCTGCACGGGAGTCTTAAGGCACTAACCCGGCGGCGCTACTCAATATGGCGGTGTCTGGGCACAGCGCAGGTGCTGTCAATAATCGATTACCCAGAGACATGCTCGCGCCGGCCAGCTCTTAAAGGGGCGGGTCAATTAGGATCAGCAGACACACGCTGCGCCTTGTAGGCCTCAAAATCGGCGCTGTGCTTTCTGTGGCGTTACAAACTTTGAGGATATGGAGAGGGTGAGGCAGAGAGCGGAGCGCTTTACCGATGGGGCATTGGATGCTTTGGTTGGCGCAGTGGAGCGCTGGCGAGCTGTGCTGTACCCCGACAATGGCAGGAGGCCTCATCAGAGCGAGTTCCGCAAGGCTTGGAGGGAAGTTTGTCAAAGAGTCACCTCAACAAGCGTGGTGGCCAGGACTCCTGTGCAATGCAGGAAGAAGTTCAACGACATCACTCGGGTCGTTAGGGTGAGTGCCTTTTTCGCCATCTTCTTCATCCCTCCATCTGCACCTGACATTATGGCCAGAGGGTGCTCGAAGCCCCAATGGCCATCTGTCAGCCAGCACCCATGCCCTTTCTGGAAACACACACGCACATTCTGCTCAATGCATAATGGAAGGGCTATTCTACCATGGGGGGCATGTGATGTCAGCTCAATGCATAATGGAAGGGCTATTCTACCATGGGGGGCATGTGATGTCAGCTCAGGCCAGCATGTTTCATCACTTCCCGTCCTTTCTCCTGCAGGCCAAGCTGGCCAGGAACCGGAGGGAGCAGCATCGTACCGGTGGAGGCCCTCCTCAGCTGCTGACACTGACGGCCCTGGAGGAACGAGTCCACCAGATTGTTGGAGGCCGGATGACTGGTCCTGTCACCACTGGAGCTGCCGGCCCCATTGTGCACTGCAATGGTAAGGTCATCACCTTTTGGAACTCTCTCCTTCCACTTGTTCCCCCCACCAGCATGCTTTTTCACTCTGGACCCATGTCAGAGCATTGAAGCACTCATGCATCCCTTGCTGCCACCCTGTCCTTTCGCTAAAGCCACTCTTCAACCTCCCTGCATTCAGATGCTGCCTCACCAGCTCGGGAGCCGGGCCCTCAAGCTGCCACTGCCACTGACTCCGGAGGCGACGAGCAGGAGGAAGCCGGACCATCCCTGCCACCCTCAGGCGAGCCAGCCCCTCTGCAGACTGGGGAGACTACTTCCCTGGAGGGGAGCGGGGGTGAATGTTCTGAGGAGGAAGCAGTTCCAGGAACCAGCGGGCTGCAGCAACGCAAGGGGGGTAGGGAAGCTCGGGGGCCATCTCCCCGGAGGGCGAGTCAGGCCGCGAGTACTGCTGCACAGAGCGCGGAAGAGGTGCGTTCCCTCGCAGAAATGAGCACCCAGGCTCGGCTCAGGCACACTGAGCTCATGGCTGCAGTGGCAAGGATGCCTG
Organism: Somniosus microcephalus; assembly: GCF_052327205.1. Lineage (NCBI taxonomy): Eukaryota > Metazoa > Chordata > Chondrichthyes > Squaliformes > Somniosidae > Somniosus > Somniosus microcephalus. Next base: position 75,658,310 of record NC_141002.1, read on the forward strand.
ACTCCATCGAGACACTGGCAAGGAGTGTCCAAGACTTCGGGGCAGCACAGGCAAGGAGTGCGCAGGACTTCAGGGCAGCACAGGCAAGGAGTGCGCAGGACTTTGCGGCAGCACTGGAAAGGAGTGCGCAGGACTTTGGGGCAGCACTGCAAAGGACTGTCAAGGACTTCGGGGCAGCACTGGAAAGGACTGTCCAGGGCATCGGGTCATCACTGGAAAGGACTGTCCAGGGCTTCACCGAAGCACTTGCACCTGCCACGCAAGTGCTGAGTGCTGCCACGCAGTCACTCACTGGTCTCATGCAGACGCATATTGACACCATGCGATGAATGACTGCTGCCACCCTCGATGGATCAGGCGGTATTACCCGGGGCCCATGCAGCACCACCGCAGGGCATCAATCTGTGGAGCAGCCGATTGGTGCGCATGCTGCGGTGCGGCCCCTCAGAGTGCCAGCGTGTCGGTCAACCAGGGAGCTGCTGTCCGCTCTCAGGATGTCAGCATTCCTGATGCCACCGCTGGCACATCTCCACTGCAGCTGCCACCACCTGCAGGACAGACTGCTTCCACCCATGCACAGTTGGAGCAGTCAGCATCCGGGCCCTCCAAGGCCAGAGGTCGTCCAGGTCGTCCCTCAGGGGCATCCGCGCTTTCAGACAGCCAGCAGGCCTCCCCCAGCCTTGATGCAGCCACTGGGCTCCCATTACGGAGGAGCTGCAGGGAGGGAAGGGGCCAATCTCGCAAGAGAAGTAGATCACCATCAAGGGGGAAAGAGTAGAAGGTGCTGCTGAGACGTCTTATTTGTAGAAATCAAGGCCGTGGATGCTGGTCTGAATGTTAGTTCTGTTATGGATAGTCTCACGGGTGTGCAAGTCACCTGGTCTGAATGTTAGTTCTGTTATGGATAGTCTCCCGGGTGTGCGAGTCACCTGGTCTGAATGTTAGTTCTGTTATGGATAGTCTCCCGGGTGTGCGAGCCACCTGGTCTGAATGTTAGTTCTGTTTTGGATAGTCTCCCGGGTGTGCGAGCTACTTATGTGTTAGTGTGTTACTTTTGCTTTCTGTAGCCATTGCTTTGTCATGTTGGAAGGAAGCACATTTTGCCAAATAAACAACTTTTTTTATTTACATTGCCCATGTCTGCTATTTACATTCATACTGCCCTTCATAGGTTTTGGGTTATCCGACCGGTTCCATTCGTGCTCCTCGAATGGCACCAAGCATTCCGTCAGAGGGGCCTAGAAGCGGCCTGTTATCAGCCTCTGACGAACGGCCCTTCCAGTTTTATCCTCCCTCTCGTCTTGCTCCTCCTCCTCTGCCTCCTCCTCCTCCTTCGCTGGTGCTTCCAAGTCTGGTGGCATTGGCTGTGTGCGTAGGATGGCGAGGTTATGCAACATGCAGCAGACAACGACGAAGTGGGAGACTCGCTCTGGTGAGTACTGCAAGGCGCCTCCGGAATGGTCCAGACAGCGGAACCGCTGCTTCAACACACCGATTGTGTGCTCCACAATGTTCCTCATCGCCTGATGGCTCGCATTGAAGCGCTCTTCAGCAGGAGTGCTGGGCGAACGGAGCGGGGTCATCAGCCATGGGCACAGAGGATAGCCCTTGTCACTGAGAAGCCAGCCTCCTGGGTGGGCCGGGGCCTCGAAGAGGTCTGCAACTGAAGTCTGGCGCAGGATGAAGGCGTCGTGGCTGCTGCCAGGGAACTGTGCATTGACTGCGAGGATCAGCTGTCGGTGGTCACAGACCAGCTGAACATTCAAGGAATGGAACCCCTTGCGGTTGCGGAACTCCTCCGGATTCAAAACAGGCGCCCGCAAAGCCACGTGCATGCAGTCAATGGCACCCTGCACCATGGGGAAGTCCGCTATTGCTGCGAAGCCCTCTGCGCGCTCCCGCCGCTTCTCCAGTGTCACAGGGAAGGAGATGTACTGCCGCCTCCTTTTAAATAGGGCATCTGTGACTTGACGGATGCAGCAATGCACCGCAAACTGTGCTATGTTCGCGATGTCCCCAGTTGCGGCCTGAAAGGAGCCGGTCGCATAGAAATTCAGGGCAACAGTCATCTTGACAGCCACCGACAGAGAGGTCCTGCACCTTATCTGAGGCTGCAGATCTGGCTGAAGCAGGTGGCACTGCCCAGTCACCACCTCCTTTCTGAAGCGCAGCCTTCTAAGACACTGATCCTCTGACATGTTCAGGTAAGAGAACTGCTGTCTGAAAACCCTGGCAGCGTAAGGTCTGGTGTGGCGACGTCTGTTGGCCCGCCTCCGTCTGGCCATTCCTGCCCCTCTCTCCCTGCGTCTCTGTGCCCTTTCCAAATGGTTCAGCAGCAGGATGTTCCCCTCCAATGCAGCCCCCATAATAACAGCGCACAAGGAATTGAAAGCGTAGTAAATGCTCACCAGCAGCAAGGTGAAGGTCAGAAGGCTGAAGTTCCTCTGGCCAGCGCTGGCTCACTGGTGCAATGGCTCTCAGAGTGCAGCTCAGCAACTCTGTGAAAGTCTCGAGGAAGTTGTGCTCCCAAAATGGCTGCCGCTTTTATACCAGTGCAGTCCCCTTTAAAGAGCGCCCCCCCAGCCCTAGAGCGACTGGGGAACGTTCCAGGTAAGCAGTCCTTATTAGCGCCAGGCAGAACGAAGGGGTGCACCACTGAATTTCCGGTCCGGGGCGCCAAAAGGCGTTGCACACTGAAATGACGTCATGATCTGCCTGCGCCCGCGAGCTGGCACTAAGATTTAGCGCCGGCGCTAAAACCCACTCAATATAGCAAGAGGCGCTGGGTTCACTGCACCCGGGCGAAAATTGGCTAACGCCCCACTTCTCGGCCTCTTTAGGCGCTAATCGCTGACGCAACCAACCAAATTTCTCCCCCTAAGACTCTTGGGCCTAAAATTCGGAAGCTCGCCTGGGCACCGGAAGTCCCGCCCCGGAAGGAGCCGGGAGTGCCAGCGGGATATTCAGTTTGAGCGCCCCAAACGGAAGCGGGGCGCTGCTCGAGGCGCCCCGCGTCCGTCTTGGGGCGCTCAAACTGAATATCGCAGAGCAACGTGCCGCAGCGCCACACGCTGCGGCACAGCGCGCTGCAGTACTGCAGGCCTTCCTCCCCTTCTTAAAGGGGAGGGGCCTGCACCAGCGCGATCTCCGATCACGAGTGCCGGCAAAAGAGCCCGGCACCGAGGAGAAGTGCCGGGCTCTCGGAACACAGCCGGCACTGCCCGGGGGGGATCAGGAGGCCGGGGAGGGCGGCGCGAGGAGGTGCTGGCAGGTGGCCACCAAAAAAAATGGCCGCCCCGCACCTCCCCTTTAGTTTGCGCCACTACCGCCACAGGTAGGCCCCCCTGAACCGGTCGCGATTTGCGACCGGCGCTACGGGGGGGTGGGGGCGCGACCCAATATCGCATTCGGGGCAGTAGCGGGGCGCTGCGCACACCGATGATGTCATCGGTGGCGGCGCAGCGCTACAGGCTAATGCCGCCATTAGTGCCCCGCTAAATTTCGTGGGAGGCGTGGCCAGTGGCGCTAAAGCCACTGAGTGCCCTCTTTAGGTGCTAACTGGTGGCGCAGCCCACTGAATTTCTAGGCCTAATGTCTCTTCACTTCTCTTTTGTTCTCTCGCAGCCCTGCCTTTCGATCTATTTCATTTCCTTTCCAGTTTTGAAAAAGGGTTAGACCCGAAACGTCGACTCTATTTTCTCTCCACGGATGTTGCCTGGCCTGCTGAGTTTTTCCAGCATTTTCTGTTGTTATTTCCTCACAATCATAGCTTCACTTCACCCTCACACACTGATGCAAGACTCACACCCACGTCTCACAACTTGCACACAGCTATTCAATCATGGCAGACACGTCACCCAAACACATTGCACCACACTCACTGACACACTTCCCTTTCTCTTGCAGGCAAAGGTGGCGCACAACTGCTGAGAGTGGCAGCAGATGGGTGGAGGGGAAGGCAGACTTCAGAACCTGACGGAGCTGGAGGAAGCAGTTCTCAACATAATTGGAGGGGCAGTCACAGAATCCATGGTGAGCTAGGAATTTGAAAGCATTGCTGACGATGATGGTATGTTCATACCTAATCCTTCTTCTCACATCCCACTTCCCCCTCATCCCATAATCTCTTCTCAATTACAAGCTGCTGATGGTGTATGCATGGATATCAAGCTTCCCCCACTGCGCCCCCCTCACCACAACCTGACCCTTGTGCCTTTCTCCTTTCAGATACCCAAGAACTTCAAGCTGGCCAGCTAGTCCTCTAAGTGATGGAGGAGGAGGACAGTGATCGAGGAGAAGACACACTGGCACTGCATCTGACACATGCAGACACCAGCTCAGAAAATGGTACTGCATGTAGCTGTAGAGGGTAGTACATGGTGTGTCACAGGGCATGAGTGGGCTGCAGCCAGGCCAGGGAGAAAGGGTAGCTCAGGTGCCAACTCCCCAGAGAGCAAGTCCGCATACAAGTTCTGCTGCACAGGACTCAGATGATGACCTCGATGGGGCGGCTTTCAGAAAAAGGGTGAGGGGCATGCACACAGAAATGGTTTGTGCAATGGAAAGCCTGCCAGTGAGCCTCTTGTCAGTGTCAAAGAGTATGGAGGAGTCTGGCTCCAACATTACACGGGGCTTTGTGCGGAACTTGGAGTCCGTGATTTCCAGGATTTCCTTGTCGACCCAGCCATGATGCTGCATGTGATGGGCAATCTTGCAGTTCCATTGCAGCACAGATAGAAACAACCCAATATCTCAGTGCTGCAGTGGAAGCTCAGACTGCTGTCATTGTGGCTGGGTTTACGAGTGTGGAAAGTGGCTTGCAGGGTCCAACAACACACAGCAATCTGTTCCCCAACAGATGGCTAGGAATGCTGAGGCGCCGCCCCAGTGGGGTGGCAGTGGCTCCGTGGAGCAAGAACCTGCTGTCCTCTCTCAGGATGACAGCATTCCTAGTCGCACCACTGCCATTCAGCCAGTGCCCTTGCTGCTGCCTATCATCCAGCCAGCCCAGATTACTGCCGGCCATGCCGAGGTGGTGCAGTTTACAGCCAGACCTTCTAGGCCCAGAGCTGCTCGAGGTCGTCCTGCAAGGCCATCTACAGTCTCCCCCACTGAAAGTCAGCAGCCTTCCACCAGCCATGCTGCAGCCACTAGTGAGGGAGCACTTCGTAGGAGCACTAGAGTAGGAAAAGGTACACGAAAGACAGACACTAAGGGAATGCACAAGGGTGATTAGTTGACATTGTTATTTTGATTTGAATTTGATAAATTTATAAATTATGTTTGGAATGTTTGTTTTGTGGTGGCTCTCATTTCAGTTTTGTGCCCAGGAGGATGCTGTGATGTTCCATGACAGAGGGATGGTAAGATGGGGAAGTGGTGAGCAATGGAGATCTGGGGTTTCATTCACTGGAACCGGAGTCTGATGAGGCGCTCACAGACAGACTGTCCGGAATGGAGTTCTGCTGTCTGCCTCCTCTCTTCTTTCTCCTTCTCTTCCTCGTCCTCTTTCTCCTCCTCCACCAGAGGTGGTCCTAGAACCCGTGGTGGCAAGTGCTGCGCCTTTCTGATGGCCAAGTTGTGGAGCATACAGCAGACCACCATGAAATGGGACACCGGCGTGTACTGGAGGGCTGCTCCCGAGCATTCAAGACAGCGGAACCATTGCTTTAGCACCTCGATGGTCTGCTCAATGAGGTTCCTTGTGGAATCATAGCTGTCATTATATGAGTGCTGGCCACGAGTGGTGGGGTTGGGGAGGGGTGTCATCAGCCAGGTGTAGAGTGGATAGCCTTCATTGCCGAGCAGCCACCCTTGGGTTTAACGTGGTGGCTGGAAGATTGGTGCCACACCAGACTGGCACACGATGAAGACATCATGACTGCTGCCAGGATACCGGGCATTCACCATTACGATGCGCTGGGCGTGGTCACACAACAACTGCACCTTAAGTGAGTGGTAGTCTTTGCGGTTACGGAACATCTCAGGCACACGCAAAGCTGCGTGTGTGCAGTTGATGGTGCCCTGCTCCATGGGGAAGCCTGATATCCTGGCAAAGCCACATGCACCTGCTCCTTGTTCAGAAAGAATACAATGCAGTCCCTTCTCCTGGAGTAACAGAGGCTCTATGACCTCCCGGATGCAGCGATGGACGACGAACTGCGAGGTGTTAGCTAGGACGCCGGCTCCAGAAAGATCCGGTGGTGAAAAAATTGAGGGTCACGGTGACCTTGAGGGCCGCTGTGAGAGCTGTCATCACCCTGCTCTGAGGCTGCAGGTCCTCCTTTGGTGGTCACAGAACTCTGGTGCAGATAGGAGAAGTGCTCACTGAAGACCCTAGATGGGTAAGGCCTCCTGCTGAGAGCCCTCCTGTCCCTCCTCCTCCACCCTATGCGAGCATCTTGTCCTCTTTTTTGCTGCCTCCGCTCCAGCTCCCTGTCATACTCGAACATGAGGAGGACTGCAAGTAGAGTCCCCATGACTGAGAGCAAGTGCTGTGAGCAGAACTCTTTAAATGAGAAGCAAGACGTTCTCCACTTGCAGCAACACACCCTGTCACATCAGCAACTTGAAACAACTCTAGAAAGCTTTAACAGTTGTACAAACTCACACAGCCAGTAGAAATGAAAAAGCAAGTAAGCTGCAAGTTGTTGATAATCTCATTAAATAGCCCTGCTGTGAGGTCCTTCTTGCTGCTGAATGCATGGTCAGCTGGTTGTGACTAGGAGAGGGCGTTAGATGGAGCGGTGATGTCCAATATGACAGATTGTGCAATGCTGATTTGATGAACGATCATTGACATCACAATCTGCCGCATCTAAATATCTGCAGTGAGCACAAGCAACAGCAGCGCTGCTGACCGCCCCAAAATAGCAACCACCGCGTTCCGTGGCGGAAGCGAGGCGGCCGTCATTTTTCAGCAAAATCAGCATTAACGGCTGGCGCTAGACCTCCCAATTTCACGGCCATAGGCACTGTGTCTGGGCTCCACTTTGCTTAATAAAGAATAGGTCTGTATCAATAGTGATTATACGTACCCTATATATAGGCCATAAAAATTTGCAATACTGGCAGTTACGTTGGGATTGTACCCACTGGTGCCCTCCAGCACTAGCACTGCTGAAGTTTGAGGAGTCAGTGAGATGACACCTCCTCTGTATGGGGCTGGTAAGTGGCTTAGTTGCCAAGATATCATTAGGTTTAGAGCAGTTATTGAAAAGGACAAGGAAAAATCACATGTGAAAATACTCAACTGGAGGAGAGCTAATTTTAGTGAGTTGAAAGGGGATCAGGCCCAAGTGGATTGGAATCAAAAATTGTCAGGTAAAACAGTAACAGAGCAATGGGAGGCCTTCAAATAAGAAAGAGTTTGAGTACAGACTGGACACGTTCCAACAAGGGGGAAAGGAGCTTCCTGGATGACTAAAGATATAGGCTGGAATTTGCAGTCAGTGGTGAAGCGACGGCGCTCGCCGCTGACCTCGAAGAAAGCTGTCCACAAAGATCCAGCGATCTCTGTTGCGTGAATTTCAGCTCTCTCAATGCTAATTTCATGCTGGCATCAAGTCTAGGGGATCTCCAGCGTCCAGCAACAGTGATGGCTTCAAGTTGGCTAAGCAGCCAATCACATTGAAGAATTCTCATAGCCAGCAAACCAGCACTGATTTTCCTTCACTTTTTAAATCATTTTAGACAGCGAAATAAATATTGGGACATACACATAGGATTAAGGTGGAAGCTGAAATATCATAAACAAACTGTAAAAAAAAAGACATTAAAAGCCATGGAATTTTTAAAATTTGACGTTCCATAAATATAAAATTAGTTTTTCAAGACCAGAACGGTTGTTTAGCAGTAATTATGAATCAGTACGCCATGAAAAACCCAGTTACACCCCATTTTCAGGGTTTTTTAAAGAGCGATATTACAGGGTAAAAGCCTAAGTTCTTGTCAGTTCCGTGATTTTTCAAAGATTGTGGGCTCCAGGGAGGTCAACAGCGCATCCTATGGAGAAGCGTAGAATCACTGACAGCAACCTCTGGAATTCCTCGTTTATGTGCGTATGCCTATCTCCAGAACTTTGTCAGTTTCAGAAGGGCAATGACGGCAACTGCTGACAGTTCGTTGTCATTACCACTGCAAAATCCGGGCCATTGAGAGTAAAGTGAAACAGAAAAAGGAGGCTTATGGTAAATGTCCGGTTCATAGTTTAGTAGAGAACCAAGCTGAATACAAAAAGTAAAGAGGAGAGCTGAAAAAGGAAATAAGAGGGGCAAAGAGAATATATGAGAATAGATTAGCAGGTAACATAAAAGAGAACCCAAAAGTCTTTTATAAACATAGAAATAATAAAAGAGTTGTCAAAGGAAGGGTGGAGCCGATTAGTGACCAATAAGGAGATTTTCTTCAGGAGGCAGAGGGCATGGCTGAGGTACTAAATGAATACTTTGCATCTGTCTTCACTAAAGAAGAGGATGCTGCCAATGACACAGTAAAGGAGACAGTAGAGAAATCGGATAGGATAAAAATAGGTAAAGGGGAGGTATTTAAAAGGTTGGCAGTGCTGAGAGTAGAAAAGTCACCCGGTCCGGATGCGATGCATCCTAGGTTGCTGAGGGAGGTAAGGGTGGAAATTAGAGAGGTTCTTGTGGTGTATGTAACCGTTCCACCTTTAAGAGAACTATTTTAAGAGATGCACTACTTTATCTTGGCTGCTGTATACTGTAATACCGGTGGTGACCACACCGGTATATAAGTGCTGTGTAATGGTTTATTGGGCAGTTCAGCCTGACCTTCGACTAGTAAAGACCTGTTGAATTTATTCTTGTGGTCTGTGTGCAGTGATTCTTAGTAACAATAACTAGAACACACAGACTTAACAGTGGCGACGATGACGATCTTACCCTGCGGCAGAGATATATCCAAGGCAGTTTAACGGGCGTCGAGACGAGGCATCCGCCCTCATCATCCTGCTGAGAAAAGACTCGGGTCTGAAGAGCAAGGAAGAATCCTGACACGAAGCCTTCCATCAGCAACAGGCAGTGATCATCCCTTCTACCACGGTGGTGGGTAAGCCGATCAGCGACGAGCAGCAAGTCGGCCACGTTGGCTGTGAAGTAGGGGAGGGAAAAACGGAGGATATAAGGGCGGAGAACTCGACCACGGCCGGGGAAAAGAGCCGGACAGATGTCGGGGCCAGAGGCGCTGAGACTGGGGCAGCGTAAGGCACGGGAGCCGCGGTGAATGCAAACACAGCCGGTGTAAAAGACCGGGCTGCAAGCGGGCTGGGAGACGCAACAGCGTCGAGAGAGAGCTCGACCGCGACCGGGGAAAAAGGCCGGGCAGCTACCGAGGCCGCGAGGCGTGGGAGAAAATTAAAATAATTTTAAAAAACCGCGGAGAACTCAGCCGCAGCCGGGGGAAAGGACCGGACTGCAAGAGGGGCTGGGAGGCATGATTTGAGAACCGCTGGGGAGGGCGAATGCAGCATCGGCAATCGCCATTACAGCCAGCGGGGGAGAAAGGCAAACGCGGGAAGCCGCCATTTTCGTAGGCGGGGGAAGAAGACAAGCGTGGGAAACTGCCATTTTGAAAAAAATAAATAAATAAATAAAAGTAAAATTTCTTTTTGTTTCTCAAGAAGATTGCGAGGATGTCTAAGCGTGGTAACATCAACGATTTTGATGCCGATGTTGAAGATTGGGCCACGTATGTAGAACGCATAGAGATTTATTGTAAGGCAAATAAAATATCAGATGAAGATAAAGCACTAACCTTACTAAACTCAATGGGTGCGAAGACATACGGGCTATTGAAGCATCTTCTATCACCAGCTAAACCGGCGGATCAGGCTTTCGCTAATATTGTTGCTGTCCTGAGAAATCATTTGAACCCCACACCGCTGATGTTAGCGGAACGATTTAAATTTTATGCGAGAACGCAACTGAAAGAGGAAAGCAACGCGGAGTATTTAATTGAACTGCGTAAGCTAGCGAAATACTGTCAGTTTGGGGAAAGACTGACAGAGGCACTGAGAGACAAATTCGTGTGTGGATTGTCGAAAGAAGGAACACAAAAGCAGCTGCTTGAAGAGAATGATCTTACACTTGATAAGGCTGTCACTATTGCAGCATTGCACGAAGCCGCAGCGAGAGGCACTGCGGAAATGCAGCTGAAGGCAGCGGTACTCAGCGTAGATCAAATGGCTTTGGGTACAGCGAAATGTTATCGTTGTGGAAAGACAACACACGATCAGAACCAATGCTGGTTTAAAAATCAGGAATGTAGAAAATGTGGCAAGCTTGGTCACATAGCTAAAGTATGCCGGTCAGGAAAGAAGACCAGCAACAAAAAGTCACCGCAGGAAAAGTGCAGAAAGGTACATAAGGTGGCTGAGAAGAGTTCGGATGAACAGAATTCGGATTCAGACTCCAACTGCAAGGAACTGGGTAGTCTGAGAATTCACAATGTGAGTAAGGAAGCTGACCTACAAACTATCTGGGTCACACTTCAGATAGCAGGAGTCCAAGTGAAGATGGAATTGGACACCGGATCAGCGTTGACGGTCATGAATAAGCAAGATTACAAAAGGTTATTCACACATATTGTGGCATAGTGGTTAGCACTGTTGCCTCACAGCGCCAGGGACCCGGGTTCGAATCCGGGTTCGAATCCGGCCTCGGGTGACTGTCTGTGTGGAGTTTGCACATTCTCCCCGTGTTTGCGTGGGTTTTCTCCGGGTGCTCCGGTTTCCTCCCACAGTCCAAAGATGTGCGGGGTTAGGTTGATTGGCTATGATAAAAAAAAAATTGACCCTTAGTGTTAGGGGGATTAAATACGTGGGGTTACGGGGATAGGGTGGGATATGTGTTGGTGTAGGGGTTACAGGGATCGGGTGAGATATGTGTCGGTGCAGGCTCGATGGGCCGAAATGGCCTCTATCTGTACTGTGAGGTTTCTGTGATTCTGTGATATTCCCCTACGGGATACGGAGATAGTATTGCAGACATACACGGGGCAAAGAGTATACCCCATCGGAAAGATAAAAGTCAAGGTGGTACACAAGGGCAAATGGCATAGTGGTTAGCACTGTTGCCTCACAGCGCCAGGGACCCGGGTTCGAATCGGGCCTCGGGTGACTGTCTGTGTGGAGTTTGCACATTCTCCCCGTGTTTGCGTGGGTTTCCTCCGGGTGCTCCGGTTTCCTCCCACAGTCCAAAGATGTGCGGGTTAGGATGATTGGCTATGATAAATTGACCCTTAGTGTTAGGGGGATTAAATACATGGGGTTACGGGGATAGGGTGGGATATGTGTTGGTGTAGGGGTTACGGGGATCAGGTGGGATATGTGTCGGTGCAGGCTCGATGGGCCGAAATGGCCTCTATCTGCACTGTGGGGTTTCTGTGATTCTGTGATTCTGTGAATGGACTTATATGTACTACCTGAGGGAGGTCCACCACTTCTGGGACGGGAGTGGATCAGGAAAATAAATATGGACTGGCACTCCCTAAAAGCAATAACGGTAGGTTCCGGAAAAAAAGATGTCAAACTTGAACGATTGTCCAGAATATTGGATGAGGCTAAAGAGGTGTTCCAACAGGGACTGGGAACACTGAGAGGAATTACGGCAAAAATCAAGATTGCAGAACATGCAAACCCGAAATTTTTCAAAGCCAGACCGGTACCTTATGCGATACGACCTGCTGTGGAAGCTGAGCTGGAAGGGCTAGAACGTTCAGGAGTACTGTCTAAGGTGGACTGGAGTGAGTGGGCCATGCCCATTGTTCCCGTCATGAAGCGTTCATCGAGTAACAAGCCAGGGGAACCGGGGAAGGTCCGCATCTGTGGAGACTTCAAGATCACGGTTAATCCGGTGCTTCACACGGTGCAATATCCGCTTCCGCGGATTGAGGATATCTTTGCTTCATTGTCTGGCGGGAAACACTTCACCAAGATAGACCTGGCGCAAGCGTACTTACAGATGGAAGTTGAGGAAGAGTCGCGCCAGTATCTCACAATCAACACGCACAGAGGCTTGTATCGATATAATAGACTGGTTTTTGGAGTGGCTTCGGCTCCAGCAATTTGGCAGAGGGCCATGGAGCAGGTATTACAGGGAATTCCAAGCACTCAATGTTACTTGGACGATATCCTGATTACAGGAGATGACGATGAGGAACACCTTGCAAATTTGAAACTGGTGCTCACCAGATTGAAGGAATATGGACTTCGAGTTAATCGCCAGAAATGTGAGTTCTTTCAGAAACGGATCTCGTACTGTGGTCATGTCATTGACCAGGAGGGGCTGCACAAGTCACCTGACAAGATCGAAGCTGTTGTGAAGGCTCCCGCTCCGGAAAATGTATCCCAGTTGAGGTCGTTCCTAGGGTTGATTAACTATTACCATAAGTTTCTGCCAAATCTATCCATGGTGCTGCACCCGCTGAACGCTCTTTTGCAGAAAGAAGTACCATGGAAGTGGAGCGAGGACTGTAAGAAGGCCTTTCGCAAAAGCAAGGCATTGATCACCTCAGAGGAAGTGTTGGCTCACTTCAACCCAACGCTACCTATTCGTTTAGCTTGTGATGCTTCTCCTTATGGTATTGGAGCAGTACTCGCACACAAGTTGCCAAATGGCTTGGAAAGGCCAGTCGCATTTGCATCCAGATCATTGACCTCCACTGAGCGCAACTATGCTCAGATAGATAGGGAGGCTCTCAGCCTTGTGTGGGGAGTAAAGAAGTTTAATCATTACCTGCAGGGCCAGAAGTTTACACTGCTGACAGACCACCAGCCGTTGGTATCCATTTTTAACCCTAAGAATGGTGTTTCGGTGATGACAGCACAGAGGCTCCAGAGATGGTCCCTTTTCCTAGGGGCGCATCAATATCAGATAGAATTCAAAGGTACAAAGCAGCATGGTAATGCTGATGGGCTGTCGCGCCTGCCACTGCCTACTGAGGAGGAGGCACCGACGGTTGGCCCGGTGGAGTTATTTCACTCGACCATCATCGAATGTTTACCTGTCACCAATGCAAATATTGAAAGGGAGACTAGGAATGACCCGACACTGTCCCGGGTCTACGAATTGACAGTAAAGGGATGGCCAGCCCATGGTGATCCACTGTTACCGGCATTCTCAGCAAGACGAGAACAGCTGTCCATCTGTCAGGGAACATTGATGTATGGAACAAGGGTGATTATCCCTCCTAAGTTAAGAGAGAGAGTTCTAAAAGAACTACATGAAGGTCATCTGGGGGGAGTCAAGATGAAAAGCCTTGCTAGGGCTTATGTGTGGTGGCCGGGTATCGACCAACAGATAGAGGATCTGACGAAAAGCTGCTCAGGGTGCCAAAAAGTCCAAAATGCACCTCCAATTGCACCGCTGCATCCATGGGAATGGCCTTCAACCCCATGGCAACGTGTACATATTGACTTTGCTGGTCCATTCATGGACTCCATGTTTTTAATTGCGGTGGACGCACATTCTAAATGGCCAGAAGTGATTAAAATGACTACCACTACCTCGGAGAAGACGATCGCGGTGCTAAGAACGATATTTGCAAGAAATGGATTGCCAGAGCAAATATGTTCAGACAACGGACCACAGTTCGTGTCAGAGGAATTCCAGAAATTCCTGAAGAAGAATGGGGTGAAACATTATACCTCTGCCCCATATCATCCAGCTACGAATGGGCTGGCCGAGAGGTTTGTACAGACATTCAAAAAGGCAATAAAGGCCATGAGCGAAGATCAGATTCCACTGCAACACAAGGTGGACAATTTCCTACTGGCATATCGAAACGCCACCCATGCAACAACAAACCAAAGTCCTGCCATGATGTTCTATAACAGGAGGTTGCGGTCCAGGTTGGACTTGTTAAAACCAAATGTGCGGAGGGAAGTCGAAAACAAACAGTTCCAGCATATCAATAACAAGCCCACTCGGAGTTTTGAAATAGGACAACCGGTGTTAGCCAGGGACTATAAAAACGAGAACTGGCAATCTGGAACAATTCGGGCCAGACAAGGACCCCTGATGTACACGGTAGATGTTGGTGAAAACGTAATGCGACGTCATGCTGACCAACTGGTGGGATCGAGAACAAGGGTCGAGCCCATGGTTACGACAGAGACAACCGTGGAGGAAGTTAGTGAACCTGAAACATCTACCTCAGAAGTGAATATACCTGATGATGATGTCCTATCCATAGGGGATCAACTAGATGAGTCACCCCAGCAACGAGAACCAGAGACCCCTGAAAGGCGTTATCCATCTCGGATCAGGAGGCCTCCTCAGAGACTGAATCTGTGAACTGTTTTTACATGAAGTTGTGTATATATGTTATGTTATGTTAAATGGGGAATATATACTGTTAAGCTAAAAAGGGAGGATTGTGGTGTATGTAACCGTTCCACCTTTAAGAGAACTATTTTAAGAGATGCACTACTTTATCTTGGCTGCTGTATACTGTAATACCGGTGGTGACCACACCGGTATATAAGTGCTGTGTAATGATTTATTGGGCAGTTCAGCCTGACCTTCGACTAGTAAAGACCTGTTGAATTTATTCTTGTGGTCTGTGTGCAGTGATTCTTATTAACAATAACTAGAACACACAGACTTAACAGTTCTGACCACAATTTTCCAATTCCTCTTTAGATATGGGACTGGTGCCAGAGGACTGGAGGACTGCAAATGTTACACCCCTGTTCAAAAAAGGGAGGGGGATAAACTCGGCAACTGCATGCCAGTCAGCCTAACGTCAGTTGTGGGGAACATTTCGAGACAATGGGGGTGATGTTGCCTATGGGGACGTGATGGAGGCGGGGCTCCCACTTGTCGAGTTTTAGTCCCACCTCCATCAACGGACGGCCAACACGCTATTTTCCCTTGATTGACCTTGTTAAGCCCACCCAGCAGGCTTAGCAGGCCAATTAAGGGAAAGCCGGTGACAGAGAATGTCAGCGTATGACGTTTCATGACAGATGAATTGTTATCATTTGACAGCTTTGAGGAGCTGTCAAACAGTGACATTCTCTGTTGTTTGGTGAGCTCTTGTACTCAAGGCTCACCAAACCTATTTTCTGAGCAGAAAGCAGATGGCTCTTGCATCAGAAAATGCAGCAGCCAGTCTGTCATCTGTGCCGTGGAGATGCCGGAGCCTCCGGATCCCCAACGGTTGAAGCCTGCAGGAAGAAACAAAGGTAAGGAAACTTTTTCTAACACTTTTCACTCCCCTCACATACTTACCTCTCCACACATGCACCCATCACTTACCTCCACAGCGCACTTTTCGACCCCTCTCACCCCCGCAGACCCACTGCTCATCTCACTGACCCTGGCAGGGTTTCCCGACGTCGGGAAGCCCACACTTCTGTTGGGAAAATGGGGATAATCCTCTTAACTGCCTGTTAACAGGTAGATAAAAGGCAGTTAAGTGGCTGTAGTCCCCTTCCCGCCTCGAGGAGACGGGACCCGGCGCGGGTCGGGTACCCGCCTCCTGGGAAGATGGCACGGAGGTGGGTTGGGGGCGGGATGGGTATCCACCCCCAGTTTCTGCCATTTTCCTGGTAGTCCCACCTCCAAACCCACCTCCCCAGGGTTGGCAAAATCACCCCCAATAATCCAGGACAAAATTAATTGACACTTGGAAAATTATGGGTTAATAAATGAAGGCCAGCACAGATTTGTTAAAGGCAAATCGTGTTTGACTAACTTGATTGAGTTCTTTGATGAAGTTCTTTGAGAGGGTTGATGAGGGTAGTGCAGTTGATGTTGTGTATATGGACTTTCAAAAGGTGTTTGATAAAGTACCACATAATAGACTTGTTAGCAAAATTAATGCTCAGGGGATTAAAGGGACAGTGGCAGCATGGCTACAAATTTCGCTAAGAGACAGAAAGCAGAGTAGTGGTGAACGGTTGTTTTTAAGATAGGATGGAAGTGTGCAGTGGTGCCCCTCAGTGGTCGGTGTTGGGATCACTGCTCTTTTTGATATATATTAATGACCTGGACTTGGGTATACCTGGCATAATTTCAAAGTTCGCAGATGACACGAATCTCGGAAATGTAGTAAACAGTGAGGAGGATAGTAACGGACTTCAGAAGAACATAGACAGACTGGTGAAATGGGCAGACACATGGCAGATGAAATTTAATCCAGAGAAGTGTGAAATGATTCATTTTGGTAGGAGGAATGAGTAGCGGCAATATAAACTAAATGGTACAATTTTAAAGGGGCTGCAGAAACAGAGACCTAAGGGTATATGTACACAAGTCTTTGAAGGTGGCAGGGCAAGTTGAAAAGGCTGTTAAAAAGGCATTCAGGATCCTCGGTTTTATAAATAGAGGCATTAAATTACAAAGAGACATTGATAGATTAAGTGAGTGGGCAAAACTGTAGCAGATGGATCTCAACGCAAGTGTGAAGTCATCCATTTTGAACCAAAACATGATAGACCAGAATACTTTTTAAATGGTGAAAAGCTAGGAACAGTGGAGGTCCAAAGAGATTTAGGGCTCCATGTACACAGATCACTAAAATGTAGTCGTCAGGTACAAAAAATAATCAAAAAGGCTAATGGAATGTCAGCCTTTATAACTAGGGCTAGGGGGAGAAATTCGGTATCGCCCCATTTGGGGCGCAATTATCGGCCAGGCGCAAAGTTTAGCGCTTGTCGCTAATTATCGCCTCCGACTGCAAACTTGGCTTCTATCACCCCTGGAGGTGATTGGAGCGCTAAATCAGGCGCTACACACCTCTCTTAAGGCACTAACGCCGAAGAGCAAGGTGCTACCTCAGAGCGCTGGCGAAGCTCATGTGATGTCAGTAAGCAATGGAACACAGACGCACTGGCGCTAGCCAGTTCTTAAAGGGAAGGGTCGATCTTGCTCACCATCCACACCCTGCTCATTGCAGCCTTGAATCTCGGCCTGGAGAGACCGGTACATCAAATCTGCTGGAAAGAACAATGGAGAAGCCCAGGGAAAGAGCTCAGAGTGCAGCCCCCACAGTCTCTTTTAAATCGATGCAAAGAAGGTCAAATCAAAATGAACCTGCAAAGTGCTGCTCAGTACCCAAAACTCCTTCACACAGCGTTGAATCTCTCCAGAAGTCTCTCTCTCTCTCTCTCTCTCTCTCTCTCTCAGAATGTGTGGTGCAAAAATATCGCCGACAAAAAAAGGCAGGAAGCGGTCGTCTTTAAATAGCGCTCCCCCAGTCCCTTCCCAACTGCAAAACGCTCCCCTCAACCTGTCGTTGCTAGCGGCAGGCGGTAAGGCAGGGGGGTGCCACTCAATATCCAGTCTGGGGCGCTACCGGGGTGTTGCACGCTCGACTGACGTCATGATCTACAGGCGCAGGAGATCATGGTAGTAATGTTTACTGACGCTGCAAAATGTCTGGTCAATTTAGCGAGTGGCGCAAACATCGCCACGCCCGGGAGCTAGTTGCTTTGCGCCCCATTAAATGGGAGGCGCAAACCAACTGAATTTTTCCCCCCTAGAATATAAAGGGGAGGAAGTTTTGCTACAGCTACAAAAAGCCCTGGTTAGACCACATCTAGAGTACAGTACCGTGTACAGTTCTGGGCACTGCACCTTGTAAGGATATATTTGGCCTTCGAACGAGTGCAGTGCAGTGCAGATTCACCAGAATGTTACCAGGGCTTCAAGGATTAGATTATGAGGAGAGATTACATAAACTAGGCTTGTCTTCCTTGGAATATAGGAGGTTTAGGGGTGATTTCACTGAGGTTTTTAGGTTTTTGAAAGGAATTAATAGAGTAGATAGAGAGAAACTTTTTCCACTGGTAGGGGAGTCGAGGACAAGGGGAAATAACCTTAAAGTCAAAGCCAGGCAATTCATGAGAGAAGTTAGGCAACATTTCTATACACAAAGTGTGGAACTCTCACCCACAAAAAGCAGTATATTCTTGCTCAATTAATAATTTTAAATCCGAGGTTGATAGATTTTTGCTACCCAAGGGTATTAAGGGATATGGAGCCAAAGTGGGTGAAGTTAAGATACAAATCAGCCATGATCTCACTGAATGTTTGAGGGGCTGAATGACCTATTCATGTTCCTATGTTCCTAAAAGCAAGGAAATTATTCTAAACCTTTTATAAAATACTGGTTAGGGCTCAGCTGGAGTATTGTGCCCATTTCTAGGCACCACACTTCAGGAATGATGTCAAGGACTTAGAGAGAGTGCAGAGGAGATTTACTAGAATGGTATCCGGGATGAATGACTTCAGTTATGTGGAGAGACTAGAGAAACTTGGCTTGTTCTCCTTGGAGCAGAGACGATTTCAAAAGGGAATTGGATAAATGCTTGAAGGGAAAAAAATTTCAGGGCTATGGGGAAAGAGCATAGTTCTTTCAAAGGGGGGAATTTTGTGGGGCGTCAGTGGACGCGATCGGTGGTGGGTCGGGTGGGAAAATGGTTTGTTTTGACAGCAAGTCGGGACCTCGCTGTCAACCCACCACCATGCGCCTTTCCCAAATGTCGGGTCTGTCAGCGCTGAGCAAACCCAACACGCAGTGGCAGGGGAGGCAATTCAGGTCATTACGACCTTGTTAACAGAGGATTAAGAACTATTTTCAGCTCAACTTCCAGGTTCACGCTACTCGGGGATCACATCAGGTAAGCAAGGCAGGAGTTGAATGGCCATGGAATTATCTCATTACTTGACATTTGCAAATGTGCTATAAAAGCTCCCATCTCATAACTGTTCACTTTCCAAGCTCACAAGCTGTTGCTTACCGCATTTGGAAGCGAGATTGAGCTTTATGCAGGTTGCAAGTGTTTGGAGCAAACTCTCTATCCAGTGTCACCTTATTGGAATAACCTCTCTCATCATTGATAGATTGCTTCTGCCATCTCAACTTCACCTGCCATCTATTACATTGGAATGGGTACTGTTTATACTGTTTCATCTTTGTCCTCAGAATCTCACCACGATCAGCCACAACATCAGCAGCACCAGGCATACCAGCAGCACCAACAACATCAACCTTCTTTGCAATCAACTGATGCTGCACAGGACAGAGGGCATCAGCACCTGACCACATTGCTGTGCGGGAAGCCCTCACCATGGACAGATTTACTTCACTGACGCTGTACACCCTAGCTGCCACATGATGCGCCAGGTTGGCACCACCCTACACCAACACCATAAAGAATCCCCACAATGCCCAAGCCATTCCTTTCACATTCATCAGCATTGCGGGAGGTACCATTATGTCTCACCATTCACTGCAACTCACTAAGCCACTTCCAAAGGTTCACACAAATCTGTCCAAGAACGCAAGTGTTGAAAATAAAGATTTCAGTGTTTGACAGCACATTAACAGAAACTTCACATGGTTAAAACACACAAGTGCCTACCCTTGTGTGTTGATAGTTGGTATGATTGGACTAGGATGAGGGTGCGTGTGAGGGGTGGCTAATGAGATGGGAAAGTGATAATGTAGTTAGAGAGGGATGGGTGGAGGTGCAAGGTAAGTTGGTGTGAGTAAGGATGTGCAGGAGTAGGGTAGGGAAGGCAGAGTGATGGGGATGTGATGAGTGACACAGCAGGATGAGGTTGAGTGTGGCTTTGCAGTATCGTTTTGTGACCTGCTCAGATCATTGAAAGGTTTGCGCGACTGCAGTCTGGTCCTCCTGACGACATCCCTGCTTGTGTCCTGCTGTGAAATGTGCAACCAGGCTGTGTTGATCTCCTGAGGAGGTCTCTTTCGCCCATGGGAGAGCCTGGGTGCAGGTGAGCACCTCTCTGCAGTGCTTGTCAATGTTTGCAGCACCTCAATGCTGTAGAACACGGACAACACAAATTTCAAAATTAATTTGCGCATGATCCCTTTAAGGAAACCGGCTGATGATGCATCATCAAATGACGTCATCAGACCCGCTTGGCCGGGAAATGCACTGGGTGGGCTTAACCAGCCCAATCAGAGGAAAATCATTTTGGACAGCGGGCTGGAGCCAGCAGCGAGGCCGGGAACTGCCACCGACGTCGCCCGCCACAGACCCGCCAAGGTTGGTAAAATCCAGCCCACAGAGCCGGCACAGACACAATGGGCCGAATGTGGTCTCCTTCTGTCCTGTATCATTCTATGATTCTACCAGTGCATCTTAGATAACTGCCTGCTCCATGCTGTCAGAAACTTCAGAGATCACCAGTTATCTAGAGAGCTGCCCAGAACACTACCCACCACCCCCACCCCCCTCACCTTTCGTTAGCAGCCTGCAGAAGGGGGCAATATTGACATTTTGTAAGAAAGAATTTACCAGCTTTGAGTCCAGGATTCTGTCCTGGCCTGGGCACACCCCCACTTTTCCCACTGGGGCCCATTGTGTCTTTCTAGATGTCAGTATGCTTCATATGACTCATTATACCATCCTCCAGTCTTACCCTGGGTCCTTTATGGACCAGCTTAGGGAGCCCCTCCCCCTGGCCCCACTGCATTTGCATCACTAGCCTTGTAAGGAGCAGTGGACATCCGCCCTTTAAAAGGCCAAACAGGAAATCACAACTCAGATTGGGGTCTGGCTATCAAGCTTTCCTTGTAATTCTTGCTGGATCTATGGTGAGAGTCCACCGGAATAGCTGAAGAAATTTGGCCCCATGTTGTTTTGCACAGTTCCACGGAAGCGCATTTGGAGAACATCACTGCTGGGCAGCAGCAGTGCATGGGAATTAAACATACCTGAGAAAATAACTAAACAATGGCAGTTTAAAACTACAAACCACTCCCATATTCCACTAGCTGTGCTACAAGGGCTGCATCTGAACCCAAGTGGAAAGATCTACACAGTTCACGTACTCTGTCAAAATTGATCAGTGCTCAAAATAAAGGTGAGTAAAGCTACATAAAAATTGGTGAAATATAGAACTGTTTTCATATATATCTTCTAATAATTCTATTACTGGATTCTGTTTTCAACCTCTATAGATTTCAGTTAGCACTGTAGTCATCAAGCTTCTAAAAGATTTTGTAAATTGTCCAACAATTCATAGATAAAAAATGTAACAATTTATAAAATCATATATTTAAAGTAAATTTGTTACCAATTCAAAAGTCTGTAGCATACCAGTTTCTGTTATATCTGTAATGAGAAATGTTATTCCTAGGTTATTATACTGAAGTATTAAAATTAAAATTTTGATTTCCAATAGGTTTTTTTCTCACAGACAAAAAACCCTATTCGGTGTTCTGGGCAATATTATGGTCATACAGTCATAGAGTTATACAGCACAGAAAGAGCCCTTCGGCCACATTGTGTCTGCGCTGGCCATCAAGCCCTATCTATTCGAATCCCATTTTCCAGCACTTGGTCCATAGCCTTGTATTTTATGGCGTTTCAAGTGCCCATCTAAATGCTTCTTGAATGTTGTGAGGGTTCCTGCCTCTACCACCCTTTCAGGCAGTGAGTTCCAGATTCCAACCACCTTCTGGGTGAAAAAGTTTTTCCTCAAATCCCCTCTAAACCTCCTGCCCCTTACCTTGAAACTATGCCTCCTGGATTTTGACCCCTCTACTAAGGGGAAAAGTTCCTTTCTATCTATCCTATCTATGCCCCTCATAATTTTGTACACCTCAATCAGGTCCCCCCTCAGCCTTCTCTGCTCCAAGGAAAACAACCCCAGCCTGTCCATTCTCTCTTCATAGCTGAAACGCTCCAGCCCAGGTAACATCCTGGTGAATCTCCTCTGCACCCTCTCCAATGCAATCACATCCTTCCTATAGTGTGGTGACCAGAACTGCACACAGTATTCCAGCTGTGGCCTAACTAGCATTTTGTACAGCTCCATCATAACCTCCCTGCTCTTATATTCTATGCCTCGGCTAATGAAGGCAAGTATCCCATATGCCTTCTTAACCACCTTATCTACCTGTCCTGCTGCCTTCAGGGATTTATGTACATACACACCAAGGTCCCTCTGATCCTCTGTCCTTCCTAGGGTCCTACCATTCATTGTGTATTCCCTTGCCTTGTTAGTCCTCCCAAAAAGCATCACCTCACACTTTTCAGGGTTAAATTCCATTTGCCACTGTTCTGCCCATCTGACCTACCCATCCATATCATCCTGTAGCCTGAGGCTTCCCTCCTCGCTATTTACCACTCCACCAATTTTAGTGTCATCTGCGAACTTACTGATCATACCTCCTACATTCATATCTAAATCATTAATGTACACTACAAACAGCAAGGGACCCAGCACCGATCCCTGTGGTACACCACTGGACACAGGCTTCCAGTCGCAAAAACAACCTTCGACCATCGCCCTTTGCCTCCTGCCACTAAGCCAATTTTGGATCCAATGTGCCAAATTGCCCTGGATCCCATGGGCTCTTACCTTCTTGACTAGCCTCCCATGCAGGACTTTGTCAAAAGCCTTACTGAAGTCCATGTAAACTACATCAACTGCACTACCTTCATCCACACACCTAGTCACCCCCTCGAAAAATTCAATCAAATTGGTTAGACATGATCTCCCCTGACAAAGCCATGTTGACTATCCTTGATTAATCCTTGCCTCTCCAAGTGGAGACTAATTCTGTCCCTCAGAATTTTTTCCAATAATTTCCCTACCACTGATGTTAGGCTCACTGGCCTGTAATTCCCTGGTTTATCCCTACTACCCTTCTTGAATAATGGTACTACATTAGCTGTCCTCCAGTCCTCTGGCACCTCCCCTGTGGCCAGAGAGGTTCTGAAAATTTGTGTCAGTGTCCCTGCAATCTCCTCCCTTGCCTCACACAGCAGCCTGGGATGCATCACATCTGGGCCTGGGGATTTATCCACTTTTAAGCCTGCTAAAACCGCTAGTACCTCCTCCCTCTCAATGCTAATTTGTTCAAGTATATCACAATCCCCCTGCCTGATTTCTATGCCTACATCATCCTTCTCCATAGTGAACACAGATGCAAAATATTCATTTAAAACCTCACCCACACCTTACAGCTCTACACACAGATTGCCACTTTGGTCCCTAATGGGCCCTACTCTTTCCCTGGTTATCCTTTTGCCCTTAATATACTTATAAAACACCTTGGGATTTTCCTTTTTTTGCCCGCCAGTGTTTTTTCATGCCCCCTCTTCGCTCTCCTCATTTCTTTTTTAAGTACCCCCCTGCACTTTCTATACTTCTCTAGGGCTTCCACTGTTTTTAGTCCTTTGTATCTGCCAAAAACCTCCCTTTTTTTCCTAATCCATTCTTGTATATCCCTTGACATCCAGGGTTCCCTGGACTTGTTGGTCCCACCCTTGACCTTTATGGGAACATGTTAGCGCTGTACTCTCTCTATTTCCTTTCTGAATGACTCCCACTGCTCTGATGTGGATTTTCCTACAAGTAGCTGATCCCAGTCCACATTGGCCAGAACTTGACTTATCATATTAAAATCGGCTTTCCCCCAATTTAGAACCTTTATTTCTGGTCCATCTTTGTCCTTTTCCATGACTACCTTAAATCTCACCGAATTATGGTCACTGTCACCAAAATGCTCTCCTACTAACACTTCTACCACTTGCCCGGCTACATTCCCTAGAATTAGGTCCAGTACCGCCCCCTCTCTTGTAGGACTTTCTACATGCTGGCTCAAAAAGCTCTCCTGGATGCACTTTAAGAATTCCACACCCTCTAAGCCTTTCACACCCTGACTATCCCAGTTAATATTGGGGAAGTTGAAATCCCCTACTATTATTACCCTATTATTTCTACACTTCTCTGAGATTTGCCTTCATATCTGTTCCTCTATCTCCCCCTGACTGTTTGGGGGCTTATAGTACACTCCCAGCAAAGTGCTTGCCTCCTTTTTGTTTTTAAGTTCTACCCATATGGCCTCATTAGATGAACCTGCTAAGATATCATCCCTCATTACTGCAGTAATTGACTCCTTGATTAATATTGCGACACCCCCTCCTCTTTTACACCCCCCTCTGTCTTGCCTGAAGATTCTATACCCCGGAATATTGAGCTGCCAGTCCTGTCCCTCCCTCAACCATGTCTCTGTGATAGCAACAATATCATACTCCCATGTGTTCATCAACACTTTCAATTCATCTGCCTTACTCGTAAGACTCCTGGCATTAAAATAAATGCCATCCAGCCTTGCCATACTCCCTTGTGTTACATATTTGCTCTGCCTTCCAGACTGACTTGTTTTTTCCTCTATATTTGGCTGTGCATCACCCCCTACTATAGCTCCACTCCGTATCCCATCCCCCTGTCAAGTTAGTTTAACCCACCCCCCACCAACAGCACTAGTTTGTGAAATCCAGATTTTAATATTACATCTCTTTTGTTACTGGAGGACCACCATTATGTTTCCTAATGCAACATATGACTTTACTGTGGTCAGTTTGTGCTATAAAACTATTCTACAAATTCTACCTAATAAATAAGAGATAAATATTATTTATCCATGAGTATAAATTAGGTAAAAATATTTTACAGTGAATGCATACAGCACAAACCAGCCAAAGTGAGTTTATTGTACCCAGATATCCTTCACATGAAGAAGCTATGACATCGCTCATCAGTAATAACCTTCTCTGCTCTAAGAAGAACAATCCTAGCTTCTCTAGTTGTTCCACATAACTGAAGTCCCTCATCCCTGGTATAATTCTATTAAATCTCTTCTGCACCCTCTCCAGGTTAGGCTCCCTTCTTTGTTGGCAGTATCATCCTTGAGTATGAAGGACAACGCTACTATTATTGCTGTGGCATAACTGAAGTAACTGCCTATGTAACCTGTTATTTATTTAATCAATAAAGCCCATCTACTAATTATTTGCATATTCAATGTTTAAGTGCTACTAACTATGATTTTTAGGTTACTGAACAATTGTTAGTTCATGAGTTTGTTGTCTGACCTCTTCCTTGGTAATTGTCAAGAAAGGATTAATTATTTCACTCAGCAACTTGTGGATTCTGATGGGAGGCTGGTAGTGTAAATGCTACTATAATCTGAACTGGTTGATGGAAGACTGTTCGGCATGCCAAATTTAGGTATCATTAACTCCTAGGCACATACTAGGTGGTAGACCCCAGACAGCTCCTTGATGAAAAGTTAAGGTGAAGGTGTTAAGGATTTGCCTGGTATTCTTGATTAATAATCTTGTCAAGGTATCCATCCAAGGTTCTCTGTTCAATCGCTGGGTCTTGCTACATCTACCTAGATATTGGGTTCATCAGGAACATGATGTTTGTTTATGGGAGTGGTAGGTGATGCTGAACCCAAGAAGAATATCTAGTGTAAAAATCAAAAATTGTAAAAAGGCCCACATGTAGAACTTTAGCAAATGTCACTGGAAGTTATGTAATTCTATCCAATGCCAGCCATCATCTTTTTTTTAAATTATTGTCAAAATAAGGGACTGTGTTGTTCCAAAATAAGTCAAATCCAAGTTGCTCTGTGTCTGCCAATAACAAAAATTAAATGATTTCAAGGTTTTATGTTGAAGAGAATGAATTAGAATTTATGAGCATTAATAAATCATATAATAAAGAAACTAGTGCAGTAACCTAGTAGTTACGGCATTAGATTAGAAACCCTGAGATTGTGAGTTTAAATCCTACCACAGCAAGTTGTGAAACTGCATTCAATAAATCTAGTCATTTGTGGGTTGGCCAAGAAAGCTGTTGGACTGTTCATGAATGTCCTCTAGGGAAAGTAACCTGTCACACCGACCCAGTCTGAACTACACATGACACCAAACCCACATTTGTGGTTGGCTTTCAGTAAGGATGTCAGTGTTGTCCACATACTAAGAATAAGTAAAAAATGTTCCATACTGAGAATAAAGGCATTTCTAAATCAATTATACAAAAAGAATTAAAAGCTAGCTCATTGTAGACGACCATTAGCTATTCACTTGAGTCAAAATGAAGGTACATTGTAATTTGTAATATTTGCAGTGGAAAATGGCCTAGAATTTGCTGTCCCGATGACGGCGTGCACTCAGCGTACACCGTCGTAAGCCACCTGAAAGGCCCCGGAACTTGCGATCTGTCGCCAGATCTACCGAACCGACTGAGAAATCACTTTCGCTGGCACAGAGTTGGGCTATTTGCCCAACTATGACCCAGCAAATGCCCACAAAACTCTTACACCTGGTAAAAGCAGGTATCGGGCCTGCTTTCACCAGCGTAAGGGTTAATATAAATCTTAAATTAAAACATTTTAAATAAAAAATGATGCACAAACACTTAAAATTAGTTTATGCAAATTTTGGCCAGTTTAAAATGTTTAAAATTATTTTTCAAAAAATTACATTTTTATTGGATTTGCTATATTGAAGGGAACTTTAATTAAATTTGAAAATGAGAATTTATTTTTATTAGAACTGTCTAAATTGTTTAATTATTTGGGCATTCCATTGCATGTCATTTGGGGATTCTGTCCGGAAATGACTGTAATGGAATTCTCCTTTGTGATTGGTGGACCTGGCCCACATGATCCCAGGGATGTTTCCGAACTGCCTGTGTCCGTGGGATCCATGGGCCTTTACGCAGACATACGCTTGGAGGCCCAGGATCCGAACTCTCCGTAGCTGTGGAGCTAGTAGGTAAGTTCAGAAATATTTTGCTGGTCAGAGGCGTACTCCAGGGGTACACCTCCGACTGCAAATTCAGGGCCAATAGCTTAATAATAATGCTGAAAAAAGTAATAAGTAAAAAAGTCAATCAGCAGAAGGCTAGATCTGTCGTAATGAAGTAATTGAGGCTATATTTGAGTCATAAGACGGCATCTGTATTATATATTACACCTAACTACATAAAATCAAATACAATCAATGAATTTCTACAAAATATGGCAGCTTTTTACAGTTTGAGATATATATCCTACTAATAATCTTACAATGTATTTTTATCAAATAATGGAGTTTTCATGGGGTAAAACACCAGTATTTTCAATATAGTAAGTGCTGTTTAAGATTACAACATGACTGAAGATGAAATCACAGCTCCTATGAAAACATTGAAGAAAATTAATTTTATTAATTGCTCTGTTGCAATTCAAGTGGTGCCCACTGCCTGCTTTTTTCCAATTGATGTAAATAATAGCTTTACAGTTTATTGTTTCTCATTAAAAAGGTGCCTGCTGTCAGTCTAACCATTTTGTCTAATACCTTACATACAGTATTTAAAAAGTATAGCAGTATTACAGAGAGCTTTTTAAACTGCTGTAAGAATGTAACTTTTCAAGTATGTTCAGCAGATATTATCCACAATGAAATGCTCTGTACTTAGTCTTATCAATAGCCCAATTAAGCATTTTATTTGATTAACATCTGTTACTAATTTATCCAAGTGCCTCAGGGCTGATCAATGAAGCAGTGCTTAGCTTCACTTTCATTTAGGAATTTAATTGTCAATCCTAACAACGACTGATATTTTATACTCAATTAGAAAATGCAAAGACTGAATTTAAAGGGGCACTGCCTCTATGAAGAAAGTGTTTGGCAAATCTCTTTTATTCACTAGGACTTTCTCCCCTCTTGTTCTCTCCTAAAGGCATTGCTGGAGTATTATTCCACAAGTGCCACTTACCCTATGCCACCCTGCTCAAGTGTAATCTTTTTAAGTGAGGTATCAAACCTGGGGAAGGGGCATTAAGCCAAGCCCAGCCTGTCTTCAACTTGCATCCACAAATTGTGCAATTCCAGCAAGGGCTGTTGGAATTAATAATAGCCCAGATTTTGCGGTCAACAGTGAACGAACAGCGCTCACCGTTCATTACACTTACAACTGCCCACAGACTTTTTGTGGGCTTTAGAACAGCAACTTACCATCATTAGGCATCTGAAACAGCGCAGCACCCTCTACAAGGGATCTGGGACCTGTGAACAGGACAAGGAACAACGTGTCTCCTCAACCAATCAGATTGAAGAATCCTCACTGCGACATGCAAAGTCTAAACCAGGAAGTGCAAGCTAGAATAATTAATTCAATGTAAAGAAAGCAAAATAAAGAGAGGGAAAGAAAGATGAGATTAAGAGAGATAAAAGAGACAGATTTTTAAAAAAAAATCTCCAACAGTAATTAAAATTTGAAGGAATGAGACTCCACACTTGTAAAAGTTAATTTTCAATGCCAGAGAGGTTGTTTGGCAATAATTAAGACTTATCACACCATTAAAAATTCACTTACACTTGAATGGACAAGCCCTAACTTTTTCTGGCATGATTAGTGAGTATCTAGTGGATAAGTGCTGCAAATTCCTGCCCTTCCATGTATTTCAATGCTGAGTCTACTGGCGAGGTACTGGTGTAGTGAAGCTTGTGGAGGAGCAGGGTAAATCAAACTGCAACCTCCTGATTTCTGCATTTTATTGAGCATGTGTGAACGCCAGAAGTTGCTGTCCAATTTACTCCATAATAACGGTGAGTGGTGATAGCCTCGCTGTTATTGTTACCACAAAATCCGGGCCCATGAGTTACAATGGTGGAGGGCTTTCCTTCCTAATCTAGGTTAGGAATGGAAAAGATGCAGAAGAAACATGTCATTACAATCTTAAAAAAAACCACGAAAATGACAGTCATTGCAGTTTAACGTAAATTACACAATTGTGCAGAGTAACTGTTCTAGGAACTTCATAACCAAACATGCGATCTGTCTCATGTAGCAATGCACTGCTGACTGACTAATGTCATCAGAGGCCACCTGAAAGTATCCAGATGCACAAAGGTTAAGTGCTGTTGTCACATTCACAGTCAGAGACAAGACATTGGCCGTGATTTTCTTCCTGGAGGCGGGTTTGCGTCAGGAATGGTAGTGGGCGGGTTCCTGTCCTGCTGCCGGCCTGCTGACGCAATTTTTCATTAATTGGGCTAGTTAAGCCCACCGTGTGGGTTATCCGCCCTCATCATAAGGTGTGGGTCTGTTCGGCTGATATGCTGACCCGTTTGCAGCCAGTGCATTTAAGGGGGACATTTCTCCATTGTATCTCAGGTTGTTTCTGGTGCTTCTGACTGCTGCTTCTCACCACGATGTCTGCAGAGAAACAGAAGGCAGCTCCCCGCTTCAATGAGGACTCCCTCCATGTTCTTGTGGAGGAAATCAGAGGACATCGGGAGTTCCTGTACCCATCTGATGGAAGAAGGAAACCTCCTCAGCAGTCAAAGGCAGCCTGGCTGTGAATAGCTGAGATCAATGCCAGGTCTGTGTATAGATGCACCTGGGTCCAATGCAGGAAAAGGTTCAATGATCTCCTGCATTCTGGAAAAGTGAGGTATAAAAGCTCACTTACCTTAATTCTGCTGTGCCTGTCATCATATCCCCATCACTCTGCATTGCTAACCATACTCCTGCACATCCTAACTCAACCTAACATCCCTTGCACCATTCCCCCATCCCACTCTCCCTATGCACAGATTCACTTCCCCATCTTACTATGCACCCCTCAGACCCACCCTCAAGGTTACGCACTGACAACAACTAACA
The DNA here is from genome assembly GCF_052327205.1 of Somniosus microcephalus. NCBI lineage: Eukaryota > Metazoa > Chordata > Chondrichthyes > Squaliformes > Somniosidae > Somniosus > Somniosus microcephalus. Next base: position 75,687,772 of record NC_141002.1, read on the forward strand.
ACTCAAAAGGAGGGAACTTCGTTATGGGAACCCACTCCTTCACATTCTCCTTCTAAACATCTATCCTATCCATTCTTTACACTCATTCCATCACTCTCACTGAAACTCCAGTTCTTTCCCTCATTGCAGGAAAAGAGAGTCCATAATAAGAGGGAGAGGGAGAGAAAAGGAGGACCACTATCCTTATCACAGCTGACCAAAGCTGAGGAGGCTGCTCTGGAAATTGTGGGATCAGGGGAACAGCTCGAAGTGGGGGATGGAGAGATGAGCTTATTTGAACTACCTGGTGACAGAATGCTTCTCCATCCATCTTATTTGGCTTTCATGAGTGACACACATGGCATCTGATGTCATTAGAAATGGAATGCTCATCATGTGCACAATGGGATGTGTCTGCAGTCTACATATCAAATGACTAACTCATGTCTTTCCTCTCCCACAGGACCATCAAGAACCCCCCTCCCTACTGCCCAGGAGGAAGAGCCGGAAACTCCTCAGAGGATGCTGCATCCACTGAGGGAGCAGTGTCAGCAGAAATGATTGCACCCAGCACCAACGCAGTGACGCACACCACGGTGGGCTGTTCACGAGTTAGAGTAGTATTGTCACCTGGTATATCACAACGCATGAGTGAGCAAGAGCAGATGGTGGAGACAGGGATAGCATTGGAGGATCCTCATCAGAGGCCGCAGGACGCTCCTAGCTCTGCTCAGCTGCATGTAGACGCTGAGCTTCGGGGGCCATCCAGAAAGAGAGCAGTGCTGGAGTTTCAGGACCAGGTGCAGGAGGCTCTGACTGGACTGGATTTGCAACCACGGTGACTGCAAGTGTGCAGAGAATGGAGGAGTCCATCTCAAACATGAGCAATGCCGTGGAAAGGATGGCAACCTCCATGGAGGACATAAATCGCCAGACTCAAATGAACATGGTGACTCTTCTAAATAGATGGTCAGCTATGGAGGATAGATGGGTATATTTCATGGAGAGGTACCAGAGGTACATGGATGTTCCCATTATGAGGACTGTCAGTACAGAGATGGGTACTGTTTTTCCTACCGAAGTAGATAACTTCACATTTATCCACGTTATACTGCATCTGCCATGTATTTGCCCACTCACTCAACTTGTCTAAAGAGGCTTCAAGGCGATTTAGATAAGTTGAGTGAGTGGGCAAATACATGGCAGATGCAGTATAACGTGGATAAATGTGAAGTTATCCACTTCGGTAGGAAAAACAGAGAGGGAGAGTATTATTTAAATGGTGATAGATTGGGAAATGTTGATGTACAGAGGGACCTGGGTGTCCTTGTACACCAGTCACTGAAAGCAAACATGCAGGTGCAGCAAGCAGTTAGGAAGGCCTTCATTGCAAGAGGATTTGAGTACAGGAGCAAGGATGTCTTACTACAGTTATACAGGGCCTTGGTGTGACCACACCTGGAGTACTGTGTGCAGTTTTGGTCTGTTTTGGTCTCCTTACCTAAAAAAGGATATACTTGCCATAGAGGGAGTGCAGCGAAGGTTCGCCAGACTGATTCCTGGGATGGCAGGACTGTCGTATGAGGAGAGATTGGGTCAACTAGGCCTGTATTCACTAGAATTTAGAAGAATGAGAGGGGATCTCATTGAAACGTATAACATTCTGACAGGGCTAGACAGACTGCATGCAGGGAGGATGTTTCCCCTGGCTGGGGGGTCTAGAACGAGGGGTCACAGTCTCAGGATACGGGGCAGGACATTTAGGGCTGAGATGAGGAGAAATTTCTTCACTCAGAGGGTGGTGAACCTGTGGAATTCTCTACCACAGAAGGCTGTCGAGGCCAAGTCACTGAATATATTTAAGAAGGAGATAGATAGATTTCTGGACACAAAAGGCATCAAGGGGTATGGGGAGAGAGCGGGAATATGGTATTGTGATAGAGGATCAGCCATGATCATATTGATTGGCGGAGCAGGCTCGAAGGGCCGAATGGTCTACTCCTGCTCCTATTTTTCTATGTTTCTATGTCCTCATGGCCCCACTGATTTGCAGCAAGGTGCTCTCCAGCTACTTGCTAGCAGAGAAGTGCGGATGACCCAGGAGAGGGATGATGGTGGGAGGCATTTGTAAGTGGGGGCTCCTCTCCAAGCACTCTAACTCCCGTCCCCTTGCCAACCCCTCAGTCAGAGCCCCAGACGACTGCTGGAGCAGTGATGGCTGAGTCTGCCCCTGTGCAGCCGCAGGAGGAGCAGCCTTTGGCGGGGCCTTCAAAGGCTCCAAAACCTAGAGGACGACTGCCAATGCCGTCTAAGCAGGCGCAGCAGGGAAGTGAATAGGCTGTCTCTACATCTGCTGAAGCCACAGGGCTAGCATAACGTCGAAGCACGTATAAGAGAAAGATGACACATAAATGATCACAAGGGTACTCACTTGGGTGTTCTGATAGAATTTAATGTTAAGTTTCTGTTCTTTTATTATGTTGGAATAAATTAATCTTGTATGAACATTTGACATTGTTGCCATTTGTGTGATCCCAATTTGAGGTGGCACAGTGAAGGGTGAGGGCACCTTTTATGTCCAGCAATGCAGGTGACAGTGGATATAGAGTTACCAACAGACACTTACAGCCTCAAGACAGTCTCCCAAATTGTGAAATCAGCAACCTCTTGACAGCTGAAATTGAGCAGATTTGAGAGTGCAGCTTTTAGACTGCAGTTGCAGCTGTGAAGTTTCCAGCTCATTGGTCTTCCCGACACACTTACCTGGCGTGATCTCCGAATGTCGTGAAACCTGAATCAAATGTTGGAAAGTTGCAAAAGGCTCTCAAAATTGCAGTTAACAAGCACTTAACAAGGAGTTAAGTGCCTTAAATCCCTTACCTGCCGCTTGGTATCGGGTCTGTTGTGAAATCACAGACTCGACACTCTTGAAACTCACATGGAGGCGGGTTTGCTGTGTGCATGCTGCCACACTCGCCTGGCTTCCATCCTTTCTTCTTTCATGTCCTCCTCCTCAAAGTACAAGAACAATCCCTAGAGAGCAATCCTTTATTTCACTATGCACAGCTCCTTTTAAATTCTCAGCAAGTTTCACAAGGTACATTTAAATGCTCAGATGCTGAAACTTCAAAGTAGTGGAAGTGACTCCCAGCTAAAACAGTGTTGTAGAATCACTCTCCTAGGTGATCTTTCACCTTCCTCATCTCCAACCATCTGTGAGGAACCTTACAGATTCAGCTCTGCCATCTTTATAGCAGCAGTGATTTGTTGGGGCAGTAAGTGGACAGAAACAAAGGGAAATCTTGCAAATCAATTTCCAGTTTGGGTTCTAAAACAGGCAGTAGGCCCCTTATTAGCATATTCAAGGGGCCTAACACCTATTTTAGGCAGTTGCCAGAGACACCTCTACAGTGCCTAAACCAATTGGATGTGTTTTCTATATTGTCTGGGTGCAGGAGGTTGCCCCTTTAAATTGGACCTCTTTGCACCCAACTACCACCCGTAAAATGGGGGTCCAATTTCACTCCTACTGATTTCAAAATCATGGCCAAATTGCTAGTGGGAATCATAGAATCTTATGGCACAGAAGGAGGCCAGTCAGCCCGTTGTGTCTGTGCTGGCTCTTGGAAAGAGTTGTCCAATTTAGTCCCACACCTCAGTTTTTTTCCCCATAACCCAGCAATTAGTCCTCTTTAAATACATGTCCAATTGCCTTTTGAAAGTTTCTATGGAATCTGATTCCACCACCCTTTCAGGTACTGCATTCCAGATCTTAACAACCCTCTGTGTAAAAAAAATTCTCCTCATTTCCCCTCTAGTTCTTTTGACACTGATTTTAAATTTGTAATCTATGGTTACCAACCCACTTGCCAGAGGAAACAGTGTCTCCCTATTTGCTCTATCAACACTCCTCATAATTGTAAATACCTCTACTAGGTCTCCCCTTAACCTTCTCTGCTCTAAGGGGAAAATCCCAGCTTCTCCAATCTCTCCACATAACTGAACTTCCTCATCCCTGATATCATCCTGGTAAACCTCCTCTGTACCCTCTCCAAAGCCTTCACATCCTTTCTAAAGTGTGGTGCCCAGAATTGTACACAATACTCTATCTGAGGCCTAACCAGTGATTTGTAAAGGTTTAGCATGACTTCCTTGTTTTGTATTCAATGCCCCTATTTACAAAGCCAAGTATCCCATACGCTTTCTTAACCGCCTCATCAACTTGCCCTGCCACCTTCAAAGATTTGGGAATATGCAACCCTCAGGTCCCTCTGCTCTTGAACCTGCCTCAAAATAGCACCATTAAGATTATACTACCTCTCCATGTTGTTCCTCCCAAAGTGCATCACTTCACACTTAATCTGCATTAAATTGCATCTGCCATGAAGTGTTTGCCCATTTCACCAGTCTGTCTATGTCCTCCTGAAGTCTGCTACTATCCTGCTCAATATTTACTACATTGCCAAGTTTTGTATCATCCTCAAACTTTGAAATTGTACTCCCTATAACCAAGTCCATGTAATTTATATACAAGAAAAGTAATGGTCCTAATACTGACCCCTGGGGGACCCCACTACATACTTCTCTCCAGTCAGAAAAGCATCCATTCACCACTACTCTCTGCCTCCTATCCCTTACCCACTTACCATCCCTTTAATACCACGTGCTTCTATTTTCTGAATAAGTCTCCCATGTGATACTTTATCAAATGCCTTTTGAAAGTCCATGGGCTGGATTTTGATACTGGAGGCGTGTAGGAGGCGGGACTGCAACTTTTGGGGTTGTAGTCCTGCCTCCATCAAGTTGTGGCCAACCCACACGATTTTCACTTGATTGACCTTGTTGAGCCTGCCCAGCAGGCTAATTAAGTGCCACCTGGCAACAGGTGACATCACAGATTGACATTTCATCTGTCAAGAGCTTTTGACAGATGAAATATCAGCATTTGACAGATGAAATATCAGCATTTGACAGCTCTTTGAAGCTGTCAAACACTGACAATCTGTACACTAAGTTAATTCCTTCCTCTCAGGCTGATTTAGAGATCTCTCCAGAACAGAAAGCTGAGTGCTACAACTTTTGACAGCTCGCGGCCATTCTGCTTTCTGTGCCGGTGAGATGAGGGACTCCCGAGACCTGAAGGAAGGAAGGCTGTAAAGGTGAGTAAAGGTAATTAAACTTCTTTAAACACTTTACACACACCAAACACACTTACCTCTGCACTCATGCACCCATTACTCACCTGAACACCGGACATCTCGAACCCTCCAAGCCCTTCAGCCTGACGGTCCACCTCGCTAACTTGGCGTGGTTTGGAGCCGTCGGGAATCCCACACTTCAGGAATAAAAATAGGGATTAGGCTAAAAACTGCCTGTTAACTACCTGGCACTAATCCCCTTCCCGCCTCGAGGAGGCGAGTCCCAGCACAGGTCGGGTATCCGCCTCCTTTGAAACTGGCACGGAGGCGGGTTGGGGGCAGGTTGGCTTCGTGCCCCCCAATTTCACGATTTTAACCCCCCACACGCCTCCAATCCCGCCTCCATGGCCCAATGAAAATCCTGCCCCATATGTGCAACATCTACTGCACTACCTTCATCAACCCTCTGTTATTTCATCAAAGAACGCAATCAGTTTAGTCAGGCATGGTTTGCCTTTAACAAATCTGTGCTGGCTGTCTCTTATTAACCCATACTTCTCCAAGTGAAAATGAATTTTGTCCTTAACAATGGTCTGTAGTAGTTTTCCTACCATTACCGTTAGACTGATTGGAAGTATCAAGCAGAAGCAACATATTTCCACACAAAAAAAGGGGTAGTATCTGATAGAGAATTTCTTTCGTGTCCTTCTAGAGGTCAGCTACAGAGAGATATTGACAGAAACTTTATAACGTAATCTGCCCACTCGCTTAAACATGGATGACCTGACTAGGAGGGGGAATATAATTTTGATTTTAAAATACATGTATTTCTGAGAAGCATGTATTTTTTTTAATGCAGTTAGTATATAAATATTCTCCAGGGAAAATTAAATGCATAAACATTTTTCAACTTTATTTTTTCCAAGTATTTACTGGAACAGTTTTTATTAATGGTCTTCCACATATTGACTGTAATTAATTACTTTGCTTCAGTAAAGTATCCTTTCATTATGATGCACCAGAATTGCTTCAGCTGAAGACAGTCAAAATTAGCTTCAAGTAGGTGGAGAACAAATAAACAATAAACAAAACTGAATCTAGTATATTACTGTGAAACATTCAATGAATCAAGGTGATTTAGATCTGTCATATTACAGCTAACCATTATTCATGATTAGCTGCTAGCATAGGAATTATCCCTCAGCTGTCACTCCTAAATCTTCAAACCTTCATTTCAAGTAGTCATCTATATATTAAATTAACAAGATACAGTGCTCTTTACAATCTGAGGACAATATTTTACTGCAATTCAATAAGAAACATTGAGCATAGCTTCCTTAGCCAAATTTTATTTTTATAAATGACCAGGCATGAACTATTTATCCAACTGCTATGATTTGAAATTAATTTATAGATATTATTAAGTATCATGATTTAAAATGGCAGCCTCTCATGCACTATAAAATATTTTCTGGATGCAGAATAGGAAAGTTTCACCTTAAAAAGTCAATGAGTATTTTCAATCTAGCTTGCCTGTCGTTTTCTATGTGACTTTGGCATCACCTCCTCTTAGAGCTAAGCTTAATTTTAATTGAAATAACAACAGAAAATGCTGGAAATACTCAGCAGGCCAGGCAGCATCCATGGAGAGAGAAACAGAGTTAACGTTTCAGGTCTGGGACCCTTCATCAGAACTGATTTTAATTTTAATTGCTTTGATCAAGTGCTCACTAGGGATTAAAGCTCAGAATAGTTGCAGTGATTACATGCAGTTTAGCAAAGGTAGCTAAATAAATGTTTTCTGTTACATGTTACATGTGTTCAAAATCATAACACTTCCACTAAACAAATATTTCCTAAAAATTGTATGAACTACTCTCAAGGCATGCTTCATTTAAAGCATGCACAGAAGTTCTGAGAAATTAAATAGCACACCCTATGCAGCTTCATAGAAGATTCCCAAAACATTTTCTCCAAGCATTATTGAAGTCAAACTATTTCTGACAATCTTACCATCCAACTATAAAGCATGAAGCAAAATTCACAAAATGGACAAAGGAAGTGATGCAGTAGAAATATTCTGCAAAACCAAGTGCAGTTTCTACAGGTACACAATTTAATTTATGGCGACAAGGAAAATGTCTGTTCATATATTAACACTTTACATTATTTGTATTGATCAATTTCTTTATTACAGTTATACATCAATGAAGCCAAAATTTTCATGCAACCTTTAATCCTTCAAAAATGTAGATCTTTCACTCTGAATAGTTATAAAGCTAAATCTTTCATTTAATACTAGTAAAAAAGCTTCATTCTATAATAAATATACAGCACTGAATTAAAATAGATAGCCATCTGGAGAAGTACATCTGATATAATTTTATTGATTTTCTATTGTTTTAACTATTCCTGTAGAGATTATTAATTAAAGTTGCAACATCTTGTAACTTTCTGATTGCGCTTACCTGAAAAGTATAAAATCGTGTTCCATTAGGTGGATGAACCTTAACAGAGTCAGTCCCCGTGCTCATGTCAGAAAAAATCATTACTGGAAGCAACAGTAATATAATCCACAAGTATACACAAATGTAAAGCTATACATAGAGCTCAGCTCACTACTAAATCCTTTCTTGTATGATGGGTAGCTACTGTACAAATTAAATTTGCTTTTTCTCGACTACTGTCTTCCGAGGCAGCAGTTAATGTCAATAGCATGTTCACACAACTGTGGGTTTGATCCAAAGATAGCCAACCATTCCTTGCGCTTTCTATAACAGTCACTTGAATTGAAAACTCAATGTTAAAAAAAAGCTGTTGAAATTACTGAGATCATCTGTGAATAGAGCTCATGCGGACACTGTGTTGTGGACCTGCCCATCTGCTCCCAACAATAATCACCTGCTTCCATCACAGCCTAGTGAGTATGCTCAGCATCAGAACTCAGCTAACCAATAACAGTCTATGTTTATACAGCCGTGTACAGTGTAAGACAGAGGACCTCTTCTGACTAACTAGGAATCTGTCTTTTATTTTGCCAGTTTATCAGTTGCTTTTAAACATAGAAACATAGAAGATAGGAGCAGGAGTAGGCCATTCAGCCCCTCGAGCCTGCTCCGCCATTCGATGAGATCATGGCTGATCATCCAAACTCAGTGCCCCGTACCTGCCTTCTCCCCATATTCCTTGATACCTTTAGCTCTAAGAAATATATCTAACTCCTTCTTGAATATATTTAAAGACTTGGCCTCAACCGCCTTCTGTGGTAGAGAATTCCACAGGTTCATCACTCTCTGGGTGAAGAAACTCTTCTTCATCTCTGTCCTAAATGGCTTACCACTTATCCTTAGACTATGACCCCTGGTTCTGGACTCTCCGACCATCGGGAACATTCTACCTGCATCTAGTCTGTCCAGACCTGTCAGAATTTTATAAGTTTCGATGAGATCCCCTCTCATTCTTCTAAACTCCAGCGAGTATAAGCCCAATCGACCCAATCTCTCCTCATACGTCATTCCTGCCATCCCAGGGATCAGCCTTGTGAATCTTCGCTGAACTCCTTCCATGGCAAGAACATCCTTCCTCAGATAAGGTGACCAAAACTGCACACAGTACTCAAGGTGTGGTCTCACCAAGGCCCTGTACGACTGCAGCAGGACATCCTTGCTCCTGTACTCAAACCCTTTTGTTATGAAGGCCAACATACCATTTGCCTTCTTCACCGCCTGCTGCACCTGCATGCTTACCTTCAGCGACTGGTGCACAAGGACACCCAGGTCTCGTTGCACTTCCCCTTCTCCCAATCTATTGCCATTCAGATAATAGTCTGCTTTTCTGTTTTTGACACCAAAGTGGATAACCTCGCATTTATCCACGTTATATTGCATCTGCCACGCTTCTGCCCAATCACCCAACCTGTCCATATCGAAAAAAAGTGTAGCTATTAACCAAATTGCAAGAAGTTGCAGTTTTGAAACATGGTTCAAAAAATGTGATTGTACCTACATTAATGAAATAATGTCACCTAACATGATGTGCTTATAGTAATGCTCTTTTAATGGTTCTGAAGCAGCTATTTGTGGAACCTAACAGGCATAAATGTTGAATACTTTGTTAATCTAGCTGTGGATTTGAAGTTTCCTTGAAAACATTAATTTTTCTACTGATATGAGACCCTCAAGTAGGATCATGCTCCCTCAGAATAAGGGGCCATTTAGGACTGAGATGAGGAGAAATTTCTTCACTCAGAGGGTGGTGAATCTTTGGAATTCTCTACCCCAGGGGGCTGTGGAGGCTCAGTCGTTGAGTATATTCAAGACAGAGATCGATAGATTTTTGAATATTAAGGGAATCAAAGAATATGGGAATAGTGCAGGAAAGTGGAGATGAGGTAGAAGATCAGCCATGGACTTATTGAATGACGGAGCAGGCTCGAAGGGCCAAATGGCCTACTCCTGCTCCTATTTCTTATGTTCTTATGTTCTTTTGCTCCCTGCTCTCGTGAATTCAATTCTAGGAGTGTCCCAAAGCACCCAAGAGAAGCTCCATACTAAACATCAGCAGGATAACTTTTGATAGTTCTGAGGGCCCTCCAATCACAGGAAACGCATTACAAGCTGGGAGATCGGCATCCATTCTTTAGTATGTTTCCCAGCATAAAGTGGCCCTAAATTTGAAATCATGTTTCCCCTTTCCTGTCCCAATTATTTGTTACAGAGCCACTCCTAGGTGCTTTCTGTAAGTGACTTCACCACATTGACCTAGCAAGGAGTGAGATACTATTTGTGCTCTCCTTACCACTTCCCAAAATTTAATGTGTATCATTCTCTTCCATAAAAGGAAAGCACTTTGAATAAAAGGGACGATTATCCTGCACTCTCATTGGGGAGCAGCACCCACAGGGAACCCATCATGAATGGTTTTCCACCCAAACAAAAAGAATCACAGGCTATGTGCCTGACATTTCCTGGAATGCACTCTCTAAGAGCAGCACTCCCTGCTGGGAGCACGGAATCAGTCGTAACAAATACTCCCGTAGATTTCACTTACTCTTTAAGGATTTATGGATAAAATACTGTACAGACACAGAGAAATATTGCTGAGGATTTAGCAAGTAAGTTGGTACAAGTTACGCAAATGATGTTATACATGACATAGTGGGAAAGAAACTGTACTGCAAGAAAGATTTTCTATGGACCAAATCACAATAGCCCTGAATTTCCCCGGACTTTCTGCCACTGCACCGCTGTAACTTTGTTGGAAGTGGGGCGTAAACAGGATGTTGCTATATTTCCAATGAAGTTACCATGACATAGCAATAGAAAGTCCGAAGGAATTCAGGTCTAATATCTAAATCTTCATTGTTTTTATATTTAAAATCAAACCTCGCATACAATCTAAGTCATAGGATGGAACAGGTCATGAAACATAAACCTAAAGCATAATCAAAAGATTATTTCTTTCGTAATGGTATCTTATAAATAAAATCACACATATCCTAACGGTTACTATACTTGACGAGTTCAGGTGATTTCAGATCCTGCAATAAACAGATATGCAGATCTACAACAAGTTTATAAAATACTAACATAATTTGGAAATATTATCACCACTGCACCACAGTATTGCTGCATTATTGAATACTATCAGAAGTCCTTGCTATGCAATAAAACTATCAGAAATGTTTTCCTTTTAAAAAATGCATAGGCTTTAAGTGACAGATTTATATTCTTTCGATAACAACAATATTTTACATGGAGGTTTAAAATTGTATTGCAGTAGTCATTCATATGGAGATACTTATGGCCAGAATTTCCTTCATGTCAATTACAGCTCAGGAGAAATGTTTGCTTTGAAATACACTGAGCATTTGTCTTGTGATTTGTTATTTATGAACAGGAAATAGACCATTCAGTAGGTTTGGACTTCTTCACACAGGTAAAGATTCCTGGAAAGGTCCTGCTGGACCAAAGATACCTGGAAGGGTGCTTGAAGAAGGTATGGCTGAGGTGCTGCCACTGCTGTCAAACAGTTGATGAAGACATCCTTCAGAATCTGCCTTCGGATGCTCCTTGCAGCAACAAGTGAAAACATGGCCTGATTTGAATCACAGGTAAGCTGGACATCCAGGGAATGGAACCCCTTTCTATTTACAGATGTCAGCAACTGCTCGGTTGATGCCTTCAGTGCCACATGCATGCCATTGTGACATCCTGAACCCTGGGGAATGCAGCAATCTTGCAGAAGTCCCTGGCTCTGAACCTCTGCTGCTTGAGGGTGATGCCCACATGGAAGAATTTGGCTGATCTCTGAAAGATGGCATCTGTCATCTGCATGATGCATGCCCTGACAGCTCCCAGTTAATGTTGCACAGATTCCCTCTGGCAGCCTGGAAGGATGCGAAGCTGTAATAGTTGAGGGCTGCTGTCACTTTAACTGCCAAGGACAGAGCAAATTTGCAAATCTTCACAATGAAGTTGGCAGCGATGTCCAATGGTATCCTTGGAGAGATGCAGCCATCGGATGAACAATTCCTCGGAGGTCTTTGTAGGACTGGTGCGGGTTGTACACACATTAACGAGGGTAGCACTTCGTGGGCTTCTGTTCTCTGTCATGATGCCTGATTCTCCTGGCCTGGACACACTGATGATGAAACTTTTGCTCCACCACGATGACATAAAATTGTATGCCCGGGGGAAGCCATCCTTTGTTTGAAGTCGATCTGAGTGTGGGTTTGGGGGTGGGGGAAGTCGGGGGCCAAAAAAAATAATTCTGGGAAGAGAGGACAGCACTATGGTAAGATGAAGTGCAAGTGTCAGTGAACAAAAAATATGAAGGAAGGGGTAAAAAAAAAAGTTCCTCGAAAACCTATAAACCCACGAAAATCTGTGTACTTGAACAGTGCAGCTATGTAAATGTGCTCTTGAGGGGATTTGATGGGCATAAGATATACAGTTTAAAAGAATGTGGAAATTTGCATTTAGTGCAATAATGGCATAAATGTACCCAAATACACCAAAAACCCTCATGATTTTGAACACCTCTATCAAATCTCCTCTCAACCTTCTCCACTCTAGGGAGAACAACCCCAGCTTCTCCAGTCTATCCACGTAACTGAAATCCCACATCCCTGGAACCATTCTTGTAAATCTTTTCTGCACCCTCTCTAAGGCCTTCACATCCTTCCTAAAATGTGGTGCCCAGAATTAGACACAATACTCCAGTTGAGGCCGAACTAGTGTTTTACAAAGGTTCATCATAACTTCCTTGCTTTTGTACTGTATGCCGTTATTTAGGACCCCGTATGCATTTTTAACTGCTTTCTCAACCTGCGCTGTGATGCAATGACAACAACTTACAACACACAGGGAGGGCCCTTTGTCTCCTTCTAAGCATCTATGCTATGGATTCTCTACACTCACTCCTTCATTCTCACTCAAACTCCACTTGTGTCCCTCATTGCAGGAAAAGAGAGCCCACAATAAGAGGGAAAGAGTGAGGACAGGAGGAGGGCCACCCTCAGTAGTCCAGCTCTCCACCTCGGAGGAGGCGGCCCTGGAAATCGCCGGTGTCGAGGAAGATTCGCAAGTGGGGGACAGACAGACGGGCGCATCAGAGCAAGCTGGTGACAGAATAGTTTGGCATCTATCTCATTGACATTGCATGATTGACTGATAATGATTCTGATGCTCTAACAGATTGACTTATGATCATCTGCACAATTCAATGTGCATGCAACTTTTACCTCACATCTCTAACTCTTTCCTTTACTCCCCCACAGGACCATCAACAGCCCCCATCCCCACTGTCCAGGAGGAACAGCCTGAGCCTCAAGAATCCTCAGAGGAAGCTGCAACCTCTGAGGGCGCAGCGTCAACAGAATTCAGCGCACCCAGCACCAGCGCAGACACTCACACCTCGGTGGGACCTTCGAGAGATAGAGTAGTGTTGTCACCTGGTGTATCACAGCTCACAAATGAGCATCAGCAGATGGTGGAGACAGGGACAGCAGTGGAGAGCCCTCATCGGAGGGCGCAGGACTCTCCCAGCTCGGCTCAGCTGCATGTCGGGTCCATCCAGAAGGCGAGCGGTGCTGGAACTCCAAGAACAGGTGCAGGAGTCTCTGGCAGCTTTTGTCTCCAGGGTTGCTGCGAGTGTGGAGCAAATGGAAGAGTCCATCGCGAACATGAACAGAGTCTTTGTGGAGGCATTGGCGCATGAACGCACCACCATGGAAAGGATGGCTACGGTAGAGGAGAGGATGGCTATGGCCATGGAGGAGCTAAGTCGCCAGGGTCTTGAAAACATGGTCATTGTTCAGAATAGACTGACATCTCTTGAGGAGCGATGGTCAGCTATTGAGCATAGAAACCAGGCCTTCATGGAAGTCCTCTGGAGTAGGACTTCCAGTGCAGAAATGGGTCCTCATGGCCCCCCCTGAAGTGTAGCAAGATGCTGTCAAGCCACTTGCTAGCTCTGAAGTGGGGCTGACCCATGAGAGAGATATTGATGGCAGACAAGGAAGTGGGGGCTCCTCTCCAAGCGCTCACATGACCATGCCACTGCAAAGCCCTCGGTCAGAGCCCCATCAGAGTCCTCACCCAACTGTGATAGGCGTCTCAGCCCCTGCACAGCCGCAGGAGCAGCAGACTGTTGCCGAGCTCTCTCAGGCTCGCAACCCCAGAGGACGCCCGCCAAAGGTGTCGAGACAGGAGCAGCAAGAAAGTGAGTAATGGGCCTCTACATCTGCTGAAGCCACAGGGGAAGCACCACGTAGGAGCACGCATAAGAGGAAGATAAAGCACAAGTTGTCACAAGGGTAGTCACTTGGGTGTTCTGTTGTATTGTTTTTTGACAAGCCATCCTTGTAATGTGATGATAAACAGATTTGATGGCAAACTGTTGAAGTTGTGGCCTGTGTCATCTCGCAAATGGGACTTCCACATTGCGGGCTTAGGGCGACTTGCAATTGTCAGTATGTTGGTCAGAGTGATAGGAATCCGCAGGTTCTTGTCCATTGTCGATGCTCTGGTAAGAATACGCGAGGCAAAAGTGTTTGATTGTGCAGGCTAAGCAAATCTGGCCAACATGAGTGCGTCCCTTGCTTCCTGGGTAGCAATGTGGTCACGTGTTGCGCCTTCTGGCCTGTGCAGCTTCAGGTGGGTGAGCAGCAGCTTGGCACTCCTGTTGTTGCTGCTGCTGTTGCTGCTGCTGTTGTTCATGGTTTTGCTGCTGCTGCGGCTGGTCTTCGTCTGAATCTGATGTCCAGCAGTAAAGGAAATAAATGGTTCCCATGCTTCTGGTATATGCCTCAATTGAGGAAGCGCTCAGTCAAGGTGGGGAGAGGGGTTTCCCAGGAGGTCACACTGGGGATGGGTGTCAGGCTCCAAACTTCCACAACAATGAGTATGCCTGCTTAAAGTTCCCCAGGCCTGAGACAACAAAGTTCTGCAACCTGCAAATGATCAAAGGTGAAAACTCCTTTTTAATGGTGGAGCTGCAGCTGTTAGTAAACAATCCACTTGTGAGGCCGCCAGGATTAACTGGCATGTTCCAGAGGAGACGTGTAGGATGGGGGAAATGTGTTAAAATCAGAAAGGCATCTCAAAATGGGATTATAGAGGCAATTAACTGGTTGTTAAGGACCTTAAGGAAACAGGTTCTGAAACCCCGAGTCTGGGAAAATTGTTCGGAGGCGGGCTGGAGGCGGGTTCGGAGCCGCCCGCCATTTTTTGTGATTTTAACACCTCACACGCCTCCAATCCCGCCTCCTTGGGCCTGGCAAAATTGAGCCCTTCGTGTTCTTGGACAGATTTGTGTGCACCTTTGGAAGTAGCTTAGTGAGTTGCAGTGAATGGTGAGACATAACGGTAACCCCTGCATGATGGGGAGTGTGAAAGGAATGGCTTGAACATTGTAGGGTTGCTTTATGGTGTTGATGTGGGGTGGTGCCAACCTAGCGCATCATGTGGCAGCCAGGGTGTACAGCCACAAGTGAAGTAAATCTGGCCATGGCGAGGCCATCCCTGGCCTCCTGGGCAGCAATATGCTCGGGTGCTGATGCCCTCTGTCCTGTGCAGCATCAAGTGATTGCGGAGAAGGTTGGTGTTGTTGTTGGTGCTGCTGGTGTGCCTGGTGCTGCTGGTGTTGGGGCTGATCGTGGTCGGATTCTGAGGACAGTCAAACACTCCATGCAATTGAGTCCATGCACGTCTTCAACACCACCGTACAGACTCTGGATGCCAACATGTCTGCCACCTTAAATAGGTTGACAGGTACCTTAGCCTTGGCCTTACAGGGCCGCACTGATCTGCACTAATGTGTTCTCCAGCACAGTGGTAGCAGTGAAGTTCAGCTGGGCCATGAAAGGGATGATGGTGAAAGGGGTCATGGAAGTGGGGACTCCATTCAAAGTGCTTCCACTTCTCACCCACAGCAAACCTCTCAGTCAGTAGCCAACATGCTGCCTCGTCTCCCGATAGCCGAGTCTGCCCTTGCACAGGTACAGATAGAGCAGTCTTTGGCGGGGCTCTCACAGGCTCCAAAACCCAGAAAACGTTGGCCAAGATCATCTCTGCAGTCAGAGCAGGAATCTCAGCAGCCTGCCTCTACCTCTGCTGAAACCACACAGGTTGCACCACATAGGAATAGAAGAAAAAGGAAGAGTAAGGCTCTGTAGTTGTACAAGAGTATGCAAATGGGTGTCTTTGAAAATGTTGTTTTGATAAGTTCTTGTTCTTTATTTAGCTCACATAAATGTTATTCTCTTTCACCACTTTCCCACCTTGTGCATTCTTGGGTGCTGGGAAGTAAGTGGCCTTCTAACTTGTTTGATGATGAATTGGTGGGGACCAATGGGGGGATGTTCAAGGGGTGGTTGTTTGTTTGCAGGATTGCTTTTTGTCCGTGGCATTGAGGGGTGGGAGCAGGAAGACTGGCCGTTGCATTTTCTTGCAACATGGGTCCACTGGTGCAACCTAAGTGAACCTTGTATTAATAAGGAGCCCTTGCGGTTGCGAATACTCCTGGTTGTTCTGGGGGTGCCCGGATTGCCAGGTGTGTGCAGTTGATGGCGCCCTGCACCTGTAGGAAGCCAGCCAGAACTGCAAAGCTGAGCACCTGCTCATTCTGACTGGCATCATTGTAGGCAAAGGTGACGTAATTGCCAGCCCTGGCAAACAAGCCATCAGGGACCTGTCTAATGTATTTGTGGGTGACCGACTAGGTGATCCTGGATATGTCTGTGGCAGATCCCTGGAAGTGGTGACTTTGACAACTACTGGTAACATGTAGCCACCAGGTCCAGCAGGCAGCAGATCTTCTTCTAGGAGGCTGCAGATGTCTGCCACCACCTGATGTGACATCCTGCGCCTCCTGAGACACTGGTGTTCAGATATGTCAAGGAAACTAAGGGCTAGATTTTCGTGGAGCCGTCAGGCGGGGTTTCAGGCATGTGGGGGGGGGGGAATCCTGAATTTGGGGGTCCCGACACCATCCCGGCCAAAACCCCGCCCACGTAAGTTTCAGGGGCAGCGGGTACCCGCCCCACACTGGGACCCGCCGAAACCAGACGGGAAGGGATTAGTGCCAATTAACTGCCTGTTAACAGGTAGTTAACAGGTAGTTTTTAGCCTAATCCATATTTTGAGGGGTTTCATGTGGGTTTCCCGACAGCTCCAAACTACGCCAGGTTAGAACAGGCGGGCCGTCGGGTTGAAGGAGTTGGAGGGGTCGTGATGTTGGCGCTCAGGTGAGTGATGGGTGCATGAGTGTAAAGGTAAGTGTGTTTGGTGTGTCTAAAGTGTGTAAAGAACTTTTACTTACCTGAACAGCCTTTCTTCCTGTAGCCGTGGGGAGCGCATCACTCAGCCGGAACTTAAAGATGAACGGCTGCGATCTGTGAAAAGTGACAGCCTTCAGCTTTGAGTGCCGGTGTGAGTTCTAACTGAGTCTGTGCAGAATGACTCATGTCAGAACTCAGAGTGTCAGTGTTTGACAGCTTCAAACAGCTGTGAAACACTGATATTTCATCTGTCAAGAATTCTTGACAGATGAAATTGCAGTCTGTGACGTCACCTGTTGCCAGGTGGCCCTTAATTGGCCTGCTGAGCCCGCTGGATGGGCTCAACAAGGTCAATCAAGGGAAAATCGCGCGGATTGGCCGGACGTCGAAGTAGGCGGGTCAAAAACCCGAAAGAGGATGTCCCGCCGCCTTCGGGAAAATTTACCCTTAAGTCTCTGCCTGTAGACCATTTTTCGTGGGTAGTGCCTCCTGCGAGCTGCACCTCTCTGCTGGTCCCCTCTCTTCTGTGCAGCTACAGGTCTGTGACCAGCAGGCTGCGGGTGATGTTGTTGGTCATCTTGGTCCAATTTAAGGCAGCGTTCGTGGCACCCATCCTAATGTGATAAACCTCCAAAGTGCAGAAAGTAAGCTCCAAAGTGTAGAAAGTAACCTCTCAAGTACTATGAACAAACCCTTTCCCACTAGCAGGCAAGAAAGCCGCTGTGAGTATTGTGTATTGGCATATTTCCCTGAGATTGATTCAGCCCCACAATTGTCGCTGTGTACTCACCTTGCTTTCACTTGTGAGTTTCAGGAAGCCTGGGAAACCCGTGGACCCGACATTAAAGTAAAAAATCCGAGTCAATATCGCTCTAATTGAGTGATTGCCATATGTTAATTGGCAACCCGCCTCTCTCTCTCTCTCTCTCTCTCTCTCGAGGGGGTTGCGCGCACGCAGCCTAATGCGCTGGAGTGAAATGCAGAAGTCGGCGGGTTGGAGCCGGCTTCCTGATGTGCTGTCAATTTCGCTGGTTTTAACCTCCTACCCGCTCCCAAACCCATGCATATTAAAATTCAACCCACAGTTTGTGTTAATAGTGGGCACATTGAGAAATTGTAAAGCAAACCCAATGCTTGTTTTTGTAGGTAAGTGTAAGGAAAATTTGGTTCTACTGTTATCGCAGTCTACATAAGAACAAGAATGAAAGAAGGCCATTCAACTCCAAAATATATATCAATTTATACTCTTCAATGCTGACCAGTTGTATTCATAGATGACATTTCTATCATCCAAGCAAATGTATAACCATTGTGTTTCACACCATATTTGATCATCTGAAACTACTTATCCTGCTAATCTTCATTGTGATGTCCCTCGTCTTCAGCCTATTATTTCCACCTGCCCAATAACTGATAATAGCCAAAAAAAACTGTTGGCAAGGGAAAACCCATGAGGAAAAAACAGAGAATGTTAGCAGAAGCTAATAATTGCTCCATTATGATTGCCATTTCTTCAAATTGTTCCATTATGATTGACATTGAGTTTTTTTTCACCTGCTAGACCTGTCAGATCCTCTACTCTCTGGGATCCATATTATCTATGACCCTGCTAGTATCTCTCCCATTATTCCTGAAATGTGTGTCTCTGAACTTGCCCCAATCCTATGCCATCTCTTAATCTAGTTTACTCTATTCTATACTTAGCAAATTTCTTCAAATTGCATGCCTTGCGAACATCCGGCCCATTTGCAGTGCAATAGTTGAATCACTACATCTTGATTTCCCTCATCACCTAATCATCATTTTCTGATTTACCTCTTTATTCTTTTAAACTTTGACAGTGCTTACACTATTAACCTTGATCTTTCACCTTGGCTTCTTAATGAAAAAACAACAGTACCCTCTCCAATTGTTTGGGCAGTGACCCCCCTCCAATAGTGTGCTGTTTAATAGTGCAGGTTGCTATTTTTCTTATCAAAGTTAATCTTCAGAATGAATCTATTATATTTAAAAGGGTCAGTCCAGATTAACTACATAGTCAGGAGAATTTTAACTCTTGCCAATCGGTGGGAAAAGAGGAGTTAAAATAAAACAGCTCCAATTCCCACTCCATTCCTGCTGGTCAGTGATTTTAATGCTGCTGGTTTTCACGGCAGATGGGAATCCCGCCGGATTCTGGCAGGAGCCTCATTAATAAATGCAAATTGGGGTTCCACACATACATGGGACCCCAATGATGTTTTAACCCATTGCGCCCATCCCTCCGTGTAGAGCTGTTGGGAAGCCAGTGAGTTCACGGAAGGTTAGTTAAAAAAAGCCTTCTTTAAAGAAAGTGCTCCCCCAGGCCCCACAAAAATAGTTTAGGTCTCTGCTGTCCTGAGCTAAGCCTTCCTCCCCAGTTGAGAGACCCTGCAACAGCACCCCCACCCCGGGGACTTGCCTTGCTGGTGGCATCCTTTTCCTGATGTCAGCACGTGGCCGCTGGGCTGCTCGATCTTCATCCTCCCCACCAGTCAGCTGCCACTTTTCACCAGAAACAGTTGAGCAGCTGACTGGCAGCATTCAAATGAAGTCTGGCAGTTAAAATTCACTAGGCCTCCAAATCAAACTCCAGCACAGCCCGTCACTTTAATTCACCGCTCCATTGCCACTCAGACCTCACCGTCCTCGGCCTCTTGCATTGTTCCACGGAAGCTCAGCGTAAGCTCGAGGAACAGCACCTCATCTTTCGATTAGGCACTCTACAGCCCTCTGGACTCAACATAGAGTTCAACAATTTCAGATCATAACCTCGGCCCCTATCACATATATATACATTTTTTTTTATCCACACTTTTGTTTGGCCTTTTTTCTTCCCTCCCACATGACAGCTGTCCTTCATTCTGCCAGAGCAATTCACACCTCATCTATAGTCATCCTTTGTTCCTTTACCTGTCCCATTACCACCTCCGCTTGCCTTGAATATCTCTTAATGTTTCTTAATCTCCCCTGCTTTCTATCCTATCACTGACCTTTCCTTTTGTTCTTTCATCCCCTCCCCCCTTTCCCAGCCCCTAACTTGCTTTAAAATCTATTCCTTTTCCTGCTTTTTTCCAGTTCTGACGAAAGGTCATCGACCTGAAACGTTAACTCTGTTTCTCTCTCCACGGATGCTGCCTGGCCTGTTGAGTTTTTCCAGCGTTTCTGTTTTTATTCCAGCACAGTATTACCATCTGCTCAGCCTCAGTAAATTTGCATAAACCATTTTACAATGATTGATTTAATAGCACCATCTACTGGTAAAAGAGATTATTGACATTTTAGAAGCAATGTTGCCTAATGCAAATTACTGAGCAGCCATAGGTGTGGCAATGGCAACATAATTTTGCCCACATGCACTAATTATATTTGAAAACACCTTACTTACACATATATACCAGTAAATGTACTTCAAAAGAGTATATTTATTGAAACAAATGTTTACCATCATTTAGTAATCAAGAAAATAAAGTACTCACAATGATCAAAAAACACTTGCACACTCTGCTCTTCAGCTTACCATTTTACCAACAACTGCTCAAAAAAGTCATAGTATGCATGTATATGCTGTGCAAATGAGTATTGAGATCACATGCCCAACAACGGTGTCCATTACTAATTTCTTATTAGTAATCAGGAGTGTAATGTGCCACATCTCAATTCCCAATTCGCTACATGTGGCTAGTGGCTAACAGACTGAACAACACTCAATTAGCCCAATAATAAATGTTCCCTTCAACATTCCTGATGCAGAGCGTCCTGCCTGAGTGCACAATTGAGAATTCGAGTGCACTTTGATTAAAAATCTCAGGGAGATAAATGAAAATGAAACAGTTACAAGACAAAAGCTAAATCCTGCACTTCTCAGGGTAAATAATGAAGGTACCTATTATGAAGGTTTGGAAGCCATACAATCTAGGAGGAAGAGGTTAAAGTGAAGAAAGCTATTTTGTGGCTGTCCTTGTGGATATTGACTGACACCCCATAGCACAGCCTGATGTATAAATGTAGACGAGACACCTGGTGCACCCTTTCTTCTCTTTTCAAGTTTCTTGGACACTGAATTCAATCTCTCCCTCTCTGCATTAGGAGTAAAATAATGTACACTGTTGGCAGGTGTACTCTGATGCTCTGTAAAGAATATATTGGATGGTCTGAAGAAGAAAAAAAATTATTTATTTATACTCTAATAGCTGGAAATTTTAATGGCATAAATATTCTTCAGGGGTTCTGCCAGTCTACTGCCGTAACTCTACCGAACCCCCAGGAAAATGTTGGAGATCCCTTGCAAATGATAGTTGGGGGCCAAGCCAGGGGATGGGACTCCCTAAGGCAGGAGTCCCTCTCCTAGGCCATAGTCGGGAACTGGTGTAGTAGAGGCATACAGTATGCTGAATAAGTGGAGTAGTGATGGCTTCCACAAGGGTGAGTGTGGGCCTCACCAGTGAGGTCCAGGCCAGGGAGGTGGCATGGATGTCAAAAGAGGTAAAATCATTTTGTTTTTAATTTCACAGATCATACGCCTTCCCCAGGTGATCAATCGGACTATGGCTGAAGTCAGGGGAGCCCCAGGTAACCGCACCCCCATGCAGGTGGACAAAGGAGTTTCCTGCAGACATGGGCAGGCAGGTGCTGCTGATGCATCCAAAGTGGTGCTTGTGCCTGCCTGACCCATTCAAATGTGTGCAAACTTTGATATTTGCCCTATTTTGGTTGTTGGTTTTGAACCTTGCTTTGCTGATTCTGATAATACTGACATCTCAACTACCTTAATGTACCAGGTAGTGAAAAAGTTTATACCTGTCTCTAGCTATAATGGCCTAGAAATTCAGTTGGCTGCGCCAGGCGCTAACGCCAAAAAAGGGCTATATTTCCGTCGATAAAGCCTTAGCGCCGGAATGCAGACCGACCTGCGCCGACGCCCAAATTCATTTGAGATTTAGCGCCGGCGCAAAGTGTTAGCGCCCGCTCGGGTGCGCGCGCAGCTTATGACGTCATATCCTCGCGCAACGCTGTTTTAGCGCCCCAACCCGGAAATTGAGTGGCGCCCGCCCAATGTGGGCGTGGCGCTATTAGGAATTGTAAAATGGAACGTTGCAGAGGCCCTGTGGGCCTCGGGGAACGCAAATTAAAGGGCACCTCCACTGACCTATAAAGCCCAGCCATTTTGCTGCAATGACTTCACTGCTTTGGATTTCTACACAGAGACCAAGGGACAGAGATTCCAAATTTGGGACAAGATAGGAGAGGTCTTTCTGGCTTCTGGCCAGTGCTTTGACATTTGACTCTTGCTGATTTCACTGTTGCGGCCTTGATTATGGGGGCTGCATGGGGGGCCAACATTGAGTTGCAGCATTATGTGCGGAGGGCTCGCAGACGCTGTGAGAGACGGGCAGCCATGCGTCGACACAGAAGGGCCATCAGGCGTCACCAACGTAGGCCTTACGCACCCAGGCAATACCGGCAGCAGGTGTCCTATGTCACCATGTCTGCGGCACTTTGTGTAAAGAGGCTGCGCTTCAGAAGGGAGGTGGTTGGAGAGATCTGCCAGCTGCTTCACGCAGATTTGCAGCCACAGCTCATGTCCAGGACGTCTCTCTCGGTGGAAGTGAAGGTCACGGTGGCTCTCAGCTTTTATGCAAGCGGCTCGTTCCAAGCTGCTGCTGGGGACATCGCGAACATCTCCCAGTTCGCCGTACATCGCTGCATCCGGCAGGTCACCGATGCACTGTTCGCGAGGAGACACCAGTTCATCTCCTTCCCCATGACCCAACAGAGGCAGCAGCAGCGTGCAGTGGGATTTGGCAGGATCGCGGGCTTCCCCATGGTGCAGGGCGCCATTGACTGCACGCATGTGGCTATGCGGGCACCTATAGACAATCCCGAGGTTTACCGCAACCGCAAGGGCTACCATTCCCTCAATGTGCAGCTGGTGTGTGACCACAGGCAGCGCATCCTAGCTGTAAATGCCCGCTTCCCAGGAAGCAGCCACGATGCTTTTATCCTGCGCCAGACTACTGTGGCTGACATGTTCCAGGCACAGCCTCCACCAAGGGGATGGCTTATCGGGGACAAGGGCTACCCTTTGTGCACATGGCTCATGACCCCGCTCCGCGCGCCCAGGACCTCAGCGGAGGACTCATACAACGAAAGCCATCAAGCAACAAGGAACGTCATAGAGCAAACCATAGGCGTCCTCAAGCAACGCTTCCGCTGCCTGGATCGCTCCGGCGGCTCTCTACAGTATTCGCCGGATAGAGTGTCCCAGTTCGTCGTCGTGTGCTGCATGCTGCACAACCTGGCTATCCGCCGGACGCAGGCACTGCCACCTGACATTGCACCACCGAGCAGGAGGACCATCAGGAGGGGGAGGAGGAGCAGGCCAGGAGGGGGCCAGAAGGCCCAAGGGCCGTACGCCGGGGGCTTATTGCTCGACACTTCTAGGCCCGCTGTGAGGGAATGGCCTGTGGGAATGAGCGCACCTGAAGGCAGCCGCTCCGGAAGCCGTCAGCCAGTTAACGCAGCAAACACTTGAAACATGACACCTGGACAAGCTGAATAAATAAAAACCTTTATTTAACAAACTGAGGCCCTTCCCACATGAAACTCAAAAACACAGAACACACCCAAAAAACAGTCACAAACATATGTCACTCCCCCAACCTGGGGAGGACTAACAAAAGTTGGCCATCCACATGGCCTTCAACATTGGCCGTAACAAAAAAAGGGCCCCCCTCGCCAACAGAAAGACCCCCATAAAAACAAAAAATGCCTTCAATTTCGGCCATCCACAAAAATCAGCCCCCAAAACACAATCCCCCCCATATATACAATGCCGCAGAGACCACACTCTAGCGGCTGTGCCGAGAGGGCGAGTCCTTAGAGAGCCTTCCCCGGCCCCTGCCCAGCCTGCTGCTCCGCCTCAACGTGGGCCCTGTGGCGGCCTCAAGGCTGGGGGAAGGCTCATGAGGGCCCCCATGCGTCGCGACAGATGCCCTTGGGGGTCGGCCAACACGACGCACGTCCCGGGAGGGGCCGGCTGCTGACTGCTTCGGCTGTGGCTGGCCAGCATCAGTGGCAGCAGCAGCTCCTCGCACCCTGGCTGGGGGAGTGGCAATGTCGGATGCTCCAAGGGGGGCAAGCTGGCTGCTGCCAGGCGCGCGAGGCTCAGCAGACACAGTGGCAGTCGTCCGGCCTGGCAGTTCAGCTGGCGCAGCTATGTGCTGGAGGCCAGCCCGCTGTGTTGCAGCAGGGCGGCGGGTGCGGGTGCGACGCCTCTGCGTCAAAGCGAGTGTGGCAGAAGTCAGTGACCGCACTGCCCGGGTATGTGCCTCCAGCTGCTGTGACAGTGTGTCGAAGGAACCACCTCTCTGGCGACTCTCCTCCTGCAGTGCCGCGAGTAGTTCGACCCCCCTGGCGTGCGCTGCGGCCAGTTGCTCCACCCCCCTGGCCTGTGATTGGCCGAATGCTGCCACACTCTGAGCCAGGGACTCGATGGCGTGCGGCATCTGCTGCACAACCCCCATGAACTCATGGTGGCGCCGGTCAGACGCCACCGAGATCTCTTGCAGGAGGCGCACCTCCTGGCCGAGGCCACTCTCCGGACTGGAGAGAGGACTCTGCAGCTGGGGAGAAGCCGGCCGAGCTGGCCGACCCCTGCCGCCTGCCTGGACCCCACTGCAAGCAGGATCTGCCCTCCCCTGCAACACCTCCCCCTGGCTCTCCTGCATGCCAGACGTCCCCCCTTCATTGCCATCCCCTGGCACGGCTGAGGGCTCGCCGTATGGCCCGGCTTCCTCCTCGTCCTGGACGTCCTCCTCCTCCAAGGGCCTGGCACCCGGCGCCTCAGGGACCACCTCCTCCTCAGCAGCTGAAAGCAGGAAGGCACAAGAGTAGCTTTAAAGTGAGGACAGGGCGTCAGCGAGGGACGCCTGAGCGGTGGCATTATGCGCATTTGTCCGTCAGTGGGAAAGGATTTAGATCGGAAGCACTCGGGCAACGAGAGAGCTGCAAGCGGTCATCTCCTTACCAGTGGCTTCCAGCACAGGGTCCGCATCCCCGATGGCTACAGGGCCAGTCACCCGGGGACGCAGGAGTCCAGCGACGCTCTCCTCCAGAGCACTTAGAGCCTGGTAGTGGGGCCGTCCACCACCGGTCTCCAGCCGGCTGCGCGCATTTCTTGCCAGCTTGGCCTGCAAGAGAAAGGATGGACTCTAAGTACAGTGTGGTGCCCTGTTGCTGTGTGTACTGCCTCCCATGGTGGAATAGCCTGGCCAGTGTGGTCAGTGCAGAAAGTGCTGCTGATGATCATGCCAGTGGCATTGCTGCGTGAGGAGGGCTGCCCATTATGCCTTTGAGGTCCCTTTGCCCATAGTGTGAGGCTCACATGCAAGGATGAGGAGGACAGTGGAAAGGGTACTCACCTTCACCAGCCGACAGAGGTCATTGAACTTTTTGCGGCACTGGTCCGCAGTCCTGGGCACATCTGAGTTTGAGGAGACCTTGCGTGCGATGCTCCTCCAGGCTTTCCTGAACTCTCTCCTGGGAGCCTTTCTGCCATTGTCCGGGCACAAGATGGGTCTTCTCTCCTGGACAGCATCAATCAGCACCCTCAGTGCATGGTCTGAGAAGCGCTGGGCTCTTTCACGGGCCATCTCCATCTGTTCTGGCGCTATTTTGTCCCACCAGCACTGTTGAGGCCTAGCAGCAGGGCTCCAGTGTGCAGGGCGTGGCAGCAGTCAAAGTTGACCCTTCCCCCTTTAAGAGCAGGCCGGCGTCAGGGTGTCTGCTGTCAAGCAACACATGACCGCACCTGCGCTGCGCCCGGCATCGGCGTTATCAGGCCGCAGCGCCGGTTTAGCGCCGGAACCGAGCATTGCAACGCCAGTTTCAGCGCTCGCCAAAACTCTTGGCCAAATCCACTGAATTTCGGCGCGGTTGCCTGCAGTTTCCGGCGGGCGCTAAATTTACCGAACGCCCGACTTTAGCGCCCCAAAACTGTGCAAACTGAATTTCTAGGCCAATGTCTTTTGCCAAGGGCTTGCTACAGATGGTGGCGGAGTTTTATTGTCTTTGCATGTATTAACAAACTGCTGCATATAAGATTTGGAATCAATGTACCTTCAATGCCCTTTGAAGAAAAGTACTCCACAAGGTAAGGACAACGCAAATTTCAAAAATGTACCAGCCATCATTTGCAGTGACTACACTTCAAAAGTACTTAATTGGATGTGAAGAGCTTTGGGACATTCTGAGGTTGTGAAAGGTGTTATATAAATGCAAGTTCTTTCTTCTCATCTCAATTGGATGGTAAGATGTTTTAAAAAGCAGAAGTTGAAAGGGATCCAAAAGACCTTTTGTCAATATCGTCAAACGAATGTCAAATGTGAGGCTTAGCTATATAATAGGGCTGCCTGGAACAAGCTCAAAAAGAAGTTGCTTCCTAACATTGGCAGCCAATTTTCCAGTAGAATATTACACTTCAAATGGGCTCAGATCAAATCATATCTGCTGATGCAGAGTACCTGCTGTCAAAACAGTCCCAGTTTGAAGATTTGTTACAGCATTAGCCAAACAACAAAAACATTTTGGTAAACTAACACAAGGGTGTCTATGCTTTTTATCTTTGTAGGCCACATAGATAAATACTGTAGAGCCTCAGGGCCATATATAAAGTTTAAATCCACATTAATTTGCATGTATTGTAAGTTGCTAATTTATCCACCAATAACGTTAAGTACAGACTTTTTAAAATCTCCAATCGCACAAAATTCAAAGAGGGCAAATCAGCAAATAAGAAATCTATATATATAAATCGGTACTTCTGTCATTCTGTCTATCTGTCTGTCTGTCTATCTGTCTATCTGTCTGTCTGTCATCGCGTGTGCGTTGCGGGTATGCACTCGAAAGTTACAGGGCGTACCTACACGCGCGTTACCTCCAAAGAAAGCTTACGCTTCCGAGACGGTTTTAAGCGTATTTACGTTTCGGCCGGGCTAAAATCCCGCCCGCGGTATCCCAAAAACCTTCAACGTTCCGCTCATTAGCATCTCATTATCCGCTCATTAGCGACAGAGTGACCTCGAGCTCGACCAATTGTACGCCGGGTTGCTGGCGTGTGCCGCCGGGCCAATCGGTGCGCGTGTGGCCGGGCTTTATCGTTCTGAACCGAGGTGAGTCGCCGCCATCTTGATTCCAAACTTTTCCTTTCTTTTTCCCGCTTTCTGCGTCTTAAAAAAAAACGTTGCTTTTAAAACACATATTGTTTTTTTTAAAAATGATTTAGAAAGTAATTAACTTATCTAATCTCATTAATTTTCCTACCTTTCCCGTTTTTCCAGGTAGGCCTAGAAGCCTCGGCGTCTCCTCCGCACCCACGCCCGAGCTAGGCACCTCCCGGCCCCACTCGAAGGCTGGAGGGCCGAGCCTCAGCCCAGCGCCGCTAGGGTGCGCGTGCAGCAGGAGCTGAGACGTCTCTGGCTCGGCCGGGGGGCGGGGCTTGCTGAGCGTCCAGCGTTACCCTGGCAACCGGGCCCGCCGGACGTCTCGCACAGCCGCAATCGGCGGTCTTCACCTGGGGGGCCGCGACCCTCGGGGGGGGGTGCCGCGCGCGCAGCAGGAGCAGCTGAGACGCGGCGTCTCTCTCTCTGGCTTGGTCAGCGTCACGGTTGCCGTGGCAACCGGGCCCACCGGCCGAGAGAGACGCCGCGTCTCAGCTCCTGCTGCGCGCGCAATCGGCGGTCTTCACCTCGGGGGGGGGGGGGGGGGCCGCGACCCTCGGAGGGGGGGGGGGGGGGGCCGCGACCCTCGGAGGGGGGGGGGGGGGCCGCGACCCTCGGAGGGGGGGGTGGGTGCCGCGCGCGCAGCAGGAGCAGCTGAGACGCGGCGTCTCTCTCTCTGGCTTGGTCAGCGTCACGGTTGCCCTGGCAACCGGGCCTACCGGCCAGGAGAGACGCCGCGTCTCAGCTCCTGCTGCGCGCGCAATCGGCGGTCTTCACCTCGGGGGGGGCCGCGACCCTCGGGGGGGCCGCGACCCTCGGGGGGGCCGCGACCCTCGGGGGGGCGCCCCCCCGCCCTCCCTTCCCCCCCCCCTTCCCCCCCCTTTTCCCCCCTCCCCACCCTCCCCCCTTCCCCCCCCCGCCCTCCCTTCCCCGCCCTCCCTTCCCCTCCCTCCCCCTCCCCTCCCCCTCTTCCCTCCCCCCGCCCTCCCCCCCTCCCCTCCCCCTCTTCCCTCCCCCCTCCCCTCCCCCTCCCCTCCCCCTCTTCCCTCCCCCTCCCCTCCCTCTCTTCCCCCCAGTCGCGCTCTCTCTTCCCCCCAGTCGCTCTCTCTCTTCCCCCCAGTCGCTCTCTCTCTTCCCCCCAGTCGCTCTCTCTTCCCCCCACTCGCTCTCTCTCTCTCTTCCAACAACAACATTCCCTCGAAAAAGCCTCGGCACCGCCAGGCACTTCAGCTAGTATAAGCATAAATAGGACTGAGTTGCCTGAGCTTCAAGCCAACGTTGCCAGTACTTGGTGCTGCATGTGGCTTAAGGTTCACAGCTTGGATATGCTTGATCTACTGTAGCATTGCTTATGACAAATTGAAGGTTATGCTGTTGTGGAGAGGTGAAGGGAAGAGGATGGGCTGCTGAATAGGGGCAAGTTTCCATTGAGAAAATTTGAAATGTTTGTGAACGATAGTTAAGTAATTAAGTGTTTTTTGATTGGTTTCTGGGCAAGAAAAATAATCATAGGGTGCACTGTTGCAATCCAATTAAAATCAAGGCATGGACGTGAACTTCCACTTTTCAGACACTATTCATGCTCTAAAAACTGTTAAAAAAATTAAGCCTTGTTGAATGAGGTGTAACTGGGTTTTTAACAGCGTACTAAGTCATAATTACTGCTGAACAATCTCCCTGGCCCTGAAAAACTAATGTTATATTTGTGGAATGTCAAATTTTTCCATTATGATAAAAATTCCTAGATTTTTAAAATAATTCTTTTTAAATTAAATTTATTTATGATATTTCAGCTTTTATTTTAAGCCCATGTGTATGTCCCAATCTTTATTTCACTCTCTGTAAAATGATGAAAAAGTGAAAGATAATCGGTACTTTTTAATTCCTGGTTTGCTCGCTGTGAGAATTCTTCAGTGTGACTGGCTGCTTGGCCTGCTTGGTGATATCACTGTTGCTGGATGCTGAAGATCTCCTATAGGTGATGCCAGAATAAAATTAACTTGCATTTATGTAGCACCTTTCACAAACTTAAGACATCCCAAAGCATTTGCAGCCAATGAAGTAATTTTTAATTGCAGTCACTATTAGAAACATAGAAGATAGGAGCAGGAGTAGGCCATTCGGCCCTTCAAGCCTGCTCCGCCATTCAACGAGATCATGGCTGATCATCCAAACCCTAGCACCCGGTCCCTACACCGACAGCCATCCCACCCAAGCCCTATCCCCGTAACCCCATAACCCCACATATTTAATCCCCCCTAACACTAAGGGCCAATTTTTATCATGGCCAATCAACCTAACCCGCACATCTTTGGACTGTGGGAGGAAACCGGAGCACCCGGAGGAAACCCACGCAAACACGGGGAGAATGTGCAAACTCCACACAGACAGTCACCCGAGGCCGGATTTGAACCCGGGTCCCTGGCGCTGTGAGGCAACAGTGCTAACCACTATGCCACCACAATATTGTAACATAGGGAAACACAGCAGCCAATTTGCACAAAGCATGGTCCCACAAACAGCAATGAAACATATGATCAAGCAATCTGTTTTAGTGATGTTGGTTGAGGGTTAAATATTGGCCAGGACACCAGAAGAATGTCTGACTTCCACCCTAAGAAAAATTCCTCTGTTCTTCAAATAGTGCCATGGGATATTTTACTCCCACCTCAGAGGGCAGGCAGGCCTCAGTTTACCATCTCATCCAAGTTAGCCAAGTTTTGATTGGTGGGGAGATCGGGGGGGGGGGGGAGGTGAGGAGGGGAAAGAGAAAAATAATCAGAAGAATTAAAGCTTTGCAAGCATCTTTTCTCCTTGCTCCCTCTCTGGTAGGTTCAGATTCAAACGATAATCGATCTCACTGGCATCAATTACTGTTTGCATTTCTCTTCGTGGGGCCCACGTAAGGTCCTGTATGGAAGGCATACATAACACTTGCATTGCTCATGTTTCTGGTGGGATTTCTTCCAAACATGTTAACCAACTGAAATTTGGTTTGGAAAGTGAGTGAAAGCGCAGCACCTTCTCTGGCAGCTATCAAGAGGCATTGCAGACACGTTGTGCCCCAATTTCTGGCCTCTCTATTTCCAAGAAGCCTGACTTCCACCCTAAGAAGAAGTAGAGGTTCTACCCTTTAGACTACCTTTGCCATCACTTTTGCATAATTCAAATAATGTATTATTTACACAAGAAAACTTTAGTAAACCTAGTCAATGGTAAACTTTTCCTAAATATTTAATAAGAACCCTAATTAGAACATGGTATTAAATACTGTAACATGAAGTATAATACCAGCTGGTGGAAATTCAACAGAATTACATGAGTTTAAATATTAGAATTGATAAATATTCTATTTTCTTCAGTAGCTATTGAAAGTATATACTTATAGTAATAAGTGCGTACAATAAACAATCCAATGTCATCTATGAGGAAAGAGGTGCCTGAACTGACAAGTTGCATGGTCCAAGCACAATCACAGTGCAGGCCTCTGCAAAGAATACTGAGCAATAATTTGCTGTCAAAATAACAGTGAGGCTAATGTCGCTCACCATTATTTATGCACACATGCTACAGCAACTTCAGGCGAGGTCAGATGGGTGGTTAAACACAGAAATCCAAAAGTTGCCGTCCGAGATGCACTGCTCCACCATTAGCTTGCGAAAATGGCATCTCGCTGTCTGCCTTGCCATTGAAATGCATTGAAGTTGCTGTATTTGCACGGTTGATATGAACTAAGCTCACACAGAAAGCCTAAGTATCCTTTTAACAACATGTTAACTGTTAATTACTGCCAAACAACCTATCTGGCACTGAAAATGAACTATTGCAAGTGTGGAGTCTCATTCCTTCAGGTTTTAATTGTTGTTGGAGATTTTAAAAATGTAAAATTAAAAAAAAAATTACTTTACCTTTCTGTCTTTTTTTTTCTCTCAATCCAATTTTTATTTCCTGGCTTTGGCCCAGAAATTCTGTTCGCAACCCTCTCGCGGGCGGAGGGCTGCAATCCTGAAAAATCTGCGCCTGGACCGGAGGGCTCCCGGGAGGCGCAGGATTCCGTTGATGTGCCTCCTCAAACTGCTGGTGTGCAGAGCATGCATATCCCAGGGGTGCAGCTTGTTCGCAGCGTCCCTGGGATCACGTGGGCCATGGGGAGCCAACCAGAGCAGGAAATCTCCATTCATAGATTTGACAGGAAAACCTGACAAATCTATGAATAGAGATCATAGAAACATAGAAGATAGGAGCAGGAGTAGGCCATTCGGCCACTCGAGCCTGTTCCGCCATTTAATGAGATCATGGTTGATCATCCAAATTCAGTACCCTGTCCCTGCTTTCTCCCCATATCCCTTGATCCCCTTAGCCTTAAGAAATATATCTAACTCCTTCTTGAATATATTTAATGAATTGGCCTCAACTGCCTTGTGTGGTAGAGAATTCCACAGGTTCACCACTCTGTGGGTGAAGAAATTCCTCCTCATCTCAGTCCTAAATGGTTTACCTCTTATCCTTAGACTGTGACCCCGGGTTCTGGACTCCCCCGCCATCGGGAACAGCCTTCCTGCATCTAGTCTGTCTAGTCCTGTTAGAATATTATAAGTTTCAATGAGATCCCCTCTCATTCTTCTAAACTCTAGCGAATATAAGCCTAATCGAATATAAGCCTCATACGTCATTCCTGACATCCCAGGTATCAGTCTGGTGAATCTTCGCTGCACTCTCTCCATGGCAAGAACATCCTTCCTCAGATAAGGTGACCAAAACTGCACACAATACTCAAGGTGTGGTCTCACCAAGGCCCTGTACAACTGCAGCAAGACATCCTTCAGCGACTGGTGCAGAAGGACACCCAGGTCCTGTTGCACTTCCCCTTTTCCCAATCTATTGCCGTTCAGATAATAATTTGTCTTCCTGTTTTTGCCACCGAAGTGCATAACCTTGCATTTATCCACATTATACTGCATTTGCCATGCATCTGCCCAATCACCCAACCTGTCCAAATCATACTGGAGTTTCTCGGCATCCTCCTCACAGCACACACACCGACCCAGCTTTGTGTCGTCTGCAAACTTGGAGATATTGAGGGAAAAATTAGGTATCACCTCATTTGGGGTGCTATTATTGGCGGAGCGCAAAGTTTAGCACCTAGCGCTAATTATCGCCTCCGACAGCAAACTTGGCTTTTATCGCCCCTGGAGGTGATTGGAGTGCTAAATCAGGTGCTACACACCTCTCTTAAGGCGCTAAGGCCGAGGAGGGAGGCGCTACCTCACAGCGCTGGTGAAGCTCATGTGATTTCAGTCAGCAATGGAACACAGACACACTGGCACTGTCCAATTCTTAAAGGGGAGTTCTGACAAATGGTCATCGACCTGAAACGTTAAATCTGTTTCTCTCTTCACAGATGCTGCTTGACCTGCTGAGTTTCTCCAGCATTTTCTGTTTTTACCTTAAAGGGGAGGGTTGATCTTGCTCTCCATCCACATCCTGCTCATTGCAGCCTTGAATCTCGGCCTGAATCTCAGCCTGGAGAGATCTGTACATCAAATCTGCTGGAAAGAACAATGGAGAGGACCAGGGAAAGAGCTCAGAGTGCAGACCCCATAGTCTCTTCTAAATCGATACAAGGAAGGGCAAATCAAAACCAACCTGCAAATGCTGCTCAGTACCCAAAACTCCTTCACACAGCGTTGAATCTCTCCAGAAGTCTCTCTCTCTCTCTTTCTGAATGCGTGGTGCAAAAATGTCACCGACAAAAAAAGGCAGGAAGTGGTCGCCTTTAAATAGTGCTCCCCTAGTCCCTTTCTAACAGTATAACGCTCCCCTCAACCTGTCGTTGCTAGCGGCAGGCGGTAAGGCAGGGGGTGCCACTCAATTTCCAGTCCGGGGCGCTAACGGGCCGTTGCGCACTCAACTGACATCACGATCTGCCGGCGCAGGAGATCATGGCGGTAGTGTTTAGCGCCGCCGCAAAATGTCTAGTTAATTTTGTGAGCGGTGCAAACATCACCGCGCCCGGGTGCTAGTTGCTTTGTGCCCCACTTGGCACCCTCTTAAGGCGCTAACGGGAGGCGCAAACAACTGAATTTTTCCCCCATTACATCTAGTTCCCTCGTCGAGATCATTTATATATATTGTGAATGTAGTGTATGTGCCTTTAAGAGCCCCATGTGTGCTGTAATGCCGGTAATGGCCACTCGGGCTATATAAGCCTGTATATTGTGTTATATCCGTTAGTACCCCTCCAGACTTTGCTTAGTAAACACCTATGAACCAACTCCTGTCTTCAGTGTCTCTATCAACACACAGACACAACAGTGGCGACGAAGTGGAAACGGACTTACCTGCAATTCGGCAGCACCTCAAGGACATCGATTCCTCTGGTGTCCAGAAGACTCAAGAAAGTGAAAGAAGCTTTGATTCACCAGCTGGCCAAGCTGGTGGCAGGTACTGCGCTAATCCTTCCTGGGCGTCAGGCTGGGGCTCCAGCGGCTGGCTCTACAGCTGGGACAAGCAGCAAAATCGGAGGCAAGCAATAACAGACGGGGAGGGAGCACTCGGGAGACAGCCGGCGCTGCAAGCAGGTCGGCGTTCAGACCTAGAGAGAAAGTCTGGCGGGAACGAGTATCCAACTGTAAATAAATAAATAAAAAAAGAACGGAAACCGCGGGAAACAGCGTTGTCATCGGCAGCAGTGGCGGGAAAGCACGGGAAGTGCCATATCTTTTCTGCAGAAAAGAAAGAAAAGCGCAGGAAGCGCCATATCTTTTCTGCAGAAAAGAAAGAAAAGCGCGGGAAGCGCCATATCTTTTCTAAGATGCCTAAGTCTGGCAATATTGATGCTTTTGATAGCGAGATAGAGGATTGGATCACATATGTGGAAAGAGTGGAGGTATATTGCACTGCAAATGGAATAGAAGATGAAAAAAAAGCTTCAGTACTGCTGAATCTAATGGGCGCAAAGGCATACGGGCTGTTACGAAATTTAATCACTCCAGCCAAACCAAAGGACAAGGATTTTAAAGAAATTGTTGCTACCCTACAGGAGCACTTAAACCCAACACCACTGCTGATAGCGGAACGATTCAAATTCTTCAAAAGAAATCAACACAAGAATGAAAGTAACGCTGATTACCTCACCGAATTAAGAAAGCTATCAAAACACTGCCAATTCAGGGCAGGACTAGCAGATTATCTTCGAGACAAATTCGTCTGCGGTCTCTTAAGTGAAGGAACACAGAAAAGGCTGCTTTCTGAAAAAGATTTAACACTGGACAAGGCTTTCAGTATGGCTGTATCATACGAAGCAGCAGCAAGAGGAGCTGCAGAGATACAACAAAAGACACAGGACTTCGGCACCCATGAAATGACACAGGGTTTCGAGAGATGTTATCGCTGCGGCAGATCCACCAATAACCAGAGGGACTGCTGGTTCAAGGACAAAGCATGCAGGCAATGCGGAAAGATTGGACACATTGCACGGGTATGCCGATCTGGACAAAATAAATCCACAGACAGGGAAAAAAAAATCAATAAAGAAAAGTACAGAAAGGTACAAATGATGATGGACAGTAGCTCCGAAGACCAGAAGAGCGATAGCGACTCCGAAAACAAGAGACTAAGCTGTCTCAAATTACATAATGTACTTGCCAAAGATGATTACCAGACCATTTGGGTTGCCCTCACGATAGCAGGGTCCCCAGTTAAAATGGAGCTAGATACAGGATCAGCTCTGACCGTAATAAATCGACGGGATTACGAGAGGCTATTTCCGCATATACCTTTAAAAGACACATCCATTATCTTAAAAACATATACGGGGCAGAAAGTATACCCCAAAGGAAAAATAAGGGTGCCTGTTGTATACAACGGCAAGGAAATACAAAAGTTGTATTTATACATTCTACAAGATGGTGGCCCACTGCTGTTAGGACGTGAATGGATCAGGAAAATACGTTTAGACTGGCACTCCATTCAGGCACTGACGGTGACCAGTAGGAAAAAAAACGATGATGACGTCATACCTGAACGATTAAAAGACATCTTGGCCAACGCCAAAGAAGTGTTTCAAGAGAAACTAGGAACCTTGAAAGGCATCACCGCCTCAATAAAAGTGGAAGATGCAGCAATTCCCAAGTTTTTTAAAGCAAGACCAGTGCCATATGCAATTCGTCCAGCAGTCGAGGCAGAGCTGGAGAATTTGGAAAATGCAGGCGTATTATCCAAAATAGATTGGAGCGAGTGGGCAACACCCATCATTCCAGTCATGAAGAAAGCATTGAATAATGATAAATCTGAAGAACAGAGAAAAATTCGCATCTGTGGAGACTTCAAGGTGACGGTAAACCCGTTCCTTCACACGGTACAGTATCCTCTTCCGAGGATAGAAGATATTTTCGCCTCACTATCCGGAGGGAAACATTTCACCAAAATTGACTTGGCACAGGCATATCTACAGATGGAGGTTGAAGAGGGCTCTAAAAAAATATCTCACGATAAATACACACAAAGGTCTGTACCACTACAATGGACTGGTTTTCGGAGTAGCATCCGCTCCAGCTATCTGGCAAAGAGCTATGGAGCAAGTCCTCCAAGGGATTCCGGGTACTCAATGCTACCTAGACGACATCCTTGTAACAGGAGAAAACGACAACGAGCACCTTACCAATTTGGAGCAGGTGCTCACTAGGCTGAGAGAACGGGGCCTACGAGCAAATCGCCCCAAGTGCGAATTTTTCCAAAATCAAATATCATATTGTGGCCACATAATAAATAAGGAAGGGTTGCATAAGTCACCTGAAAAAATTGAAGCGGTCATAAAAGCCCCAGCACCTGAAACTGTTTCACAATTAAGGTCGTTCCTGGGATTAATAAATTACTATCATAAATTTTTACCGAACTTATCAACTCTTCTACACCCTCTTAATGAACTGCTACAAACAGGAGTAATTTGGAAATGGAGCAAAGACTGTAAACGTGCCTTCCATAAATGCAAAGACTTAATCACGTCCAAAGAAGTTTTGGCTCATTACAACCCATCACTGCCAATCAGACTGGCGTGCGATGCATCCCCTTACGGCATAGGAGCAGTATTATCGCATAAATTCCCTGATGGCTCGGAACGGCCGATAGCTTTTGCGTCACGCTCATTGAACTCAGCTGAGCGTAACAATGCCCAAATCGACAGGGAAGCAGCAGCCTGGTATGGGGAGTGAAGAAATTCAACTATTACCTACACGGACAAAAATTTACCTTGTTGACTGACCATCAACCCCTCATCTCCATATTCAACCCTAAAAAGGGTTTTCCCATTATGACAGCGCAAAGGCTACAGAGGTGGTCCCTTTTTCTAGGGGCACACCAATACAACATAGAATACAAAGGATCAAAACAGCATGGGAATGCTGACGGTTTATCGTGCCTACCGTTGCCAACGGTAGAAGAGGCACCTACAGTAAACCCAGTGGAGATGTTCCACTCAACCATAGTGGAATGTCTACCAGTAACAAATTCTGCCATTGAAAAGGAAACGAGAAATGACCCGACTCTCTCACGAGTCTACGACTTAACGGTGAAGGGATGGCCAGCACATGGCGAACCACTGTTGCCAGCATTCTCGCAAAGAAGAGAACAGCTGTCAGTATGCCGAGGAACCTTGATGTGTGGATCCAGAGTGGTGATTCCACCCAAACTCCAGGATAAAGTGCTAAAGGAGCTTCACGAGGGGCATCTGGGTGGAGTGAAAATGAAGAACCTAGCCAGAGCGTTTGTATGGTGGCCAGGTATCGATGGAGACATAGAAGAAATGACCAAGACCTGCCTAGGATGCCAGAAGGTCCAAAACGCTCCACCCCAAGCCCCTCTACATCCATGGGAGTGGCCCTCATCTCCCTGGCAAAGGGTACACATCGACTTTGCTGGTCCATTTATGGACTCAATGTTCTTAATCGCGGTTGATGCACACTCCAAGTGGCCGGAGGTAATAAAGATGTCCTCCACCACCACAGAAAAAACCATCACAGTATTAAGGACCATATTTGCCAGGAATGGGCTGCCTGAACAGATCTTTTCTGATAATGGACCGCAATTTGTGTCCAAAGAATTCAGGAAGTTCTTAAAAAACAATGGGGTTAAGCACTACACATCCGCCCCATACCATCCCGCCACCAATGGATTGGCTGAAAGGTTTGTCCAGACCTTCAAGAAGGCCATAAAGGCCATGGGTAATGAAGACATAAAACTTCAGCACAAGGTGGATAACTTTTTGTTCGCATACAGGAATGCAACACATATGGTTACCAACCAAACTCCCGCCATGATGTTCTTCAGTAGAAACCTAAGATGCCGGCTGGATTTGGTCAAGCCCAACATCAGAAGGGATGTGGAGAACTGGCAGTTTCAAGGCATGAATGAAAGGCCAACTAGAACCTTCCAGATAGGTCAACAAGTTTTGGCCCGGGACTACCGTACCGAGAAATGGCAGCCTGGAACTATCTGCACATGACTAGGACCACTGATGTATACCGTGGACATCGGAGAAAGCATAATAAGGTGCCATGCTGACCAAATCATAGAGTCATCTGAAAAGGGACAACCTACACCACAACTCTATACGCCTAACGATGAAGTAGAGATACCCGTATCTTCCCCTCCCCTCCCCTTTCAGCATTCCGCAGGGACCGCTCCCTCCGAGACACCCTAGTCCACTCTATCACCCCAAACAGCCCTTCCCCTTCGCCTGGCACCTTCCCGTGCAAGCGGAGGAGATGTAACACCTGCCCCTATACCTCCCCCCTTCCCACTGTCCAGGGCCCCAAACACCCCTTCCAGGTGAAACAGCGATTTACTTGTACTTCTCGCAATCTAGTATACTGTATTCGCTGCTCACGATGCGGTCTCCTCTACATTGGGGAGACCAAACGCAGATTGGATGACCGCTTTGCGGAACACCTTCGTTCAGTCCGTAAGGGTGACCCCAAGCTTCCGGTCGCCTGTCATTTTAATTCACCGCTCCATTCCCACTCGGACCTCACCGTCCTTGGCCTCTTGTATTGTTCCACGGAAGCTCAATGTAAACTCGAGGAACAGCACCTCATCTTCCGATTAGGCACTCTGCAGCCTTCCGGACTCAATATCGAGTTCAACAATTTCAGATCATAAGCTTGGCCCCCATTTCATTTTCTCTTGTAATTGTTCCACTCCTTCCCCCCCCCCCTTTCCTTTTGTTTCTCTCTCACACCTGGCAGCTATCTTTTGCCCTGCCAGTACACTTTACACCTATCCCAGCCTATTACCATCTCGTCTAGTTTCTAATCTCTTTTACTTCTTTTGTTTCTTTTATTCTTTTGTCCGATCGCAGCCCTGCCTTCGATCTAGTTTCTTTTCTTTCCAGTTTTGAAGAAGGGTCCAACCCGAAACGTCAACTCAAATTTCTCTCCACGGATGTTGCCTGACCTGCTGAGTTTTTCCAGCATTTTCTGTTGTTATTACCCATATCTACCTCCGATCCGGTGATACTGGAACCCGATGAACCCGACACTGGCATTCAAGCCGAATCAGCCTTGCCAAAAGAACCTACTACACCACCAGAAACTACTACACCACCGAGGCGTTATCCGGACCGAGTCAGGAAGCCTCCAGAGAGACTGACTTATGATTAATTAACTACAGCAATGTGTATATTATTTTTCTTATAACATGTAATTAATAATTACTTAAAATATTATGTACTGGTTAGCTAAAAGGGGAGGAATTGTAGTGTATGTGCCTTTAAGAGCCCCATGTGTGCTGTAATGCCGGTAATGGCCACTCGGGCTATATAAGCCTGTATATTGTGTTATATCCGTTAGTACCCCTCCAGACTTTGCTTAGTAAACACCTATGAACCAACTCCTGTCTTCAGTGTCTCTATCAACACACAGACACAACAGTGAATAGCTGGGATCCTAGCACCGATCCCTGCGGTACCCCACTAGTCACTGCCTGCCACTCGGAAAAAGACCCATTTTTTCCAACTCTTTGCTTCCTGTCTGTCAACCAGTTCTCTATCCAAGACAGTACCTTACCCCCAATCCCACATGCTTTAACTTTGCACGCTAATCTCTTATGCGGGACCTTATCGAAAGCCTTCTGAAAGTCCAAATAACCCCCAAAACATAAGTAAAACTTCAAATAATTTTTTTTTTAAATCACATTTTTTAAAAGGACTATAAACTACATAAATTAACTATTTTAAACAAAAATTTAAATCTTTGAAAAAAATATTAAAGTTTTTAACGGGGCTAAAAATAAACTTACCTTTCTTTAAAGTATTTTAAAATGATAAATCAGTGGAAAATATTTTTTTACTTTTACTTTCTTCACCTCTTACCTT
The DNA here is from genome assembly GCF_052327205.1 of Somniosus microcephalus. NCBI lineage: Eukaryota > Metazoa > Chordata > Chondrichthyes > Squaliformes > Somniosidae > Somniosus > Somniosus microcephalus. The sequence goes on from NC_141002.1 coordinate 75,727,279, forward strand.
GTTAAAAGCAGGCTTTGCACCTGCTTTTCCAGGCACAGCTGTTTCAGAATTACCTGGACTGCAGCATAGTATGAAAAAAACGGAAGTTCCAGACGTACGCGCTGCCTATCCGGCGCACGCGTTTGTCCTGTGAAGCCCTTTCTTTGAAGAACAGAAGTTCTGGTTTCCAGCGCATGCACAGTGCATGCGTAAAACTGGCACTTCCATTGGCCCTACGGGCGAGTACACAGCATGTACACACCCGTAGGGAACGGAATTTATGGACCATTATTTCTCTTTCTGTACCTGATTTGGCATTGAATTCACCCACTCTAATTTATACTTCCTTCAGTCCTTGCGCTGTTAATTTCACAATCCTTCAATCTGATTGGTTAAGGAGATGTGCAGTTGCTTGTCCTGTTCACTTGGGTCCCAGATGTCTGGTTTCCCTCGCTGAGAAGCTATGAGCTCGCACTTTCAGCAACTTGTGGCGCAAAATATCAACACGATTAAATGGGCAAGGGCCAGTCTAACTAATGGCGGATGGCGTTCGTTGCCCTGCTACAACAAATTATGGCCCACTATTGCCATAGATAACCATTACCAATTATGGTGCATGAAAGCTTCGAAGCTTCAATACAATTGTAAAATATCACACTGCCATTGTAGTTTCTCTTGATACATTTGCTATTTTATTTAAATATGAATTTGTTGTACCTTCTCAGTAAAAAGAGGGAACATTTGAAATACATTTTTTGAAGTAGAATCATTTTATATTTATATAATGGGGAACAAAGACATGGATGACCAATTAAATACATACTTTGGTTCTGTCTTCACAAAGGAGGACACAAATAAACTCCCAGAGATGTCGTGGAACATAGGGTCTAATGAGAGGGAGGAATTGAATGAAATCAGTATTTGTAGGGAAATGGTGTTAGGGAAATTGACAGGATTGAAGGCCAATAAATCCCCAGGGCCTGATAATCTACATCCTAGGGTACTTAAGGAAGTGGCCCTAGAAATAGTAGATGCATTGTTGGTCATCTTCCAAAATTCGACAGACTCTGGAACAGTTCCCATGGATAGAAACATAGAAGATAGGAGCAGGAGTAGGCCATTCGGCCCCTCGAGCCTGCTCCGCCATTCAATGAGATCATGGCTGATCATCCAAATTCAGTACCCTGTTCCTGCCTTCTCTCCATATCCCTTGATCCCTTTAGCCTTAAGCAATATATCCAACTCCTTCTTGAATATATTTAATGAATTGGCCTCCACTGCCTTCTGTGGTAGAGAATTCCACAGGTTCACCACTCTCTGGGTGAAGAAATTCCTCCTCATCTCTGTCCTAAATGGCTTACCCTTTATCCTTAGACTGTGACCCCTGGTTCTGGACTCCCCGACCATCGGGAACATCCTTCCAGCATCTAGTCTGTCTAGTCCTGTTAGAATTTTATAAGTTTCGATGAGATCCCCTCATTCTTCTAAACTCCAGCGAGTACAAGCCCAATCAACCCAATCTCTCCTCATACGTCATTCCTGCCATCCCAGGTATCAGCCTGGTGAATCTTCGCTGAACTCCTTCCATGGCAAGGACATCCTTCCTCAGATAAGGCGACCAAAACTGCACACAATACTCCAGATGTGGTCTCACCAAGGCCCTGTACAACTGCAGCAAGACATCCTTGTTCTTGTACTCAAACCCTCTCTCTACGAAGGCCAACATACCATTTGCCTTCTTAACCACCTGCTGCACCTGCATGCTTACTTTCAGCGACTGGTGCACAAGGATGCCCAGGTCTCGTTGCACTTCCCCTTCTCCCAATCTATTGCCATTCAGATAATAATCTGCCTTCTTGTTTTTGACACCAAAGTGGATAACCTAGCATTTATCCATGTTATATTGCATCTGCCATATCACCCAACCTGTCCAGATCATACTGCAGTTTATCGGTATCTTCCTCACAACATACACGCCCACCGAGCTTTGTGTCATCTGCAAACTTGGAGATATTACATCTAGTTCCCTCATCCAGATTGTTGATATATATTGTGAATAGCTGGGGTCCAAGGACCGATCCCTGCGGTACCCCACTAGTCGCTGCCTGCCACTCGGAAAAAGAGCCGTTTATTCCAACTCTTTGCTTTCTGTCTGCCAACCAGTTCTCTATCCAAGTCAATACCTTGCCCCCGATCCCATGTGCCTTAATTTTACATGCTGATCTCTTATGCGGGACCTTATCGAAAGCCTTTTGAAAATCCAAATACAACACATCCACTGGTTCAACCTTATCTATTTTACCAGTTGCATCCTCAAAAAATTCCAGTAGATTAGTCAAGCACGATTTACCTTTTGTAAATCCATGTTGACTTTGTTCGATCTGGTCACTTTTTTCCAAGTGCTCTGCTAGTACATGCTTTATAATGGACTCTAGCATTTTCCCCACTACCGATGTCTGTAATTCCCCGTTTTCTCTCGACCACCCTTTTTGAACAGTGGGGTAACATTAGCTACCTGCCAATCCATGGGTACTGTTCCAGAGTCGATCGGAATTTTGGAAGATGACCCGCAATGCATCTACTATTTCCAGGGCCACTTCCTTAAGCACCCTAGGATGTAGATTATCAGGCCCTGGGGATTTGTCGGCCCTCAATCCCATCAATTTCCCTAACACCATTTCCCTACAAATACTGATTTCTTTCAGTTCCTCCCTGTCATTAGACCCTATGTACCCCGGCATCTTTGGGAGGTTATTTGTGTCCTCCTTTTTGAAGACAGAATCAAAGTATGTATTTAATTGGTCTGCCATTTCTTTGTTCCCCATTATAAATTCCCCTGATTCTGACTGCAAGGGACCTACGCTTGACTTCACCAATCTTTTTCTCTTCACATATCTATAAAAGCTTTTACAGTCAATTTAAGTTCCCTGCAAGCTTACTCTCATTCTATTTTCCCCTCTTAATTAATCCCTTTGTCCTCCTTTGTTGAATTCTAAACTGTTCCAAATTCTCATGTTTACTGCTTTTTCTAGCCAATTTATATGTCCTCTCCTTGGATCTTATGCTATCCTTAATTTCCCTTGTTAGCCACAGTTGAGTCACCTTTTTTGTTTTATTTTTATGCCAAATTGCGATGAACAAATTCTGTAGTTCATCCATGCGATCTTTGAATGTTTGCCATTGCCTATCCACCGTCAACCCTTTGAGTGTCATTCCCCAATCAATCCTACCCAACTCGCACCTCATACCATCGCTGTCCCCTTTATATAAATTCAGGACTCTAGTCTCTGAGTCAACTATATCACTCTACATCTTAATGAAGAATTCTATCATATTATGATCGCTCTGACCCAAGGGGCCTCGCACAACAAGATTGCTAATTAATCCTCTCATTACATAATACCCAGTCTAAGATAGCCTGATCTCTAGTTGGTTCCTCGACATATTGGTCCAGGAAACCATCCCGTATACACTCCAGGAATTCCTCCTCCACAGTATTGTTACTAATTTGGTTAGCCCAATCTATATCAAAGGTAATAATCTCAGGATTGCTACCAGTGCCACGTGCTAGCCAGAGTAGAAATAGAAGGATACTTCAAATGAATACGTGGCTAGAGGAATGGTGCAAGGGGGAGGGATTCAAATTCTTGGGACATTGGAACCGGTTCTGGGGGAGGTGGGACCAGTACAAACCAGACGGTCTGCACCTGGGCAGGACCGGGACCGATGTCCTTGGGGGAGTGTTTCCTAGCGCTGTGGGGGAGGGTTTAAACTAAAATGGCAGGGGGTTGGGAACCTGAGCAGGGAGACAAAGGAAAGGGAAACAAGGATAGAAGCAAAAGACAGGAAGGAGAATAACAAAGGTGGCAATCGGACGAATCAAGGGTTTAAAACAAACATGGCCACAGTAAATGATAATTCTAAAAGGTCTAAGAGCGTTAAAAAAACAACCCTGAAGGCTTTGTGACTTAATGCAAGGAGCATTCGTAATAAGGTGGATGAATTAGCAGCGCAAGTAGAGGTAAATGAATATGATATGATTGGAATTACGGAAACATGGCTCCAGGGGGACCAACGCTGGGAACTCAACATTCAGGGGTATTCAATATTCAGGAAAGATAGGCAAAAAGGAAAAGGAGGTGGGGTAGCATTGCTGGTTAAAGATGGGATTAACACAATTGTAAGGAAAGATATTAGCTCTGATGATGTGGAATCTGTATGGGTAGAACTGAGAAATACCAAAGGGCAGAAAACATTAGTGGGAGTGGTGTATAGACCCCCAAACAGTAATGCAGAGGTTGGGGATGGCATTAAAAGGGAAATTAGAGAAGCGTGCAATAAGAGCACAGCAGTCATCATGGGTGACTTTAATCTACATATAGATTGGGCTAACCAAATTAGTAACAATACTGTGGAGGAGGAATTCCTGGAGTGTATACGGGATGGTTTCCTGGACCAATATGTCGAGGAACCAACTAGGGATCAGGCCATCTTAGACTGGGTATTATGCAATGAGAAAGGATTAATTAGCAATCTTGTTGTGCGAGGCCCCTTGGGTCAGAGCGATCATAATATGATCGAATTCTTCATTAAGATGGAGAGGGAAGTAGTTGACTCAGAGACTAAGGTCCTGAATTTAAATAAAGGGAACTATGATGGTATGAGATGCGAGTTGGGTAGGATTGATTGGGTAATGTCACTCAAAGGGTTGACGGTGGATAGGCAATGGCAAACATTCAAAGATCACATGAAGTACAGAATTTTTTTATCCCAGTTTGGCATAAAAATAAATCAAAAAAGGTGACTCAACCGTGGCTAACAAGGGAAGTTAGGGATAACATAAGATCCAAAGAGAGGGCATATAAATTGGCCAAAAAAAGCAGCAAACCTGAGGATTGGGAGCAGTTTAGGATTCAGCAAAGGAGGACAAAGGGATTAATGTTTATGTTTATGTATTACAAGCCAAATGAATGTTGAATGTTAAATGTCTTAATCAAAATGTACACTCTCGGGAGCTGCAAGCCTACATTTCGTTGTACTGCACTTGTGCACTAACAATGACAATAAAGTTGATTATTATTATTATTATTATTAATAATTAAGAGGGGGAAAATAAATTATGAAAGTAAGCTTGCAGGGAACATAAAAACTGACTGTAAAAGCTTTTATAGATATGTGAAGAGAAAAAGATTGGTGAAGTCAAGCGTAGGTCCCTTGCAGTCAGAATCAGGGGAATTTATAATGGGAAACAAGGAAATGGCAGACCAACTAAATACATACTTTGGTTCTGTCTTCACAAAGGAGGACACAAATAACCTCCCAGAGATGCCGGGGAACATAGGGTCTGATGAAAGGGAGGAACTGAAAGAAATCAGTATTTGTAGGGAAATGGTGTTGGGGAAGTTGACGGGATTGAAGGCCGATAAATCCCCAGGGCCTGATAATCTACATCCTAGGGTACTTAAGGAAGTGGCCCTGGAGATAGTAGATGCATTGCTGGTCATCTTCCAGAACTCGATAGACTCTGGAACAGTACCCATGGATTGGAGGGTAGCTAATGTTACCCCACTATTCAAAAAAGGTGGTAGAGAAAAAAAGGGGAATTATAGACTGGTAAGCCTGACATCGGTAGTGGGGAAAATGCTAGAGTCCATTATAAAAGATGTAATAGCAGAGCACTTGGAAAGCAGCGACAGGATCGGACAAAGTCAACATGGATTTACAAAAGGTAAATCGTGCTTGACTAATCTACTGGAATTTTTTGAGGATGTAACTGGTAAACTAGATAAGGGAGAACCAGTGGATGTGGTGTATTTGGACTTTCAGAAGGCTTTCGATAAGGTCACGCATAAGAGATTAGCTTGTAAAATTAAGGCACATGGGATTGGGTCGAGGTATTGACTTGGATAGAGAACTGGCTGGCAGATAGAAAGCAAAGAGTTGGAATACACGGGTCATTTTCCGAGTGGCAGGCAGTGACTAGTGGGGTACCGCAAGGATCGGTCCTAGGACCCCAGCTGTTCACAATATATATTAATGATCTGGACGAGGGAATTGGATGTAGTATCTCCAAATTTGCAGACGACACAAAGCTGGGTGGGAGGGTATGCTGTGAGGAGGATGTTGTGAAACTCCAGTATGATTTGGACAGGTTGGGTGATTGGGCAGAAACTTGGCAAATGCACTATAATGTGGATAAATGTGAGGTTATCCACTTTGGTGGCAAAAACAGGAAGGCAGATTATTATTTGAATGGCAATAGATTGGGAGAAGGGGAAGTGCAAAGAGACCTGGGTGTTCTTGTGCACCAGTCGCTGAAGGTAAGCATGCAGGTGCAGCAGGCGGTTAAGAAGGCAAATGGTATGTTGGCCTTCGTAGCAAGAGGGTTCGAGTACAGGAACAAGGATGTCTTGCTGCAGTTGTTACAGGGCCTTGGTGAGACCGCACCTTGAGTATTGTGTGCAGTTTTGGTCACCTTATCTGAGGAAGGATGTCCTTGCCATGGAAGGAGTGCAGCGAAGATTCACCAGGCTAATACCTGGGATGGCAGGAATGACGTACGAGGAGAGATTGGGTCGATTGGGCTTGTACTCACTGGAGTTTAGAAGATTGAGAGGGGATCTCATCGAAACCTATAAAATTCTCAGGCCTGGACAGACTAGATGCAGGAAGGATGTTTCCGATGGCCGGGGAGTCCAGAACTAGGGATCATAGACTAAGGATATGGGGTAAGCCATTTAGGACAGAGATGAGGAGGAATTTCTTCACCCAGAGAGTGGTGAACCTGTGGAATTCTCTACCACAGAAGGCAGTGGAGGCCTAATTCATTAAATATATTCAAGAAGGAGTTGGATATATTTCTTAAGGCTAAAGGGATCAAGGGTTATGGGGAGAAGGCAGGAACGGGGTACTGAATTTGGATGATCAGCCATGATCTCATTGAATGGCGGAGCAGGCTCGAGGGGCCGAATGGCCTACTCCTGCTCCTATCTTCTATGTTTCTATTAAAGTCACCCATGATAACTGCTGTGCCCTTATTGCACACTTCTCTAATTTCCCATTTAATGCCATCCCCGACATCCGCATTACTGTTTCGAGGTCTATATACCACTCCCACTAACGTTTTCTGCCCCTTGGTATTTTTCAGTTCTACCCATACAGATTCTACATTATCCAAGCTAATATCCTTCCTTTCAATTGTGTTAATCCCCTCTTTAACCAGCAATGCTTCCCCACCTCCTTTTCCTTTTTGCCTATCTTTCCTGAATATTGAATACCCCGGGATATTGAGTTCCCAGCCTTGGCCACCCTGGAGCCATATTTCTGTAATCCCAATCATATCATATTCGTTTACCTCTATTTGCGCAGCTAATTCATCCACCTTATTACGAATGCTCCTTGCATTAAGACACAATTGGATTGGAGGGTAGCTAATGTAACCACACTATTTAAAAAAGGTGGTAGAGAAAAAACAGGGAATTATAGACTGGTAAGCCTGGCATTGGTAGTGGGGAAAATGCTAGAGTCCATTATAAAAGATGCAATAGCAGAGCACTTGGAAAACAGTGACAGGATCGGACAAAGTCAACATGGATTTACAAAAGGTAAATCGTGCTTGACTAATCTACTGGAATTTTTTGAGGAAGTAACTGGTAGAATAGATAAGGGAGAACCAGTGGATGTGGTGTATTTGGACTTTCAGAAGGCTTTTGAGAAGGTCCCGCATAAGAGACTAGCGTGCAAAGTTAAAGCACATGGGATTGGGGGTAAGGTACTGACTTGGATAGAAAGCTGGTTGGCAGACAGGAAGCAAAGAGTTGGAATAAACGGGACTTTTTCCGAGAGGAAGGCAGTGATTAGTGGGGTACCGCAGGGATCGGTGCTAGGACCCCAGCTATTCACAATGTATATTAATGATCTAGACGAGGGAACTAGATGTAATATCTCCAAGTTTGCAGATGACACAAAGCTGGGTGGGCGTGTCTGCTGTGAGGAGGATGCCAAGAAACTCCCATACGATTTGGACAGGTTGGGCGATTGGGCAGATGCATGCCAGATGCAGTATAATGTGGATAAATGCGAGGTTATCCACTTTGGTAGCAAAAACAGGAAGGCAGATTATTATCTGAACAGCAATGGATTGGGAAAAGGGGAAGTGCAACGAGACCTGGGTGTCCTTGTGCACCAATCGCTGAAGGTAAGCATGCAGGTGCAGCAGGCGGTTAAGAAGGCAAATGGTATGCTGGCCTTCATAGCGAGAGGATTCAAATACAGGAGCAAGGATGTCTTGCTGCAGTTGTACAGGGCCTTGGTTGTGGTATATGTACCTTTAAGACAGAACTACTTTTACAGCTCCTGTATACTGTAGTACCGGCAGTGACCACACCTGTATATAAGCCTTGCGCATGCCTCTGTACCCCGAGTCTTGAGACTACCCTCCTCCAGTAAATACCTGTTGATTGTTAAGTTACAGCATCCGTGTGGTTATTGAAAAACATCATACTCTCAGAATCACGGCTCTAACAGTGGCGACGAGTGTCGATTCGAATCTACCTGCAACTCTGCATTTCCCTTCGAGGATTCGCTCTGGGAGGGCGGTAGAAGAAAGTCGAGGCCAGATACACGGGCGTCGACCATGAGCAACCGCCCAGTCATCCGGCAGAGAGTAAATATCGCAAGGGAGGCTGTGGAGAGCTGGGCTTGGTTCCCCAGCCACGACGATCAGCAAGAGACTGACGACAGGTACAGCGCAGACCGTTCCCGGACAGCGGCGGCTGGAGCCGACCAACGGCGGAGACAAAGCCGAGCAGCGTCGACGGGGTAAGACAGAGGGTGAAGCGCACAGGGCGCAGCCGGGGGTTGAAAACCGAGCGGCGTCGAGAGAAAAAAAAAACGGAGAGAGAGGGTACAGCAACAGCCAGGTTCAGGACCGAGCAGCGGAAACGAAAAAAAAAACGCGCAGAGCACGGCCAGGGCTCAATGGCTGAACAGTGTCCGCGGGGAGAAGAAGGGAGAGCACGGGAGACACCATTGAGCCACGGAGAAGAAGGAAGAGCGCGGGAGACGCCATTTTTAAAAGCCGCAGCAGAGAAGAAGGGCGAGCACGGGAAGGAAGGAAAGCGCGGGAGACGCTATTTTGTGCCAGCAGAGAAGAAGGGGAAGTGCGGGAGACGCCATTTTTGACAGTTAAATCACACCTAGGGATGCCGAAGAGTGGCAGTATCTCTACGTTCGACAATGAAGTCGAAGATTGGGCGACATATGTGGAACGTATTGAGGTGTACTGCAGGGCGAATGAAGTGCCAGATGCTAGGAAAGCACTGGTTTTGTTAAATTCCATGGGTGCAAAAAACTTATGGGTTACTGCGAAACCTAATAACCCCAGAGAAGCCGGTGAACAAGAATTTCGAAAGCATAGTAGAAATCCTACAGGATCACTTAAACCCCACACCGCTGCTGATAGCAGAACGATTTAAGTTCCATAAAAGGAACCAACACAAAGACGAAAGCAATGCTGAGTACCTAACGGAACTGCGCAAGCTATCGAAACACTGCCAGTTTGGAGCAGGACTAGCAGATACATTAAGGGACAAGTTTGTGTGTGGGCTGCAAAGTGAAGGAACCCAGAAACGGCTTCTATCAGAAAAGGATCTTACGCTGGACAAGGCTTTCAGTATGGCAGTATCACACGAAGCAGCCGCAAGGGGCGCTGCAGAGATACAACGGAGACCGCAAGAATATGGCACCAATGAAATGTCCTATGGAACAGGGAAGTGCTATCGCTGCGGCAGAACAACACATGACCAGAAGGATTGTTGGTTCAAGGACCAAGTGTGCAGACAGTGTGGAAAAGCAGGACACATAGCAAGAGTCTGCAGGTCTGGGAAGAAAACCAACAGTAAGAAATCTCCACAGGAGAAATACAAAAAGGTACACCAGGTATTGGACAGTAGTTCAGACGAACAGAAAAGTGACACAGACTCCGGAAGCAAGGAGCTGGGTTGTCTGAAACTACATAAGGTAACCAAAATGGAGGATCACCAGACTATCTGGGTAACACTCAAGATAGACGGAGTCCAAGTGGAAATGGAATTGGACACAGGATCAGCCCTAACAGTCATAAACCAAAGGGACTATAAGCGGCTATTTTCACATATACCCTTGAAAGCTACAGAGATTGTCTTGAAGACATACACGGGGCAAAAAGTCTACCCCAAAGGAAAAATAAGGGTGAAAGTGATATATAAAGGCCAGGAAATACCTAAAATGGATATATATGTATTGCCAGTTGGAGGACCACCACTGCTAGGACGTGAATGGATCCGGAAGATACAATTAGATTGGCATTCCATACAGGCACTGAAGGTTGAGGCCAAAAAGGATGATGACGTCACAGCTGGACAACTGTCAAAAATGCTAACTGACGCAAAAGAAGTGTTCCAGGAGGGACTCGGAACACTAAAAGGCATAACAGCAACGATTAAAATAGAGGAAAATGCAAGCCCAAAGTATCTTAAGGCCAGACCAGTGCCTTATGCGATCAGACCAGCTGTCAAAGCAGAGCTGGAAGGGTTGGAACGTTCAGGAGTGCTGTCCAAAGTAGACTGGAGCGAGTGGGCTACACCCATCGTTCCTGTAATGAAGAGGTCGTTGAGTAATACGCCTGGGGAACCAAAGAAGGTCCGCATCTGTGGGGATTTTATGGTGACAGTGAACACAGTCCTTCACACGGTACAATATCCGCTTCCACGAATTGAGGATATTTTCGCCTTGCTATCTGGAGGTAAACGCTTCACCAAAATTGATCTAGCCCAGGCGTACTTGCAAATGGAGGTAGAAGAAGCTTTGAAACAATACCTTACGATTAACACTCATAAAGGTCTCTATCAATACAACCGGCTGGTGTTCGGGGTAGCATCGGCTCCGGCTATTTGGCAAAGGGCAATGGATCAAGTCCTGCAAGGGCTTCCAGGGACCCAGTGTTATTTGGACGACATCCTGGTCACGGGTGAAAATGACAGTGATCACCTCGCCAACTTGGAGAAGGTGCTCACCAGATTAAAGGAGTATGGGCTACAAGCTAATCGCCACAAGTGCGAGTTTTTCCAGAAACAGATCTCGTATTGTGGCCACGTCATCAATGAAGAGGGGTTACATAAGTCCCCTGAAAAGATTGAGGCAGTAGTCAAGGCTCCAGCACCGGAAAATGTGTCACAACTGAGGTCGTTCCTCGGGCTGGTAAACTACTACCACAAGTTCTTACCAAATTTGTCGACAGTATTACACCCACTGAACACTCTACTGCAAACAGGGGTACCATGGAAGTGGAATGACGAACGTAGATGAGCTTTCCAGAAGTATAAAGAATTGATCACATCAAAAGAGGTGTTGGCCGATTTCAACCCAGCACTACCAATTCGTTTGGCATGTGATGCATCACCCTATGGTATTGGAGCGGTGCTGTCACACAAATTCCCAGACGGGTTGGAGAGGCCAGTAGCCTTTGTGTCTTGGTCACTAACCTCAGCCGAGCGCAACTACGCCCAGATTGACAGGGAGGCCCTCAGCCTAGTATGGGGAGTAAAAAAATTCAACCACTATCTGCATGGGCAGAAGTTCACCTTGCTGACTGACCACCAACCACTTGTCTCCATCTTTAATCCAAAGAAGGGCGTTCCAGTGATGACTGCACAACGGTTACAAAGATGGTCCCTGTTTCTAGGGGCGAATCCATATGAAATAGAATATAAAGGCATGAAACAGCATGGAAACGCTGATGGGCTATCGTGCCTGCCACTGCCTACTGTGGAGGAAGCACCAGCAGTGGACCCCATCGAGATATTTTATTCATCAATAATTGAACGATTGCCAGTAACGAACGTGGATATAGAGAAGGAGACCCGCAATGATCCGACGCTGTCTCGGGTATATGATTTGACGGTGAGGGGATGGCCAACACATGGCAACTCACTGTTGCCAGCATTCTCATCCAGAAGAGAACAGCTGTCAGTATGCCAGGGGACAGTGATGTGTGGATCCAGAGTGGTGATTCCACCCAAGTTAAGGGAGAGAGTGCTAAATGAGCTACATGAAGGTCATCTGGGGGGGAGTGAAAATGAAAAGCCTTGCTAGGGCTTATGTGTGGTGGCCGCGAATCGATCAACAAATCGAAGACCTAACCAAGAGCTGCTCAGGATGCCAGAAGGTCCAAAATGCACCACCACATGCCCCTCTACACCCATGGAAGTGGCCCTCCTCTCCATGGCAATGGGTGCATATTGATTTCGCTGGTCCATTCATGGACTCAATGTTCTTAATCGCAGTGGATGCTCATTCGAAGTGGCCTGAGGTGATAAAAATGTCCCCAACCACTACGGAAAAAACGATTGCAGTCCTACGGACCATATTTGCCAGAAACGGCTTGCCAGAGCAGATTTGCTCTGATAATGGACCACAGTTTGTGTCCGAAGTGTTTCGAAAATTTATGAGAAGGAATGGGGTAAGGCATTACACATCCGCCCCGTATCATCCAGCCACAAATGGATTGGCTGAGAGGTTCGTACAAACCTTTAAGAAGGCGATAAAGGCCATGTGCGACGATGAAATTCCACTACAGCATAAGGTGGACAATTTCTTATTAGCCTACCAAAACGCGACACATGCAGTTACCAACCAGACCCCGGCCATGATGTTCTTTAACCAGAGGTTGAGATCTCATCTGGACTTGCTCAGACCAAATGTGCGAAGAAATGTTGAGGATAAACAATTCCAGCACATCAATGAGAAGCCGACAAGGAGCTTCAATGTAGGACAACCAGTCTTGGCCCGTGACTACCGAACAGAGAAATGGCAACCCGGAACGATATGCACAAGGCAGGGGCCATTAATGTACACAGTGGATGTTGGGGAGAACATTGTGAGACGCCACGTCGATCAGATCTTAGCGTCACAGGAACGAGTCAACCCCATGTCTCGAGTACCTGGGGATGAACCCGACATACCGGTAGCATCTACCTCAGAACCAGTAGCAGTGGAAACCGATGAACTACCCGATAAAAAGGGGCCAGAATCGCCTCCGCACCAAGAACAAGAACCTCAGGAAAGGCGCTATCCCGAAAGGATCAGGAAGCCACCCCAAAGACTGAATCTATAAATGGACTATTGTTGTTTAATGTACATGTTAAAGTGTTAATTGTTATTTGAATATTAGGGGTACTACTAATCTAAAAGGGGAGGAATTGTAGTGTATGTACCTTTAAGACAGAACTACTTTTACAGCTCCTGTATACTGTAGTACTGGCAGTGACCACACCTGTATATAAGCCTTGCCCATGCCTCTGTACCCCCAGTCTTGAGACTACCCTCCTCCAGTAAAGACCTGTTGATTGTTAAGTTACAGCATCCGTGTGGTTATTGAAAAACATCATACTCTCAGAATCACGGATCTAACATTGGTGAGACCACACCTTGAGTATTGTGTGCAGTTTTGGTCACCTTATCTGAGGAAGGATGTTCTTGCCATGGAGGGAGTGCAGCGAAGATTCACCAGACTGATACCTGGGATGGCAGGAATGACGTATGAAGAGAGATTGGGTTGATTAGGCTTATATTCGCTAGAGTTTAAAAGAATGAGGGGAATCTCAGTGAAACTTATAAAATTCTAACAGGACTAGACAGACTAGATGCAGGAAGGCTGTTCCTGATGGCAGGGGAGTCCAGAACCAGGGGTCACAGTCTAAGGATAAGGGGTAAGCCATTTAGGACTGAGATGAGGAGGAATTTCTTCACCCAGAGAGTGGTGAACCTATGGAATTCTCTACCACAGAAGACAGTTGAAGCTAATTCATTAAATATTTTCAAGAAGGAGTTAGATATATTTCTTAAGGCTAAGGGGATCAAGGGATATGGGGAGAAAGCAGGGTCAGGGTACTGAATTTGGATGATCAGCCATGATCGCATTGAATGGCGGAGTAGGCTCGAGGGGCCGAATGGCCTACTCCTGCTCCTATCTTCTATGTTTCTATGTTTCTATATAGCAAGGGGTTCATCTCCAGTGCCAGCCGGCCCATGTTGGCTGGAAACTCCAACACCAGAAGGATTTTACCCAAACGCCCTCCTCTCCACCCCCCCGCCCCCCCAACCCCAGCCATGATCTCCTCAGCTATCTGAGCAAGGGGACTTCTAGTCTTTGTGGCCTAGGTCACTTGCCTAGCCTGTACTCCACTGGTGGGACCTGCATCTTCCCTTGTGGAGACTGGTACACCTTAACTCACTCAGCATCAGTCTCTGCTGAGATGCTGGGTTGCAGTGGAGCCTGAGAAGCAGAAACGTCTAGCGTAGGGAGTCCTTGACTCCACCCCCAGCCATCATTTGCCTTGTATGGGGCAGACAGAAGTCCCACCACTCCTTGACAATTGGTAAACTCCTGAAATGGTGGAGACCCAACTGGGTCTCTGCCAGTTACCAAGGAGTTACACCAGTCTCCCACTGGAGTTATGTCAGGAAACCAGGGTATTTTGGGCCCAAATGCTCAAACTTCACACACTGCTTCTGGCCCTTAAGTGTTGTTATTTATCATTGGCCAGCATAAAACATGCTTTCATGAGAATTAATTTTTCAAAAATGAATTTTTGTAATTTTACTTGTCCTTGCATAGACCCATGAGCATCATGCACAGACAAAAATAAGTTATGACATTTTCTATTATTTGTAACTAAGCTATAGTACATGCTCTAACTTTATTTGACAGAAATTACATATTTTGAATGAAATTGGTAGTGCACTACTTAGACTTTGCAATGGGAAAAAAATATTTTTCCAAAGTCTTCATCTGACTGGTTACATGCATACAGTCAATAAAGCCTTATGCCTGGTAAAACTATAGGTTTCTCTGATGCTGCTATTGGGTGCTGCTGCACTGTATGTACGTGATTGAATCGAAAAACAGTCAGTGGAGCAGTGTTCCAAGTGGTTTATTCATGTGATGTCTATTTTTGGTCCTTTGAAGGATCTTGTTGCATAAAAGGTGAGAGCAGCAGTCACCTTCACTGCGAATGATAATACCCTGACTGTCACAAGTCTTCAGGAATTGGATGGTACACCTCAGAATTTTAACTCTGGGCCAGTTTTCAGTGGGTGAGTTTTGGTGTCAGTTCAAAACCCACCCGATGCTGTCAAAAATAGGCTCGGGGTATTTAAACTTGTGGGCCTCATCATAATCTAAGCAATGTGTTTCCCACCTGATTCACTGATCCTCCAGGAAGCCCACCCACTTCCACAGCAAAATTTCTTGTGGGTCAGCCTATTTAAAGCAGGAATGCACCTCTTAAATCAAGGTTATATTCCCTTCTGCAAGAGCTTTATGTTGGAGTGGTACAGAAAAAAATTGAGTCGGCATGAGTCGCATGCAAGCCCTAAGATTTTCTGAGGCTTCCCTGGTGGTCCTGCTTAAAGTGGTCTGGGCAAGGAGGGAAGATTGCTAAGGTTGTCAGCTCCAGGAGCATCACCCCATGGATCTCAATCCACTTCAGGAAGTGCTTCAATTGTTAAGCTGGATTAATCCCATACTGCCTTACCAATGGTTCGCAAAGCATGATGGACTACTTGACATGGGTGAATGGTTTAAATGTAAAAAAAACTGATGCAGGACTGTGGGAATGCAGTACAAATAGATAAGAAAGAACAGAAACAGAATGTTTATAGAACAGAGTAGAGACAGTCTCAGGGCCGAATTTTGTTGAAAGCTAAAGTGAATTTTAAACAGAACTCTGTAAAAAGAAACAAACGACTTGTGTAGCGTGTGATCGCCTAGTTTTCTGTTTACACATGACTTGCAATTTATGAAAATGTATAAATATTATAGCCCCGTGAGTCTCGGCGCTCACTCTTTGGGAGGCATACTTGTGTGCAGAGACACAAAGAGTTTCTCAGAGTGAAGTCCAGTACCGGTGACCGGAATAAAACTTTACTTATTTTACAGTTTCTGACTTTGTGTATTACTGAGAAAGTGACAATAGATTGACCGGCGTGTTGAGTCTCCTAAAGCAGCGAACCCTGATACCCCGAGTTAGGGGTAGATCCTCCTCACAGAAGCGAGGGGTTAACAATTCTGGCGACGAGGATGGGATTCCAAAGCACTTCGGTCCAAATCGCAGCGGTCTAGGCTGACAAGTCGCTTTCGGACTACTGTGCAACTAAGTGGCCACAGGTAAGATTTTTACCTTTTTGCTCTGTCTGATACGAAGTGACTTGGCGCATTCGCTGATGATCCTGGCCTAGTGCTGACGGAATCCTTTAGGTAGGAATTCGGAAGATAACACTTTCTCAAAGTCAGATTACCCTAAACCGCAAAATCAGATAAAGCATATGGTAGGTTAAAGGCCTTTGGGTGTGAGTCCCATAAAAAGGTTAAAGTCCTTTGGGTTCGTAGTCCCATAAACAGGTTCAAGTCCTTTGGGTTCGAGTCCCATAAATAGGTTCAAGTCCTTTGGGTTCGAGTCCCATAAATAGGTTCAAGTCCTTTGGGTTCGAGTCCCATAAAGTGTGTAAAGGGTTAAGCGCATTAAACCAGTTCGCAAGTACGTACACAAATTGGAAAAAAATCAAGTACGTACTAAGAGTGAGAAAATGGGGGTAGGAAAAAATAAGAGTGGGGAAAGTGGGGGCAGGAAATATAATAATTGAACAAAATAAGAAAAAAAAGGGGAAAAAAGATAAACTTAAAGTTTTACCGACATGGAAGTTATTAACATTTGTGCCGAGACAAATAAAACACAAGATTTGCTGAGTGAAAGGATCCTTAAAAAAAATGCTGGAATTTCAGTTTGTGTGAAAGTGTGACTGTTTTCCTGACTATGAATGTTTAAGATGTTACAGTATTTTTGTCTGAAAAGTCTGTCTTTAAAAGAAAGATTCTGTTATGCATGTTTTAGCTCCACCCACTTCTTTGTGTTAAAAGCGCTTAAAAATGTTTGTCTTGTCTTGGATTTTGGAAGTTTTAAGAATGTGCGAATAAGATTGTGCCCCAAGAAGAAAAAATCTTTGAACTACAATTTAAATTAAGCTGGTGTGTAAAAACTGAGAAGAACAACAAAAAGTTTGTTTAACAAAAGATTAAGTTTCAGTCTAAGATTTAACCTTGGAGTCGCAGTTGCTATGGTGAAATCTTCTAAAGCAGTTTGATTTGATTTGTTTTGTGAAAGACTAATTTTCTCCAGTTATACTCAATGTTTTTACAGTATTTTGGAAAGACATCTGAAGAAAGGACAATAAGAAAATTAATGTGACATAATTTACTGTTTTCTGCAAGAGTGTGCTATTTTGTTTTGTTTGTCTGTTCATAGTTTTACAAAAGATGGGCTTCTGCCTTAAAGTTACAGTTGCCGATGTGCTTGGAAGAAAATTAATTTGAATGTTTACAAGATCTGGATTAAATTGGAGTTATGAGGTTAATTAACCTATTAAAACCAAACTTTCATTGTGGCCACGGTGAAATTCTGGTTGGTGTGAATTTGTGTAGACCGCATTGAATAATACTTAGCTTGTGAATTTTGCTCAATCCCGTCTTTGTCCTTATTACCTCCGTGTTCATGTTTGGTTAAAGTGTAAAAACACAACTGTCTTTTTCAATCGGGAAAGTTTTTTTAAGTTTACGTGAAGTAACGTAATGACGTGCATTTGATAATGTTTTGCTCCACCTTCTTAGAATCCTGCAAAGGAGTTAACCCAACTTTAGTATGAAGTTTAAAGATATTGGACGTTAAATAATTTAAGTTTCTTAATTTTAAGTTAATATTTCCCCAATGACAGAAGGAATTTATGATTTGATAACTTAACCTTGGGCTCTAAGCAGAGTCACAATGGAGTCTCTTCTTTCTTTTGTTATATGGAAGTTACCTTGTAAACTAATTGCAGCACTTCTGTCACTAATGTTAAAACACTGTCTAAGCTACCTAGCCTGAGAATTACTTGTTTCTGAAATTGGAAATGGAGGATAAATTGATAGAAATGAAATTGAACATTAACAAAACCTGCCGGTACAATAATACTGCTGTTTGGTTTTTGGGATAATTTTGAAATGACGAAATGGACTCAGGCACTATATATTGGGTTACTTTTGGGAAAATAAAATATCCTCTATAATAATGATAAATAAAAAAGTGTTAATAACTTGGATCAAGTGAGAACGTTTGATCTATGTTTTCTATCTTAAATATTGTACTGGACAGTAAAGTTTCTCCAGGACTCATGAATGAGATATGAATGGTAATTAAAGGAAAGTGATTGAAAGTGTAAGATGTAGTTAAGAATAATAAAAAACTGCCGAGTGTGTGCTCATTCATTTTCAGTGTACTGTCCCTTTAAAAGCCTGTGCTTCCCTCTTCGAGGTCACAGGCTGCGCGCTTTCTCTCTCTCTCTCTCTCTCTCTCTTTCTCTCTCGCGATCATGACTGCAGCTAGAAGTTGTGATTGAAGTTGCATGGTGTGTGTGTGTGTCAACTAATGTGCAATGTGCAATGAATTACGAAATGAGAATGTACCCGATGGCTGAGAAATCGGCTAAAGACGTGACGGCAGCTGTGGATAAAGTAGAGCAGGATATGTTAATTATGAAACAAGCTTTTGAACAATTGCCATACGATGAAGCATCAGAGGATGATGAAATTATCACTCAAACGTTGGTGAGATTGGGGGAATTATTGGCTTCAGCTCAGTCCCGGCAACAGCGATGGATTGCCAAATAGATACAAAATTCATTTTGAACCATTTGTCAAGGGAAGGGTATGTAGTATCAAAAGCAAAGATTCAATTTTGCAAAAAGCATGTAACATACTTAGGGCACATTCTGACACCAGATGAAAAAGTCCTGCTCTCAGAAAGGACCCAAACAATATCCCAACATCCGGAACCTACCAGTAAAAGAGGAATACGAGCATTTTTAGGATTAATAAATTTCTGCAGGACAGATGGATACCAGAAATCACTAAACATACGAGGCCCCTAACTATACTAACAGGATCACAGGTTAGAGAACCGTTCGTTCTATCAGAAGCACAAAGAGATGCGTTCAATTCTTTAAAACAAGCCTTAAGAGAGGCCCCGCCCTTAGGAAGACCAATGTATGATAGACTATTTAGGTTGTATGCGACTACTACCAATTACTGAACAAATTATCCACACAGCACATGACGTCGGCAAGGATAAGTAGATATGAGATTAACCCACAGAACATGTAGGTGAACCAATACATGACTGTGTAACAAAAATTGAGACCCAAACAATAATCAGACCTGATTTAAAGGACGTGCCTTTGAATACCCCAGACCATGAGTACTTTGTGGATGGATCAGCCTCTAGATCAGATACAGGTGAAGGACAGATAAGATACGCAATTATAGAATCACCAAATGTGGTAGAATCAGGGAAACTTCCAAATCATTGGTCAGCACAGAAAGCAGAATTACACGCACTAGCAAGAGCATACGAATTATCAGAAGGGATGAAAGTAAATATTTATACGGACTCGAGATATGCCTTCGGAGTAGCGCATGATTTCGGAATAATATGGAAAAGGAGGGGTTTTCTGACCACATCTGGAACTCCCATATTGAACCAAGTACAGGTAGAAAGATTGACACAGGCAGTATTACTACCCGGGGAATTAGCCATAGTAAAATGCCAGGCACACACACGGTTACATACACAGGTTGCCGAGGGGAATAGATTGGCAGATGAAGCAGCAAAATATGCCGCTATGTATATGGACCAAAAACAAATGCCCCAGTTGGAACAAAAGGAGGGAGGGAAGTAAGTATCCCTCTTGTGCCCCATCGTTGGAAGATGTACAAAAGCACCAGGAGGACACTCCTGAAAATGAAAAACAAAAGTGGATAAAAGAAAATTGTAAAAAGGATCCTTTGACACAACTATATGCCGACCCAAAGGGAAGGATAGTTGCTCCAAATTGGAAAATTCTTGGTACAACCCAAATTGGGAAAAAGTGGCACAGCAGACAATTGATCACTGTCTGATATGTCAGCAACACAACCCAGGAAAAGCCATACCAACAGTAACAGCAACAACTCCTATCCCAGACAGTCCCTTTTCAAATACTACAGTTAGATTTTGTACAATTAGAATCAGCTTATGGATATAAATATGTACTAGTTATCATTGATGTATTTAGTAAATGGATAGAAGCCTTCCCAACAAGGAACAATACTGCGAAGACTGTGTGCAAAATAATACTGAAAGATATTGTGCCAAGGTTTGGAGTGCCAATACAATTGAGTTCCGACAACGGACCACACTTTGTTGCAGAAATGAATGATGAACTTTGCAATGTTCTCAATATTAGACAGCATTTACATTGCCCGCTCCATCCACAATCAGCAGGACTGGTGGAAAGGGCTAATGGAGCCCTAAAACTAAAATCGGCCAAACTTTGTGTAGAAACCAAATTAAAATGGCCAGAAGTATTACCAATGAAAGACAGGATTATCACCAGCAGAAATTATCTTCGGAAAACCTTTAAGAACCCCGTTCTCGGCTCCCATCCAAGACGACAGACAAATAGATATTCATGTAATGGACAATCAGATTATGTCTTCTTGTATGTCACTAACCTCTGCTTTAAAGTTGTCTCATCAACAGGTAACAGCTGTTACTAAACCAACACCAGAGGACGCCTGTCATCGACTCAAACCGGGTGATTACGTCTTCGTAAAGAATTTCTACCGAAAAGGACTAGAACCCAGGTGGAAGGGACCCTATCAAGTACTGTTAACCACGCATACCGCAGTGAAGGTCGAAGGAAAGACAAAATAGATTCACGCTTCACACTGCAAGTTGTCATCACCGCTCTTGTCATAATGGACATAACCTCAACAGCGAGAAAGGGGACCCGAGGCGGGGTAACATCAGGAAAGATAGAAGAAACAGAGGATACCCCAGGCGGGGCAGAATTAATGGAGCACACCGAAAGAGAAGATCCGAAGCAATGTAGAGGAGACCCCAGGCGGGGCAGAATAATCTTTAAATATGTAACGGATGTATGGAATAGTTGACACCCTGTGCAGTATGTAGAGAAAAGGTCACGGTTATCATGTAATGATAAAAGGAGGGAATGTTAAGCTGGATTAATCCCATATTGCCTTACCAATGGTTCACAAAGCATGATGGACTACTTGACATGGGTGAATGGTTTAAATGTAAAAAAAAACTGATGCAGGACTGTGGGAATGCAGTACAAATAGATAAGAAAGAACAGAAACAGAATGTTTATAGAACAGAGTAGAGACAGTCTCAGGGCCGAATTTTGTTGAAAGCTAAAGTGAATTTTAAACAGAACTCTGTAAAAAGAAACAAACGACTTGTGTAGCGTGTGATCGCCTAGTTTTCTGTTTACACATGACTTGCAATTTATGAAAATGTATAAATATTATAGCCCCGTGAGTCTCGGCGCTCACTCTTTGGGAGGCATACTTGTGTGCAGAGACACAAAGGCCTAGAAATTCATTGACGCCACTTTTGGGGCGCTAAAGTGGGGCGTCCGCTAAAGTTAGCGGCCGCCGCCAAATCTAGGCCACTTCTCCGATATTCATTAGCTTCGCCCTACTAGTTCGGGCGAGCGCTAAAACTGCTGTTGGACGCCTCTCTTTGGGCGCTAAGCCGGAGGTGGTGATCGATAGCGCCGAGGCCGGGCGCAGCGCAGGTGCGGCCATCTCGTGACTGACAGCAGACACCCTGGCGCCGGCCAGCTCTTAAGGGGGAAGGGTCGACTGTGTCTGCTGCCACGCCCTGGATAGTGGAGCCCTCCAGCTAGGCCTGAACACTGCTGCTGGACCCAAATAGCGCCTGAAGACATGGAGAAGGCCCGTGAACGTGCGCAGCGCTTCTCAGAGCGTGATCTGAGTGTGCTGCTTGCTGCTGTGGAGAAGAGGCGCCATGTTTTGTACCCGGACAATGGCAAGAAGGCGACGGTCCGCGTCTACAGGAGAGCCTGGAGGCATGTCGCCAGCAAGCTGTCAGCCAACAGCGACGTCCCCAGGACCGGTGCCCAATGCCGCAAAAAGATAAATGACCTCACACGCATTGTCAGGGTGAGTACCCTTTCCAATGACCTCCTCATCCTTGCATGTGCACCTCACATTATGGGCAAAGGGACCTGAAAGTTCTAATGGCCAGCCTTCATCCAGCAGCTATGGCACAGGCATGAGCATCAATTGCACATTCTGCACTGAACACACTGGCCAAGCTATTCCACCATGGGAGGCAGTGCACACCAGATCATGGCGACACACTGGCCAGGCTATTCCACCATGGGAGGCAGTGCACACCAGATCATGGCGACACACTGGCCAGGCTATTCCACCATGGGAGGCAGTGCACACAAGATCACGGCGACACACTGTACTTAGAGGCCGTCCTTTCTCTTGCAGGCCAAGCTGGCGAATAATCGCAGGAGCCGGACTGCGACCGGGGGAGGACGACCCCATATCCAGCCACTCACCGACCTGCAACATCGCGTGGAGCGCCTCATGGGTTGCCGGGTGATTGGGCCCGTTGCATGTGGAGATGCCGACCCTGTTCTGGGAAGCAATGGTAAGGACATCACCTTTTGCACCTCTCTCGTCCCACTTGCGCATCAGATCTACATCCTTTGCCACTGTCCGACCAATGCGCTGAATGCCACCACTCATTCATCCCGCACTGACGCCTTCTCCTCACTCTAAAGCTACTCTTGTGCCTTCCTGCTTTCAGATGGTCAAGAGGAGGTCCCTCAACTTGCCAGTGACAGACCCTCCGAGGAGGAGCAGGAGGAGGAGCAAGAGGAAGGCGGCCCATCAGGGGAACCGTCAGCCGCGGCCACCCAGGCCAATGTAGGGGACACGTCTTCCCTGGAGGGCAGCGTGGCGGAAGTGTCGAAGGGGAGGGGAGCTCCTGGGACCTGCGTGCTGCAGAAAGGCGGGAGGGGGGTGGAAGCTCGGCGGCCTTCTCCCCAGAGGGGGGATGCATCGGAGGGGAATCCAATTGCTGGGCCCAGCGGCCTCCAGCAACGCAGGAAGGGTCGGCCAGCTCGGCGGCCTTCTCCCCAGAGGGAGAGTCCGGCCTCCAGTCAGGAGATGCTCTTCGCCAAGGAGATGGAACGCCTCGAAGACTTGTCCGCGGACTCGGAGCGCCGGCTCACGGAGCTCATGGCGGCAGTGGCACGGTTGCCTGAGTCCATCGATTCCCTCTCTCGGAGTGTGGCCGAGTTCGGGCCCTTAGAGGCCACCAGTCGGGCGGAATACCGGGCAGACCTTTCAGCGACTGGCCAGGTGATTAGTGGTGCCGTCCAGTCACTGGCTGCTCTGCTGCGGGCAGTGAACAGGTCAACACGGGCACTCACTGCTGCCACACTCGCTGTGTCAGCCAGGTATCGCCAGGGCACCCGGCGCGCTGCAGCAGCACATCGGTCTGTCCCTCGGCAGATTGGTGCGCATGCTGCAGTGCTGGCCCGGGCGAGTGCCAGTGTCTCAGGCGACCAGCGAGCGCCTGCCATCCGCCAGCTTGCCGCCATTCCTCCAGCCGCCACTGCCACTCCCCCAGTGGAGCTGCCAGGAGCTGCTGCAGCGACTGATGCTGGCCAGCCACAGCTGCAGCAATCAACAGCCCGCCGCTCGACACCCAGACCTCGACTAGGCCGACCCCCAAGGGCATCTGCCGTCACGACATGTGCCCCTCAGGAGCCTGCCCCCAGCCTTGCAGCAGCCAATGGCCTTACTTTGAGGCGGAGCAGCAGGGCGGGCAGGGGCCACCCAAAGATGGTCAAGGCATCGCCCTAGCGGGCCAAATAGTCGAATGTGTGGCCATTTGTGTTTGTTTCTTGAGGCCGAGAATTGGATGTTTGTTTTTTGAAGGCCGATGATGTGATGTTTGTTTTGGACGAAGGCCGAGAATGACGGCCATTTTAGTTGCCCTATTTTGTTAATCCTCCCCAGGTTGTGGGAGCGAGTAATGTGTTTGAGTGTTTTTTGGGGGTTTCTTCTGTTTTTGGTTTTCATGTGGGAAGGGCCCAGAGATTGTACAATAAAGCATTTTATTTATTCACATTGTCCATGTTTGATCTTTGAAGTGTTTGTTGCCTTAACCGGCTGAGGGCTTGCGGAGCGGCTGCAATCATGTTCTATCATTGGCACAAGCCATTCCCTGACAGGGGGCCTAGAAGTGACGTTCAATAAGCCGACGACGGGCGGCCCTTGGACCTTGTGCGTCCCTCCTGGGCTGGTACTCCTCGTCCTCGTCGTCCTCATGCTCCTCCTGCTCCTCCTCCTGAGGTGGTGGTCCAACGTGAGGTGGCAGTGCCTGAGTCCTGCGGATAGCCAGGTTGTGCAGCATGCAGCAAACGACGACGAATTGGGAGACTCGATCCTGCGAATACTGGAGGGCTCCCCCGGAGCGGTCGAGACAGCGGAACCGTTGCTTGAGCACGCCGATTGTTTGTTCTATGAGGTTCCTTGTCGCTTGATGGCTCTCGTTGTATGCCTCTTCAGCAGGGGTCGTGGGCGCGCGGAGCGGGGTCATGAGCCAGGTACACAAAGGATAGCCTTTGTCCCCGATAAGCCATCCTCTTGGGGGAGGCTGTGCCTGGAACATGTCAGCCACAGTTGTCTGTCGCAGGATAAAGGCATCGTGGCTGCTGCCTGGAAAGCGGGCATTGACAGCTAGGATGCGCTGCCTGTGGTCACACACCAGCTGTACATTGAGGGAATGGTAGCCCTTCCGGTTGCGGTAATCCTCGGCATGCTCAAGAGGTGCCCGCAAAGCCACATGCGTGCAGTCAATGGCGCCCTGCACCATGGGGAAGCCCGCTATTCTTGCAAACCCCACTGCACGCTGCTGCTGCTTGTCCAGGGTCATGGGGAAGGAGATGAATTGATGTCTCCTTCTGAAAAGGGCTTCGGTCACCTGGCGGATGCAGCAATGCACGGCGAACTGGGAGATGTTAGCGATGTCCCCAGTAGCGGATTGGAAGGAGCCGGAGGCATAGAAGTTGAGAGCCACCGTCACCTTCACTGCCAACGACAAAGACGTCCTGCGCATCAGCTGTGGCTGCAGATCTCTCTGAAGCAGCCGGCAGATGTCTGTAACCACCTCCCTTCGGAATCGCAGCCTCCTAACACACATCGCGGCAGACATGGTCAGATAGGAGGTCTGCTGGCGGTATACCCTGCGTGGGTAAGGCCTCAGTTGGCGACGCCTGTTGCCCCCTCTGCATCTAGCCAGGGCTGCCACTCTCTCACGGCGTCTGTAAGCCCTTCTGGCATAAGGCTGAAATTCAGCGTTGCCACCCAATGCAGCCCCCATTATATGCTGGCAAACACTGAGCTCTGAATGAAGGCTAAGATAATTGGTAAGCTCTGGCCTGAGCCAAAAATACCTGTCCAAGTGTTGGTCCAAAGCAGTAAACTCTCCTCCTTGGTCTCTGTCCAAAAAACCGTTGCACAAGAGTGAATGCTGCAAAATGGCTGGCCTTTATACTGCTGGGTAAGTGCCCTTTAATTAGCGCTCCCCCCGGCCCGGCTGGCCTGTGTACCGTTCCACTTCACAGTCGCTCGGGACGCCCGGCGCACAATGGGCCGGCGCGAGTGAAGTTCCGGTTTGGGGCGCACAAAGGGCGTTGCACTATTAAATGACGTCATGATCTGCGCGCGCAGCAGGGCGCGCGTGCTAAGACTTTGCGCCGGCGCTAAATGTGTCCTGAAGTTGGGGAGAGGCGCAGATCGCGCTGCGCCCGGGCGATAAGCGCCTAGCGCTCGAGATCTACTCCCCCTAAGGCGCTAACGGCTGGCGCGCCCAACTGAATTTCTAGGCCAAAGAGTTTCTCAGAGTGAAGTCCAGTACTGGTGACCAGAATAAAACTTTACTTATTTTACAGTTTCTGACTTTGTGTATTACTGAGAAAGTGACAATAGACTGACCGGCGTGTTGAGTCTCCTAAAGCAGCGAACCCTGATACCCCGAGTTAGAGGTAGATCCTCCTCACAGAAGCGAGGGGTTAACACAATGACCTCACAAGAGTAGTAATTTCTCCAGCTCTCTCAACAACACATGGCAACAGTCCTTTCCACCCCTCACCATCGCTCAACATTTCCCTCCCCTCCATCACATCCTTCAACACCGAGCACAAGGTCACATTATACCACTTCTCATTCTCATTACGAACGCACACTCACCTCTTCCTTGCTCATTTCACAACACGCACTAGGACGATTCACTTCTCATTTGCTAGCCTTTGCACAGTCACCAACTTTTTTCGTGCATCCTTTCTCACTTCACACTCCACATACCTGCTTTCACTTCAACACCTCCCCATTCTGATTGCCTCCTGCTTCTTCTCCCTCTCAGCATCTAAACAACAAGCAGAAGTCACACATCTGCATTCTCCTTTCTAGGAGACACTCTCTTCCTCTCTTTGCAGGACAAGACTGTGCACAACAGGAGAGGAGTAAAACCAGAAGAGGACCATCCAACCTCATGGTGCTGTTGCAGCTGGAGCAACAAGCACTCAAGATCAGTGGCCCTGAAGAGCTATCAGGATAGGATAAGTTGAGGCTGAGGTCTTTAGTAAATAGGGTCTCCAACCATTACTTGCACCCCTTCATGAACCTCTGAGAAAAACAGACAACCACACAGCTTGACTACATTAAGCTGTATTGTGATGCCTGTCACCTGCTACAGTCCAGCCTCTCAGTACTATCATAACTCATCCCTTTTCTCTTTACTCTGGATCCTTTTCAACTGCCACAGCACACAGAAGACACCTAAGAGGAGGAGAATCCTTCTGAGGTGGCACTGTCACATGTGCCATTAGTCCCAATCACCAGCAGAGATTGACATGCCAGCTGAGTTAGAGAGTGAGGTTGAGGAGTCTGAACATGGTGAATCACTCAGCACTAGTGAGCAGCATCAGGTACTGATATCATGGACAGCCCAGGAGACAGCTTACCAGAGGGCAAAGTCTCCCAGCTCTGCTGAGGAATACAAACATATGACATCAGGAGCCAAGCAATGAGAAGAAAACTGTGGCCCATTTTGTCTGGGCCATATTGTAGGGAGCCGCCAGAGCGATCAAGGCACCTGAATCTTTGCTTCAAAATGCCAATGGTATGCTTTATAATGTTTCTGGTGATCACATGGTTCTCATTGTACCTGTGTTGCTCAGGCATGCTAGGGTTACAAAGGGGTGTCATCAGCAATGTGTGGAAGGGGTATCCAGTGTCCCCTAGCAGCCATCCTCTGACATTCTTGGATGGGTGGAAAAGTGGTGGGATGGATGAGCTGCTGCTACATGAGTCTAGTCTATTTTGCCCAGAACAGAAGGAAAACTGGCCACGGCTGAAAATCCCAGAGCTCTCTCATTCTGGCTGTTACTGTCCATTGCAAAAATACTGTACTGTTTTGCTCTGACAAGGAAGCAATTGGTGCCCTGTTTGACACTGCTGTACACTGCAGACTGCAAGATGTGGGTGATGTCGCCTGTCACAGCTGGAAGCAGCCTGTGGCAAAAAGTTGAAAGCATTGGTGACTTTAACAGCCACTGGCAAAGCATGGCTCCCTGGTCCAGTAGGCACCAAATCCTACTGCAACAGGCTGCATAGGAGCCTGAAAGGTTTTGACAGAGTAGATAGAGAGAGTGTTTCCACTTGTGGGGAAAAGCATAACTAGAGGCCATCAATATAAGCTAGTCACCAAGAAATCAAATAGGGAATTCAGAAAAAGACTTCTTTACCCAAAGAGTAGTGAGAATGTGGAACTCGCTATCACAGGGAGTAGCTGAGGCAAATAGTATAGATGCATTTAAGGGGAGGCTAGATAAGCATATGAGGAAGAAGGGAATAGAGAATTATGCTGACAGAGTTAGATGAGAAAAGACAGGAGGAGCATAAACACCGGCATGGACTGGTTGGGTCAAATGGCCTGTTTCTGTGCCGTATATCCTATGTAATCCTAAGTAATCCTAGGTCAGCAACAGCCTGCTTGGTGAAGCACAGCCTCCTACTGCACTACTCAGAAATATCCAAGAAAGTAACTCTTGATCTTGTGGGCTGGGTAAGGTTTTCTTCAAGCAGCACTCATCACATACTGTCTTCCAACAGACCCACCTGCTGCTTGTCTTCATTTTTCAAACGGCTGTTGTTTCTCTTCCTCCAACTGTTTGTCCATTTGAAGGAGTGAAGCAAATACAGTACACACAATAAGCAGTTAGTGCTTAATGAGAGTAGGTTAGGGGAAAAAAATCAGAAAGAAGTAAACTGGAAGCTTTGTAATGTACTACATACAATGACAGAAAGAAGAACTTGGATTTATATAGTGCATTTCACGACTTCAGGACGTCCCAAAGCACTCTACAGCCAATGAAGTACTTTTTGAAGTTTAGTCACTTATGATGTAGGAAACATGGCAGCCAATTTATGCACAGCAAGATCCCCAAAAAAGCAACGAGATAATAAATATAAACAGAAAATGGGAGTTGGAATGACGTATGAGGAGAGGTTGGGTCGATTGGGCTTATATTCGCTGGAGTTTAAAAGAATGAGAGGGGATCTCATTGAAACTTATAAAATTCTAACAGGACTAGACAGACTAGATGCAGGAAGAATGTTCCCGATGGCGGGGGAGTCCAGAACCAAGGGTCACAGTCTAAAGATAAGGGGTAAGCCATTAAGGACTGAGATGAGGAAGAATTTCTTCACCCAGAGAGTGGTGAACCTGTGGAATTCTCTACCACACAAGGCAGTTGAGGCCAATTCATTAAATATATTCAAGAAGGAGTTAGATATATTTCTTAAAGCTAAAGGGATCAAGGGATATGGGGAGAAAGCAGGGACAGGGTACTGAATTTGGATGATCAGCCATGATCTCATTAAATGGCGGAGCAGGCTCGAGGGGCCGAATGGCCTACTCCTGCTCCTATCTTCTATGTTTCTATGGAAGAGTTTCGGGAGCCAGAGGAGCATTGGGGGGCAGGGGGGAGGGGTTGGGAGCCAAAGGAGCATCGGTGAGAGGGGCGGGGGGGGTGGGGCCATAGTCAGGACTCAGGAGCCGGAAGAGTTTCAGTGGCTAGAGGAGCATCGGGTGGGGTCGGTGTTTCGGGGCCGGAGGAGCATCAGGGTTGCTGAGTGGAGGCCAGAAAGGCAATCAGCAGCTGGAGTGGGGAGGTCAGAGGTCAGAGGCTGGAGTAGGGATCGGAGGCCTTGGGGGGGGGGGGGAAGTAAGGGGGAGATTGGAGGCATCGGGGGGGTGATCAGAGGCCTCGTGGAGGGGGAATTGGAGGCATCGGGGGCAGGGAGGTCACGGAGATCATAGGCCTTGGAGACCTCGTAGGGGGGTGATCGGAGGCCTCATGGAGGGAGATCGGAGGCCTCGGGGTGTCTGGCCATGGGGGATGGGTGAAGCAGGGACGCTGGAACCAGCAGGTAAGTGAAAAGGCACTTACCTCCTGGATCCAACAGTCCTTGCCTTACTTTAGCTGGCAGGTTCCCCGAGGCCTGGGAAACCTGACCAGCCAGTGTTAAATTTGTAATGGTGGATCACCATGAGGTACGCCAGCCTCATAATATTTAAATGAGCAACCCATTTCCTTGGGGTCGGTCCCCAGCAATCGGGAGGGGGGAGGGAGCAGGTGGTTGAGGTTTAGGACTTTATTGTCCTTTCTGACACTCAAGTGCAGTACTGAGGGAGTGCTGCACTGTCGGAGGTGCCGTCTTTTGGATGAGACGTTATGTGAAGGAATACATATGTACATACGAACATACGAATTAGGAGCAGGAGTAGGCCACTCGGCCCTTCGAGTCTGCTCCGTCATTCAATAAGATCATGGCTGATCTGATTACTCCACATTCCCGCCTACCCCCGATAACTTTTCACCCCCTTGCTTACCAAGAATCTATCATCCTCTGCCTTAAAAATATTCAAAGACTCCGCTTCCACTGCCCTCTGAGGAAGAGAGTTCCAAAGACTCAACCCTCAGAAAAAAATTCTCCTCATCTCTGTCTTAAATGGGCGACCCCTTACTTTTAAACAGTGACCCCTAGTTCTAGATTCTCCCACAAGAGGAAACATCCTCTCCACATCCACCCTGTCCAGACCCCTCAGGATCTTATATGTTTCAATCAAGTCACCTCTTCTTCTAAACTCCAACGGATACAAGCCTAGCCTGTCCAACCTTTCCTCATAAGACAACCTGCCCATTCCAGGTATTAGTCTGGTTAAACTTCTCTGAACTGCCTCCAATGGATTTACATCCTTCCTTAAATAAGGAGACCAAGACTGTACACAGTACTCCAGATGTGGACTCACCAATGCCCTGTACAACTGAAGCATAACCTCCCTACTTTTGTATTCAATTCCCCTCGCAATAAATGATAACATTCTATTAGCTTTCCTAATTACTTGCTGTACCTGCATAGTAACCTTTTGTGATTCATGCACTAGGACACCCAGATCCCTCTGCATCTCAGAGCTCTGCAATATCTCACCATTTAGATAATATGCTTCTTTTTTATTCTTCCTGCCAAAATGGACAACTTCACATTTTCCCACATTATACTCCATCTGCCAGATCTTTGCCCACTAACTTAACTTATCTATATCCCTTTGTAGCCTCCATATGTCCTCTTCACAATTTACTTTCCTATCTATCTTTGTGTCATCAGCAAATTTAGCAACCATACCTTCAGTCCCTTCATCCAAGTCATTTATATAAATTGTAATAAGTTGAAGCCCCAGCACTGATCCCTGTGGCACACCACTCGTTACATCTTGCCAATCAGAAAATTACCCATTTATGCCTACCCTCTGTTTCCTGTTAGCTAGCCAATCTTCTATCCATGCCAATATGTTACCCCCTACACCATGAGCTTTTATTTTACACAATAACCTTTGATGTGGCGCCTTATCAAATGCCTTCTGGAAATCTAAGTACAGTACATCCACCAGTTCCCCTTTATCCACAGCACATGTTACTTCCTCAAAGAACACCAATAAATTGGTTAAACATGATTTCCCTTGCACAAAACCATGTTGACTCTGCCTGATTTCTTTGAACTTTTCTAAATGCCCTGCTATAACGTCTTTAATAATAGCTTCTAACATCTTCCCTATGACAGATGTTAAGCTAACTGGCCTGCAGTTTCCTGCTTTCTGTCTCCCTCCCTTTTTGAATAAAGGAGTTACATTTGCTATTTTCCAATCTAATGGAACCTTCCCCGAATCTAGGGAATTTTGGAAAATTAAAACCAACGCATCAACTATCTCACTAGCTACTTCGTTTAAGACCCTAGGATGAAGTCCATCAGGACCCGGGGACTTGTCAGCCCGCAGCTCCAACAATTTGTTCAGTACCACTTCCCTGGTGATTATAATTTTCTTGAGTTCCTCCCTCCCTTCCATTTCCTGATTTACAGCTATTTCTGGGATGTTACTTGTATCCTCTATAGTAAAAACTGATGCAAAATACCTGTTCAATTCAACTGCCTACTCCTTATTTTCCATTATTAATTCCCCAGACTCACATTTTATAGGACCAACGCTCACTTTGTTAATTATTTTCTTTTTTAAATATCTATAGAAACTCTTACTATCTGTTTTTATATTTCTAGCTAGCTTTCTCTCGTACTCTAATTTTTCTCTCCTTATTAATCTTTTAGTCATTCTTTGCCGATTTTTATATTCTGTCCAATCTTCTGACCTGCCACCCATCTTTGTGCAATTATATGCTTTTTCTTTAAGTTTAATACTATCTTTAACTTTTTTAGTTAACTACGGATGGTGGGTCCTCTCCTTGGAATGTTTCTTTCTTGTTGCATTGTATATATTCTCTGTATTTTGAAATATCCCCTTAAATGTCTGCCACTGCAACTCTATTGACCTATCCCTTAACCTAATTTGCCAGTTCACTTTAGCTAGCTTTGCTTTCATGTCCTCATAATTGCCCTTATTTAAGTTTAAAATACTAGTCTTGGACCCACTCTTTTCTCAAACTGAATGTAAAATTCAATCATATGATCGCTGCTACCTAGGGGCGCCTTCATTGAGGTCATTCATTAATCCTATCTCGTTGCACAATACCAGGTCTAGTATAGCCTGCTCTCTGGTTGGCTCCAGAATGTGCTGTTGTAAAAAACTATCCCAAAAACATTCCATGAACTCCTCATCTATGCTACCTTTGCCCATCTGATTTTTCCAGTCTATATGCAGATTAAAATCCCCCCATGATTATTGCCATACCCTTCTGACAAACTCCCATTATTTCTTCCTTTATACTCCATCCTACCATGTGGTTACTGTTAGGGGGCCTGTACACCACTCCCACAAGTTACTTCTTGCCTTTATTATTTCTCATCTCTACCCAAACCGCTTCTACATCCTGGTTTCCTGAACTTAGGTCATCCCTCTCTATTGTACTAATACCATCATTAATTAACAGAGCCACCCCTCCACCTTTTCCCACCTTCCTGTCCTTCCTAAATGTCATGTACCCTTCAATATTCAGGTCCCAATCTATGTCATCCTGCAGCCATATCTCTGTAATGGCTATCAGATCATATTTATTTATTTCTATTTGCGCTATCAGTTCATCTGTTTTGTTTCGAATGCTACATGCATTCAGATGCAGAGCCTTTAGTTTTGTCTTTTTATTATTTTTGTAACCTCTAGCCTTATCTGTTGATTTATTCTTAGATTTGTATCTCTATCCCTTCCTGTCACGGTCTGTTTATCATTTCCCATATTAATACCTTTCTCTATTGCCTTGTCTCTAATCTTTGAATTACCACATCTTCCCAAATTTGATCCCATGCCCCCAATATTTAGTTTAAAGCCCTCTCTACCGCCCTAGTTATACGACTCACCAGAACACTGGTCCCAGCACGGTTCAGGTGAAGACCGTCCCAACGATACAGATCCCACTTTCCCCAGTACTGGTGCCAGTGCCCCAGGAATTGAAACCCATTTCTCCCACACTAGTCTTTCAGCCACGCATTCATCTCTAATTTTATTTACCCTATGCCAATTTGCTCGTGGCTCAGGTAATAATGCATTATTACCCTTGAGGTTCTGCTTTTTAATTTAGCCCCTAGCTGCTCATACTCTCAGCAGAACCTCTTTCCTAGTTCTACCTATGTCGTTGGTACCTACATGGACCACAACCACTGGCTCCTCCCCCTCCCACTGCAAGTTCCTTTCCAGCCCAGAGCAGATGTCCTGAACCCTGGCACCAGGCAGGCAACACAGCCATCTGGACTCTTGCTCTTGGCTGCAGAGAACTGTATCTATCCCCCTGACTATGCTGTCCCCAATTACCACTACATTCCTATTAACTCCCCCCGCTTGAATGGCTTCCTGTACCTCAGTGCCATGGTCAGTTTGCTCATTCACCCTGCAGCCACTGCTTTCATCCATACAGGCCGCAAGAACCTCAAACCTGGTGGACAACTGCAAAAGCCGAGGCTCCTCCACCTCCTGGGTCCCCATACCTGCCTCACTTGCAATCACATCCTCCTGTCCCTGGCCACTGACCAAATCAGAAGACCCTATACTATATAACCTTTTTAGAAAACTATACTATCTTATGAAAGAATTCTGGCCTTGTTGAGATAAGACAGTGGTTGACCCTGAAGAGTACCTTATAAGGAACTCTACCATATAAATTCTTTAAAACATGACAAACTGGGTTTGGAAATTTAGAAACCTAACTATGAAATAGCTATGAAAGAATTCTGGCTATTGAAATAGGACAAGTTGTTGACCCTGAATAAATAACCTTATTGAAACAGAAGAATGGGTGGCTCTGAATGGCTGGCCTTTTGGGAAAAGAACAATGGTCAACCCTGGATAAGTGATTTAAATTAAACCTCTTAAAGATGGCACATAAGATAAGGAACATCTGCCCTCGTAAAGATGACACATAAATAAGGGACATCTGCCTTCACACCTATATGGTAAAAACTCCCAATAACTATTGCCGATGTAGCAGTAAGAATTGCAAGAGGTCAGCACAAAGATGAATAGTGATAATTAACTTGGATCAGCAGAAACCTTATGGGATACAACTGAAAAAGGGTATAAATATTGAAGTCTCAAATGGGATATCAGAATCGCTTTAATCGGGCAAAGCGATTCTCGACTACAAAGGCGGCTCTGTGGTCTTACACTTTGTACCTCGGGGATCGAAGGTAATTTGATATTAATGGATATCCTGTATCGAAAATTTTAAGAACTGTAATACTGTAGCGAAGTTAAGATTTAAAAGTAAGATTCTCTGTTAAAAAGATCGTATTTTTTCTCTTTTTTAGAACTGTTAACGTTGCGATTGACTGATTCACCAACTGTAAATTGCATGTCGATTCTTTTAATGAATCTCTATTTTTAGAATTGTCTCACATAAGTCTTCTGTATCAATAACTCGCAAACTCAATCTCTGTACACTCTTTGGTGGAGGGGTACATTTCTGAAGGAGATCTCCGGACCCTCATAATATCCGGGACGTTACAGTCTGGCTAAACTTATTAAAAGTGCTATCTGGAGGACGGTAACATTCTCGGGTTGCTCCTTTCCTTTAGGGAGAGATAGACTGGACCTTTAGACCCAGTTAAGCATCTTTAGGATTCGGCTACCTCAAACTTTAGTTGAAAGTGAACATCTGAGAAATACGCCTGATCCGGGATAGCCCCAAAGTGGCTAGGACTAATAAATATCCTTTCAGTTAAACTGAGGCCCTGTCTGCTCTCTCAAGTGGATGTAAAAGATCCTATGGCACTATTTCGAATAACAGCCAGGAAGTTATCCCTGGTGTCCTAGCCAATATTTATCCCTCAATTGATATCACTAAAACAGATTATTTTATAATTATCACATTGCTGTTTGTAGGAGCTTGCCATGCACAAATTGGCTGCTCCGTTTCCTACCTTACAACAGTGACTACACTTCAAAAAGTACTTCACTGGCTTTAAAACACTTTGGGACGTCTGGTGGTCATGAAAGGCTCTATATAAATGCAAAACTTTTTTTTTCTATAATGGGGGACCCAAAAATGCACACAGTGGTCTAACCAATGCTTTGTACAAAGTTATCATTGCTTCTTTACTCTTGTACTCTTTGCCCTTATTTATAAAGCCCAAAATGTTGTTGGTCTTTTTATGGTTTCATCTACCTGCACTCACACTCAAGAAATTATGAATGGGAACTTTCTGTTCATCAACATCCTTCAGCATCTTTCCAATGATAGTATACTCTCATTCCTTGTGTTTCCTCCAAAAATGTATTACCTCACACTTATATCCACATTAAATTGCATCTGGCACCAGTTTACCCATTCCACTGACCTGTCTTCCTCAAGCATTTTACCTCCTTGCTATTTGTCAAAACCCCATCATTTGTGTCATCAGCAAATTTTGAGATTGTACTCATCTATCTCAAAAGGGGACCCTGGATCTAACTCCTAGGGTATACTACTTCCAAGCCTTCTTCAATCTGTGCAACACCCTGAGGCCTGACGAGCATGCTGGGCAGATAAAAAAAAAAGCAGTCACTTTCTATTTTTAGGTTGTTTCTGGCATCCCCCCTCCTCAAATCCTCCAGTATGAGAAGGGTTCTATGCAGGCCTCAGCAACATTATTTTGGGATACCCCTACATTAGAATGCCTGATGGGCAGACACATTGGAAACCAAGGTGGAAGGACTAGGAATGCACACCCCTTCCTCTTTCATTTTAATACTAATGGTGAGTCAGTTACTCACAATGAGGGTTGCCCAGAAAGTCCCAGGGCTACATATTGGCAGTAGAGACCTTAATTTCCACCCCAACCCCATCCCCCATTAGGTGGGAACAGGATGTGAGAGTGGTAAAAATCAGGAGGGGTAACTTACCGTCCCTTCCCATTTTCTGCGTGACTGCTGCCATTTTACTGGGGTGCAGTCGGTTGAGGCTCCTGCTACAGGCGGGGGTCTCATGAAAGTGATGCAAATCGGGGTCTTATGATGCAATTAGGAGCCCAACACCATTTTGCCACTGAAACACAGAATTCCTGCCCATTGGTGGCAGATTCATCAGGCCACAGGATTTAAACAGGTAAGCACTTCCAGGCATTCAGATCATTAGCATCTGTATGTTTGTGAAGTTTTTGTATTTGGACTGAATTGAGAGTTACAATAATGGAACGTAATTTGCGGCCCCTATGGGCGCGTACAAGGTGCGCATGCAGCTATAGGGGCCGCGCAAGTTCCGGGTTTTCGCACGCGAAGCGCATGCTCGCAAACCTGGAACTTGCGATCTGTCAAGAATCTTCTTAACAGATCATACGAATCCCCGGGAAAAGGGCAACTGTGGACAGAGAGCTATTTACCCAATTTCTGTCCGGCGAATGCCCGTGAAATTTTATGCCTGGTAAAAGGCCTGCTTTTACCAGCGTAAGAGTTTAAACAAAGAGAAAAATAAAATGTTATCAATAATTTATACATTAAAAAACTGGTGAACAAAGGTAAGTTTATTTTTAGCCCCTTTAAAACATGTAAATTTATTTTTCAAAAAATTAAAAATTTTTAAATATTTAATTAAATGTAATTTTAATTAATTTTTGTGATCAACCACCACCTAGACCGAAGGGTGTGTTGATGTGGGACCGGAGGACACAAGCACAGTCACAAGATTGGTAAATGAAAAACAGCAGTTAGCTGTGTTTTTATTCTCAGAAAACGGGGAAAAAAGGTTCACGCCTGGCAAAATCCAAAAACATAACGTTCAAAAAACTGAAGAACAAAACCATCACCCACCCCGGGTGGTTAGGAAGGCAGTCCTTAAATCAATTTCCTCCAAAAAACAATAAGCCAGGGTTACTTTACCACTGGATCTTTCTCAGCCGGTCCAGGGTCACATCAGGCTCTCAGAACTAAACATTATTCCACCCGGGTTCAACAGCAGACCTCTCTCTGGCAGCTGCAAGCTGGGCCCCAACAGCTGCCAGGTACTCAGGGTCGTGCTCAGGCTCTGAAGGGATGCACTAGTTTGTCTTTTAAACTCGTGAGCTAATGGGTAGATTTGCCTCAGGTGTGTTGGAGGTGGGTGTGGCCATCACCTGAATTGGAGTGA
Organism: Somniosus microcephalus; assembly: GCF_052327205.1. Classification (NCBI taxonomy): domain Eukaryota; kingdom Metazoa; phylum Chordata; class Chondrichthyes; order Squaliformes; family Somniosidae; genus Somniosus; species Somniosus microcephalus. The sequence continues at coordinate 75,764,386 of NC_141002.1, forward strand.
GAGGGGGACGTTGTCTCCATCTGGTGGCCACATACTGTCCATCCACCACAAACCGCCCCCATAGCTCACATTAAAAAAAATTTTTTTAATTTATTTGAAGTGTAGAGGTATTTTTTACGGTATTCCCATTCAGACTTTTGGGGATTCCATACATACAGAATCCCTATAAGCATGAATGGGGATCCCCTTTTATCATTCGTTGGGCTGGCCCACGTGATCTCAGGGGCGCTTGCGAATTGTGTGCGCCCCTGAGATACGTGGGCCTCTACCCACACGTACCCGGAGAGGCCCAGGACCGTGAGTCTCCATACCTCCTGGACCACCAGGTAAGTGGGCATTTTATTTGCAGATCGGAGGCATTTCCCCGTGGGAAGTCTCCGACCGCAAATTCAGGGCCACTGTTTATTTCGGATAGTCTCTCTACTTTACTCATTCTGAAGAGGCTATGAAACTTTATAATGGATGCTGCTCTGGCTGCCTTGTACTGGATGCAGAAAGAGGATAAGAAAGAAGAACAGCAGCAATAACAGCTGCAGCAGAGGCCTCAGCAACCATCAGCCTCTGACAGTACAACAGGTGAGGGGGCCTGCTTGCAGAAGACCTTATAATCCCAACTGGGCATATAGACCAAGGGTCATCTTTCTCAACATTTCTGAGGAGCAGTGTATGAGGAGCCTGTGCTTATCGAGGCAGGTAGTTGTTGACCAATGCAGTCTCATACAACAAGACCTGCAGCCTGCAGTGCCAGGTGGCCATGCCATGTCAGTGGCTGTGAAGGTGACCACAGCCCTGAATTTCTTTGCATCAGGATCCTTCCAGGCTGCTATGAGGGACGTCTCTCACATCTCGCAGTCAGCAATCCATAAATACATCAATCAGCTGACAAATTCACTATTGCCAGAGGGAACCACTACATCTCATTCCCAATTGATGAAAACAGCCAAGAAATCCTTGAGGTTCGCAGCAATGGCTGGCTTCCCTAGAGTTCAGGGTGCAATTGACGGCACTAATGTCACCATGCGGCACCACAGGACCAGCCGCAGGACCAGCTTTTGTTAACTACAAGGGGCTCCACTCTATCAATGTCCTGTTAGTATGTGATCACACTTAGAGAATCATGCAGTATGTGCCAGGTACCCAGGCAGCTGCCATGATTCATTCAGCCAGCAGCAGTCCTATTCTCCCCACTTTTCGACCATGGCAGGAATATTAGAAGATGGCTGTTTGGGGACAAGGGTTACCCCTGCAAACTTTGCTCCTGTCACCCCTTCGAAACTCCATAATGCCTGGGCAGTTCAGATATAATCAGAGCCATGACACCACAAAGAGGATCATCAAACTTTTAAAGCAAAGGCTTAGATGTCGTAACAGGTCCGGCAGCTTCCTGCAATATCCAGCAGAGTCTTTTGCATAATTGTAGCTTGCTGCTTCTTCCACAACATAGCTGACCAGAGAAGATTGCAGCTGGAACAGGATGAATATTCATCTGATGAGGAACAGCTCACCAAAGGTGAGGCCTAAGCATCGGGAGGAGAGGCAGCACCAGGTCTTGCAGCAAGAAATGCAAAGAATGAATTAATGGCACAACCGTTAAACTGAATTGCTCAGTTCCCTACCCTGAACAATGAAACCAAGCCCCTCTGCACTAACAGTTTTGGAAACCTCAGTCAGCACTGCCTTAAATTAGCAGGGACAGTAAGTAGTGCAGATGGGAGCAGAAGTTGCTAAGGGACATAGACAGATTAAGTGAGTGGGCAAAGCTATGGCAGGTGGAGTTTAATGTGAGCAAGTGTGAGGTCATCCACTTTGGATTTAAGAAAGATAAATCAGAGTATTTTCTAAAGGGTGAGAATCTAGGAACTGTAGAGGAGCAAAGAGATATGGAAGTCCAAGAACACAAATCATTAAAAGCTAGTAGAGAGACGCAAAAAGCAATCAAAAAGGCTAATGGAATGTTGGTGTTAATCTCAAGGAGGGCTGGATTACAAAGGGGAAGAAGTTATGCTTCAGTTATATAAAGCCTTGCTCAGACCCCATCTTGAGTACTGCATTCAGTTTTGGGCACCGTACCTCAAGAAGGATATATTGGTCTAATAATTGAATTAAACTACCTGCTGTCCAGGATATCTACCCCGAGAAGTGCCGGGGGAAGGCCCTGAGAATCATTAAAGGCGTGAACCACCCCAGGCACAACCTCTTCACCCTGCTCCCGTCCGGTAAGAGATACCGAAGCACACGGTCTCGTACCAGCAGGTTTCGAAACAGCTTCTACCCCCAGGCCATAAGACTCATGAACGTATAATTTATTATTATTTATTACTGTTGTTTTATTTATTATTACTGTATTTCTATTAGTTTTTTATCATTGTTATGCCATATTTATTCCAATGTTGGGAGGACTCGTAAAAATCAACATTTCATTGTGCAGTACACACGTCTGCTGCATATATGACAAATAAAAAATTGAATTGAATTGGTCTTAGAAGGGGTGCAACGCAGATTCATCAGAATGATACTGGGGCTTAGAGGGTTAAATTATGAGGACAGGTTCCATAAACTTGTCTTATAATCCCTTGAGTATAACAGATTGAGGGGTGATCTGATCGACACTTTTAAAACGTTAAAAGGATGTGATATGGTAGACACAGAGAATTTCCTCTGATGGGGAATCAAGAACAAGGGTACAAAATCTTAAAATTTGAGCTAAGCCATTTAGAAGGGAAATCAGGAAACACTTTTACACACAAATAGTAGAAATCTGGATTTCTTTGCCCCAAAGGCTGTGGATGCTGGAACAATTGGTGCTTTCAAGACTGAGATTGATAATTTGTGTTAGGCAAGGGTATCAAGGGATATGGAGCTATGGCGGGTAAAAGGAATTGACATCTGAATGCTGGAGGAGATGAACTGTGACCAGGTACAATGCAAGAGATGGGGAAAGGAGTGGTTGTACTCATCTTTGCTGCCCTTGTGAGGTTATTGGGGGAGAAATTCGGTATCGCCCCATTTGGGGTGCAATTATCGGCCGGGCGCAAAGATTAGCGCCTGGCGCTAATTATCGCCTCCGACAGCAAACTTGGCTTTTATGGCCCCTGGAGGTGATTGGAGCGCTAAATCAGGCACTACACAACTCTCTTAAGGCGCTAAGGCCGAGGAGCGAGGCGCTACTTCAGAGGGCGGGTGCAGCACAGGTGCTGTCAGTTAGCGATTGAAAACAGACACACTGGCGCCGGTCAGTTCTTAAAGGGGAGGGTCGATCTTGCTCTGCAGCCACACCCTGCTCAGTGGAGCCTTGAATCTTAGCCTGGGCAGACCTGTGGCTAAATCTAGCAGCCAGACACTATGGAAAGGGCCAGGGAACAAGCGCAGTGCTTCTGCGAGCGGGCTTTGGAGGCTCTGGTTCCCAGGGTGGAGCGCAGAAGATCCATTCTGTACCCAGAGAGTGGCAGGAGGCCTTTGCCAAGCGAGTACAGGAAAGTGTGGAGGGAGGTGTCTCAGAGATTGCCCTCAAGCAGCATGGTGCCTAGGACCCATGTGCAATGTAGGAAAAAGTTCAATGACCTCACTCGTGTCGTCAGGGTGAGTGCCTTTTTTTCAAAACCTCTTCATCCCTCCATCTCCACCTCACTTTATGGCCAGAGGGTCTTGAAAGCCCCAATGCCCAACACTCATCCAACACCTATGGCCCTTTCATGAAACACACACACACATTCCACACTTTGCATACAGTAAGGGCTATTCAACCATGGGAGGCATTTCAGGCAAGGTCATGACTGCATACAGTAAGGGCTATTCAACCATGGGAGGCATTTCAGGCAAGATCATGGCTGCATACAGTAAGGGCTATTCAACCATGGGAAGCATTTCAGGCAAGATCATGGCTGCATATTTACTCAGATGCTGTCCTTTTTCTTGCAGGCCAAGCTGTCTCATAATAGGAGACAGCAGCAACGGACCGGTGGTGGGCTGCCTCACCTTCAAGCCCTCAGCGATCTTGAGCAGCACGTCCACAGGATTGTGGCAAGCCGGGTGATTGGTCCCGTCGCCACTAGAGACGCCGACCCCATTCTGGACAGCAATGGTAAGGTCATCATCTTCTTGTCCTCTCTCCTTCCACTTGTTCCTCACAACAGCAGCCTTTGACACTTTCAATCCAAATCACTAAATCGCTGCACTCATGCCTCCCTCGCTGCCACCCTGTCCTCACGCTAAAGCCACTCTTGTACCTCCCTGTTTTCAGATGGTGATTCACCAGGTGAGGAGACGGGCCCTCAAGCTGCCAGTGAGAGTGAAGCTGAAGGCGAGGAGGAAGAGGAAGCCGGACCATCAGTGCCACCCTCTATCGAGGCAGCCCATGCCCATACAGGGGACATGCCTTCCCTGGAGGGGAGCAGGGGGGAATGGTCTGATGAGGGTGAAGCTCCAGGACCCAGCCGGCTGCAGCAACGTGAGGGGGTTAGGGAAGCTCAGGGGCCTTCTCCCCGGACAGCGAGTATGGCCTCGAGTTCTGCTGCACTGGACGCAGACGAGGAGCGGGTCCTCACTGAAATGAGCGCCCAGGTGGAGCAAAGGCACACTGAGCTCATGGCTGCAGTGGCAAGGTTGCTCGAATCCATTGAATCACTGGCAAGGAGTGTGGAGCACTTCGCTGTAGCACAGGTGGCTGCCACGCAAATGCTAAGTGCTGCAAGTCAGTGGCTGGTCTCATGCAGACGCAGATTGAGGCCACGCGAGCACTGACCGCTGCCACCCTCGCTGGATCGGGCAGATTTCCCCGGGGCTCTCACCGCGCCGCAGCAGGCCAGCAATCTGTGCTCCATCAGATTGCTCCGGATGCTGAAGTGCTGCCCCGTGGGAGTGCCAGTGTGTCGGTCAAGCAGGGAGTTGCTGTCCTCTCTCAAGATTCCTGCTGCCACCACTGGCACTTCTCCACTGCAGTTGCCACCACCTGTAGAACAAACAGACTGCTGCTGCCCATGAAGAGTTGGAGCAGTCAGCAGCTGGGCCCTCCAGGCCCAGAGCTGGTCAAGGCCGTCCCTCAAGGGCATCTGCAGTCTCAGTTTCTGACACTCAGCAGCCTTCCCCTAGCCTTGCTCCAGCCACTGGGGTCCCATTACGGAGGAGCTGCAGGGTGGGAAGGGGGCAATTTCGCAAGGGAAGCAGATCACCCTCGAAGGGCAAAAAGTAGGTGTGGCAAAATGTCTTTCATTGTTTTATTGTAGGCCGAGGTTCATGGTCAAATTTTTGTTACTGTTTTGGACATTGTCTCCAGGTTGTGAGAGTCAGTTATGTGAATGACTTTTTTTTTGTGTTTCATTCTATTACTTTGTCATGCGGAAATGAGACACAGTTTGTGAAATAAAGAAGTGTCTGTATTCAAAATGTGCATGTTTGGTCTTTGCACTCATTGTTGCCTTGACCGGCTTAGGGGTTGCGGGATGGTTTCATTCAGGTTGTTTGAATGGCAGAAGCCATTCCCTCAGAGGGGGCCTAGAAGCGACTTGCTATGAGCCTTTGATGGACGGCCCTTCCACTTTGTGCCTACTTCCCGCCTTGGTGCTGCTGATGATCATCCTCCTCGTCTTCCTCCTCCTCCTCCTCCGCTGGTGCTCCAATGTCTGCTGGCATTGGCTGGGTCCTGAGGAGTGCCAGGTTATGCAGCATGCAGCACACAACAACGAAGTGGGAGACTCGCTCAGGCGAGTACTGCAGGGCTCCTCCAGAATGGTCCAGACAGCGGTACCGTCGCTTGAGCACGCCGATTGTGTGCTCAACGATGTTCCTGGTAGCTTGATGGCTCTCGTTGTATCGTAGCTCAGCAGGGGTGCAGGGCGAACGGAGCAGTGTCATCATCCAGGTGCACAGAGGATATCCCTTGTCCCCGAGAAGCCAACCTCCTGGGTGATACGGTGCCTGGAAAAGGTCTGCCACAGAAGTCTGGCGCAAGATGAAGGCATCGTGGCTGCTACCTGGAAAGTGGGCATTGACAGCGAGTATCAGCTCTCTGTGGTCACAGATCAACTGGACGTTTAAGGAATGGAAGCCCTTCCGGTTGCAGAACTCCTCGGCATTCTCTTGCGGCGCCCGCAAAGCCACTTGCGTGCAGTCAATGGCGCCCTGCACCATGGGGAAGCCCGCTATCCTAGCAAAGCCCGTTGCGCGTTCTTGCTGCTTGTCCGGGGTAATGGGGAAAGAGATGTACTCTCGTTTCCTTTTAAAGAGGGCATTTGTTACCTGACGGATGCAGCAATGCACCGCGAACTGGGAGATATTGGCGATGTCCCCAGTAGCTGATTGAAATGAGCCTGTGGCATAAAAGTTGAGAGCCACTGTTATCTTCACTGCCACCGACAGAGACGTCCTGCTCCTCAGTTGAGGCTGCAGATCTGGCTGAAGCAGGTGGCACAGCTCAGTGACCAGCTCCTTGCTGAATCGCAGCCTTCACAAACACTGCTCCTCAGACATATTAATGTAGGAGAACTGTTGGCGAAAAACCCTGGGAGGGTAAGGTCTCCTGTACCGAGGCCTGTTAACCCTCCTCCGTCTGGCCATGATTGCCACTCTCTCTCTGTGTCTCTGTGCCCTCTGAATGTGATGGAGAAGGACGACGTTCCCATTCATTGCAGCCCCCATAGTATCTGGCCAATCAAAGTTATGAAGGTCAAAAAGCAAAGTACCTGCAAAGTTATGGTCCGAAGCCAAAACTACCTCAGACAGCGTTGACTCAATGCAGAAGTCTGTCTTTCTCTCTTTTGTCTCTCTGCAAATCTCTCTCAAAACGAGTGGTGCAAAAATGGCTACCACACAAAAGCCAGGAAGAGGCCCCCTTTAAATAGCGCCCCCCCAGCCTCACAGCGACTGGGAAGCGTTCCAGTCAACCTGTCGTTGGTAGCGCCAGGCGGAAAGGAGGGGGCCCCACTGAATTTCCGGTCCGGAGCGCCCCAAGGGCGTTGCACTCTCGAATGACGTCAAGATCTGCGTGCGCAGGAGATCGGGCAGTATTGTTTAGTGCCGCCGCAAAATGTCCGGTCAATTTCGCGAGAGGCACAGATATCGCTGCGCCCGGGTGCTAGTTGGTTTGCGCCCCACTTAGCGCCCTCTTAAGGCGCTAACGGGTGGCGCTACCTGTTAAATCTGGATATCTTTCGGTTGTGTGTCCTTCACATAATCGAGAGAGGCTGCAGATAACAATCAACAGGTGTTTACTGGATGAGGGTTGCTCTAAAACTAAGCAGTACAGATCCCTACTCAGGGTTATATACAGGTGTGCTCACTGCCGGTACTACAGTATACAGGAGCTGTAAAAAGTAGTTCTCCCCTTTGTTGTGTATGTACCTTTAAGAGAAGAACTGATTCTATACTGCAGTACCGGCAGTGACCACCCCTGTATATAAAGCCATAGCAGGCTTCTGTATTTCAGTCTTAAGTTACCCTCTGTGCAGCTGCAAGCACGAGCAGAGGGAGCAGCCAGACTTTGGAGAGTGGATTAAAGTGGTGGTCCCCTGACCAGGAAGAGGAGGAGAACGTTGGACCACCACCACCACCAACTCCACCATCATTACATCAACTGAGGTGCCTGGAGAGAGAGGACAGAGGAGGAAAAGGAGAAAGGAGGCCTACATCAACATCAACCAGGGGAGAGGCCTTTTCTATCACTGCCTCCCCAAATTGACCTCCACTTCAGGAGAGGGAGAGAGGGGAGAGAAACCAACTGCTTGAAAGGAGGGAAGAAAACTTCATCCGGAACATCTACAGGTGGGTGTTATTTGGGGCACTCTCCCAAGACTTTGTATTTTAGGTGGGGGGGAGAAAAGAAGAAGCAAGGCCGGATCATCAAGGGGTGTAGTGTGTGTGTGTGTGTGCTCTTGTTAAAAGCTAGGCCACACACACCACTAATTAGCATCCCTTCTATTGCCTGCCCTGGGAGAGCTTGGAGCTGCCCAAGGTGAAGTCCTTAATTTAATTTAATTACATCGTTAAGACCTGTTGCAGGACTAAGCCTGGGCTTCTCCGGCTTTTCCAGGTGAAGACGTCTTCTCCCCCTGCCAGAAGACCACCATCACCAAAGACTTTTTCCATCCGAGAGTGCAACCCTGCCAACACCCACCCACCATCCTGAGTGGCAACACTGCCCTTTGCGGCCTCCCTCCTTCCCACCCCCCCCACCTCTCTCTCTCTCTTTGTCTCTCTCTGCCTGTCTTTCTAAGGCACCTTAGTTTCATCTATTTTATTAATTGCCAATTGAGCAGAGGGGCGAGGGCTCCTCTCCCAATTTAAATCAATAAGGAGAGAGGTGTGTCCTCATTTTAATCAGCTCCCTCTGCTCAATAGAGGACAAAAAAATATATATATATATACACCGAGGCCATTAACACCTTCAGGCCTGTGACTTGGGGTGAGTGTAGCCCTTAAAAAAAGCACCCCAGAATGGCGACTGCATCTTCGCCGGTGGCGGGGCCAGCCGGGACCTATGCGAGAGTGGTAGCCACAGCCACAGCTGCTCCCGCTGTTCCTGCTGCCCCGTCACCTTTTCGATTAATAACGAAAAAGCTTGGGGTGAAGAGCTACACTCACCCCACTATGACCATCGAGGCCTGCGTCAAGGCCATGGCTGGGGTTGTCGGCCCCTCAGCCATCGTCGCGGCCTCGAAAATGTATGGGAAGGCTGTGTTCTTCCTGGGGTCGGAGCGGGCGGTGTCCCTGGCTGTCGCCAAGGGGCTCACCGTGGGCGGGACCTTCCTGCCGGTGGATCCTCTCGAGGCCACCGCGCAGAGGATCATTATTTCCAACGTCCCGCCCTATGTTCCTGGTGAGCTCCTCCTTCCCCATTTGCGACAACTTGGGGAGGTGAGGTCGGGGATCACGCCCATCCCGCTTGGCTTCCGGGAGGCCAGCCTTCGCCACGTCTTCTCCTTCCGGCGCCAGCTGTTTATCCAGCTGGCGCGGGAGGAGGACACTGAAGGGGCGTTCGTCGTCCTCCACGAGGGGACCGCCTACCGCGCCTTTTGGACGTCGGACGGTGTGAGGTGCCATGCCTGCAGGGAGGTGGGGCACATCAGGAGGAACTGCCCTGCCTCCAAGGCCGCCGGATCATCTCGTGCGGCCGAGGCTGGCGCCGCCGCCGCCGCCCTTCCCCCCGGATCTGCCCGCGCGTCAAGTACGTCTGATGCGCGGTTGACGTCGGGGGCCGATGCCACCAAGGCCTCCGGCGGGGGGGAGGGAGCGTGTCCGGCCGGAAAGAAGGCGCGGGGAAAAAAGAAGCACCTTGGGGCAGGCCCCCCCGTGGATGGTGAGCCCTTGCCCCTTGAGCCCCTTACACCCGCGCTCCTCGCGGAGTTGATCAGGGCAGATGTGAGCGGGAGGGGCCCCGTGCCCGAGCCTGTGGCCGCAACCGCCGCAGCGGTAATGCCAATACCTGCGGCCGGGCTCGGGCCCGAGGAACCCGACAAACCTGCTCCGCCGGAGGGAGTCGAGGAGGAGGCCTTTGCAGACATGGAGGTCTCCCTCGCTCCCTCCGTGCTAAAAAGAAGGCGCGACCCCCTGGATGAGGAGGAGGACCGGGAGGAGAAAGGTCCCTCCGAGCAGGGGGAGTCGTCGCCCGCCGCGGGTACTGCGCCCCCCCGCCCCCCCAGCGCTGTCGTCATCACCAGCGATCGGCAGGGGTCGCCTGTCCCTCGGGAGGCTGAGGCAGATGTGTCTGTCCAGCACGTGCCTCCCGGGGATGGGGATGAGACCCTGCCCGTGGGGGGGGTTGCGGAACAACCCGCGGCAGTAATTGAAGTTGACCTTTTATCGGTGCCGTTACCCCTCGCCGGGTCGGGCAGCCTGGGGGCTGGGTCGGGCGAGCTCGAGGATAATGAGCTCGCCCAATGCGACCCGGACGTCTCCCAGGGGATGCTCGTCCTGGTAGAGCTTTTAATTCAAAACCCCCCGTCCGCTGGGTCGGAGGTTGGCGGCGGGGAGGAGGATGGCCCCCTGGCTGCGTCTCTGGTGCCGGACGTACTGGAGGAGCTGGAAATTGTTGTTTCTCCGGTCGTTCCGGCGTCTGAGGCGGAGGGGAGCTCTGAACCGCCGCCGTCTTCTGGCCCGGCACCCCTAGAGGAGCCCAGGGAGAAATCCTCTGCCGCCGATCCTGGGGGTGATATCCGGGCGGAGGCGGGGCTGGCTGGCGCGGCCGAGTCGTTCGCTTCGCACTGCGCGGCGGACGGGTCGGCCGCCGGTGACGACCCCCTGGAGGAGGATGGGGACTCGGTGATGGGCACGGAGGACGATTCGGACTCCAGCGCCGACGTGGCGATGGATGACCTCGTGCCCCTTGCCGAGTCTCCCCTCATTTCCGTAAGGGAACTCCGGGATTTTATGGCCACGTGCCTGGGTCAGCGCAATAAGGTCCGGCTGGCCCTCGACAGGTGGTCGGAGCTGGCGCTGCTCATTGATTCCGTCCGCGCCGCCGTTAAGATCTTGGGCGCGGACGAGGGTGTGAACCCGCTCGAGCTGCGTCGGCTCACAACGTTTCTCACTGGGCTGCTGAGGAAGTGGCGGCGGACCAGCGGCTGCGCGTCCTCGCCCCGTTAGGTGTAGGTAGAGGTTGCACTATGCTTCTGACATGAAGATAACCATAGCCAGCCTCAACATCAACGGCAGCAGGGAGGCGCGCCGCAGATTCAATAACTTCTCGGTCCTTCGGGACGGGAAGTATGCGGTGTGCTTCCTGCAAGAAACCCACACCGTTCCGGGAGACGAAGCCACGTGGCTCCTGGAGTGGCAAGGAGGGGTCAGCATGAGTCACCTCTCCAACAATTCCAGCGGGGTGGCTATCTTGCTGGCCCCGCATTTTCAGCCGGAGATCTTGGGGGTCAAGGAGCACGTGCCGGGCCGCTTGCTCCAGGTCACTGTTCGCCTGGGGGGTGTGCCGCTCCATCTAGTGAACGTGTACGCCCCTCAGACCAGTGCGCAGCAAGTGCGCTTCTTCGAAGAAGTGTCCGCTCTCTTGGGCACCATCGACGTGGGCGAGTGCGCCATCCTCGGGGGGGATTTTAACTGCACCCTCGAGGCGAGGGACCGTTCGGGTCCCCCGCGAAGCCCGGCGGCGATGGAGAAGTTGAGGGACCTGGTTGGGTCCTTCGACTTGGTGGACGTCTGGCGAAATCTCCACCCCGACTCCAGCGCCTTCACTAGCGTGAGGTCTGGGGGAGGAAGGTCCAGAATCGACCGCCTCTACATTTCCCGGGCGTTCGTCTCCTGCGTTCCGGCAGCTTCCATGCGGCCGGTGCCATGCACGGACCACCACCTGGTGTGGGCGGAGCTCGCTCCACTGCGCGCGCGGGGGGGGTCCGTGTACTGGCATTTTAACAACCTGCTGCTGGAGGACGCACGGTTCCGGGATTCGTTTCGTCGATTCTGGGCCGACTGGAGAAGGAAGCCGGGGGGCTTCCCCTCCTTGAGGCTATGGTGGGATGTGGGCAAGGCTCACATCCGTCTCTTCTGTCAGGAGTACGCGAAGGGGTCGACCAAGAGGCGGGAGGCCCGGGTCGGGCGGTTGGAGAAGGAGGTGCTCGACCTGGAGTCCCGTCTCGGTCAGGTCGTCGAGGACCCGGCCCTGCGGAAGGTGTACGAAGAGAAGAAGGGCGCGCTGAAGGACCTGCAGCTCATCGGGTCCCGAGGCGCATACGTGAGGTCGCGGATCCAGCTCCTGCGGGACCTGGACCGCGGCTCCCCCTTCTACTCGCTTGAAAAAAGACGGGGGGTCCGTAAGCAGCTCTTGGGGCTGCTGGCCGACGACGGATCTCTGGTCTCGGATCCGGAGGGAATCAGCGCGGAGACCCGCGCCTATTACGGGGCTCTGTTCTCTCCGGATCCGTCCAGCGAGGATGCGCGCAGAGTTTTGTGGGAGGACCTGACGAAGGTTGGCCCGGAGGGCGCCGAAAAATTGGACGCTCCGCTAAGTCTGGCGGAGCTGACCGGCGCCCTCCGCCAGCTCTCTGGGGGAAAGTCCCCGGGGCTGGACGGGCTGACCGTGGAGTTCCACAGGGCGTTCTGGGACGTCTTGGGGGGCGACTACGCGCGGGTCCTGGGGGAAAGTTTGGCGACCGGGGAGATGCCCCTCTCTTGGCGCAGGGCGGTCATTGTCCTGCTACCTAAGAAGGGCGATCTCCGCCTCCTTAAGAACTGGCGCCCGGTCTCCCTCCTCAGCACGGACTATAAAATCTTTGCCAGGGCCATGTCTGCTCGCCTTGGCACCGTGCTGGCCCACATGATCCACCCCGACCAGTCCTACACAGTCCCGGGCCGGACCATCCACGATAACATCCATCTGGTCCGGGACCTGGTCCACCACTCCCAGAGGGCTGGTCTGTCGGTCGCCTTCCTTTCCCTGGATCAGGAGAAGGCGTTCGACAGGGTGGATCACGAGTATCTCTTCGGGACTCTGCGCGCATTCGGGTTCGGGACGCATTTCGTCGCCCGGATCCGACTTCTGTACGCCGCCGCGGAGTGTCTGATTAAAGTTAACGGGTCCTTGACGGTGCCCCTTCGCTTCGGGAGGGGGGTGCGTCAGGGATGCCCCATGTCCGGTCAGTTATATGCCATTTGCGTGGAGCCTTTCCTGCGCCTCTTGCGGAAGAGGTTGACGGGACTGGCTCTGCAAGGGCCGGGCATGGAGGTGGTCCTCTCGGCTTACGCCGATGACGTGCTCCTCATGGTCACGGATCCCGCTGACTTGCGGAGGATGCGGGAATGCCAGCAGATTTACTCGGACGCATCCTCCGCCAAGATCAACTGGGAGAAATGTTCCGGACTCCTGGTGGGTCAGTGGTGGGTGGACTCCCTGCCGGAGGAGTTCAGGCCTTTCGCCTGGAGCACCACGCACCTCCTCTATTTGGGAGTCTACCTTAGCCCTGCCGAGGACGCTTGGCCGGCGAACTGGCAAGAGCTGGAGGCCAAAGTCACTGCTCGCCTAGGACGCTGGACAGGACTGCTCCGAGTGTTGTCCTACAGGGGTCGAGCGCTGGTCATAAACCAGCTGGTGGCCGCCATGTTGTGGTACCGGTTGGTCACTTTGATCCCTCCCCCTGCGTTTGTCGCCAAGATTCAGAAGAAGCTCATCGACTTCTTCTGGGACAAAAGGAAGCACTGGGTCTCTGCCGCGGTTCTGTGTCTCCCGCTTAGGGAGGGCGGTCAGGCGCTGGTGTGCCTTCGCACCCAGGCTGCGACTTTCCGTCTTCAGACGCTGCAGAGATACCTGTACGTCGAGAATCCTCCGAGATGGTGTGCGCTGGCGACGTTTTTCTTCCGCCAGCTGCATGGCCTCAATTACGACACGCAGCTCCTGTTTGCGAAAGTGGGCAGCAGGCGTGCCGGCCTGCGGGAGCTGCCTGTCTTCTACCAGGAACTACGTCGCTTCCAGGCGGAGCTCTCCCCCGTCAGGAGCGGCGGCTCTCCTTCGGGAGCCGCTGCTCAGGAATCCGCACCTCCACAAACACGGGTTCGGGCAGCTGGCGGAGGGTAGGGCTGTGGCTGGCAAGGTGACCAGAGTCGGGGACCTGCTCGATGGCGGAGGAGCGGGCTGGATGGCGCCGGAGGAGCTGGCGCGGCGCCTGTCCTGGGCCAACGTCCAGCTCGCGGTCGAAACCATCGAATCGGTAAAAGCGGCACTGGGCCCCGACTCCACTAGGTGTATCGAAGCGGCTCAAGCACGTGGGGCGATCCCGTCCGAGCTTACCCCCGTTCGGACGGAATTCCTCATCGGCGCCCGGCCCCGAAACTCCCCTCGGGAACCGGCGCCTCACAACTTGAGCCGTCTCGAGGAAATACCCTCCGTGCCTTTTCATTCCGCGCGGAGGGGTTTCCTGTACGGGCTGCTCCTGCACACTCTCCACTTTGCCATCTTCGTCTACCATCCGGACACGCCTTGGCGTGGCGTTTTGCCGACCGGCGGTAGCGGAGGTCCCCAATGGAGGGCTCTCTATGCGGGAGTCCTCCCTTGTTCCATCGGGGACTTGGCCTGGAGGGTGTTGCACGGAGCGGTCCCGTGCAATAAGGTTTTAAGTAGGTTCACGGACTCCCAGGCCGCCTGCATTTTTTGCGGCCTGGAGGAGTCCGTGTTTCACGTTTATATGGATTGTGAGAGGTTGCAGCCCCTCTTTCACTACTTGAAGGGGCTGCTCCTCGATTTTTGGTTGCACTTCAGTCCCACGCTCTTGATCTACGGTCACCCGGTGCGGAGGGGAGCGGACAGGTTGGAGGACCTCCTTGTGGGCCTGCTCCTGGGCCTGGCTAAAAGAGCCATCAATTGGTCCAGGCAGCGGGCGGTCGAGGGGGTCGTCCAGCCGGGTTGCCTGCATCTCTTCCGCGGTCATGTTCGCGCCCGGGTGGCCCTGGAGATGGAGCACGCGGTGTCCGCCGGTGCGCTTGAGTATTTCCGTGACCGATGGGTGCCGCGGGGACTGGAGTGCATCATCAACACAGAAAACCAAATTTTAATTTGATTTGTTAAGCTTTAGTTGAACTTTTGTTTATTTACAGTTGAATTGGGTTTTTTTTTTTTGGATCCAAATAAAAGAGTACCCTCTGTTCAGTAAATACCTGTTATTATTGTTCTCCTGCAGTCCCTGTATTATTTATACTCGGACACTACATTGGCGACGAACAGGTTCGAACTCACCTGCAGTACTACATCACCTCACGGGGATCTTTCCCTGAGAAGAAGCTTTTGGAGGTCGAAGTCAGAACAACAGGCGTCGACCGCGGGCAACCGCCCAAGGATCCATCGGAGTTCGGAGAGTTGCAGGAGAGGCTGTGGAGAGCTGGGATTGGCTCCCCAGTCAAGGTGTTCCAGCAAATCGTGCTGGTAGCAGGTAGTGCGCTGACCCTTCCGGACTGCGGCGGGCTCGAGCTCGATCGAGCGGCTCTGCAAAGGGGCCGTGCAGCGTCGTCGGGAGGAAAAGAGAGAGAGGGTGGAGCGCACAGGGCGCGGTCGGTGCTCAAGAACCGGGCAGCGTAGCGAAAATAAAACAAGGGGAAGGAAAAGTGAGACGCGCTGAAGCCGCGGGTCGCCGCCATTACCCTGCAGAATGCTAGGAGCAGCGTGGCAGCAAGGGGAAGAAGGAAAAGCACGGGAGGCGCCATTTTATTCCATTGGGGAAGAAGGAAAAGCGCGGGAGGCGCCATTTTAATCCATTGGTGAAGAAGAAAAAGCCCGGGAGGCGCCATTTTAAATCACCCAAGATGCCGAAAAGTGGCAGTATCACTGCTTTCGACAACGAGGTAGAAGACTGGACCACGTATGTGGAAAGAATTGAAGTGTACTGCAAGGCAAATGAGGTGGCCGATGGAAAGAAGGCGTCGGTATTATTAAATTTGATGGGCGCGAGAACGTACGGCCTATTGCGGAATTTAATTACCCCAGCTAAACCAATGGAGAAAAGTTTTGAAGAGATTGTTAATACCTTACAGGAACACCTAAACCCTACACCGCTGCTGATAGCAGAAAGATTCAAGTTCCGTAAAAGAAACCAGCACAAAGATGAGAGCAATGCTGACTATCTTACGGAACTACGCAAGTTATCGAAGCACTGCCAGTTCGGAGCAGGACTGGCAGACACCTTACGGGATAAGTTTGTCTGCGGGCTCCAGAGTGAAGGAACCCAGAAACGACTACTTTCGGAAAAGGACCTGATGCTAGAACAGGCTTTCAGCGTGGAAGTATCCTACGAAGCAGCAGCACAGGGAGCTGCGGAAATACAACAGAAACCACAAGAATACAGTGCTAATGAAATGGTGTATGGAGCAGAAAAGTGCTATCGCTGCGGCAGAACAACTCATGATCAGAAGGACTGCTGGTTTAAGGACAAAGTATGCAGGCAATGTGGGAAATGGGACACATAGCAAGAGTCTGCAGGTTGGGAAAGAAAACCAACACTACAAGAACTACTAAGGAAAAGTACAAGAAAGTAAAGAAATTGACAGACATTAGTTCGGAAGATCAGGAGAGTGATAAGGACTCCGGGAGCAGGAGACTAAGTTGTCTAAAGTTACACAACGTGATCGCAAAGGAGGATCACCGAACCATTTGGGTCACCCTCATGATAGCAGGGTCCCCAGTAAAGATGGAATTGGACACAGGATCAGCCCTAACTGTCATGAATCGACGAGACCATGAGCGGCTATTCCCACACATACCCTTGAAGGACACGTCCATTGTATTGAAGACATACACGGGGCAAAAAGTCTACCCCAGAGGAAAAATAAGGGTGCCAGTTGAATACAACGGCAAGGAAACACAGAAACTATCTATATATACTACCAGATGGAGGACCACCATTATTGGGACGTGAATGGATCAGAAAAATACAATTGGATTGGCATTCCATTCAGGCGCTAACTGTGACTGATAAAACACCTGGACGACTGTCAAAGATTCTAACTGACGCGAAAGAGGTGTTCCAACAAGGACTTGGGACTCTAAAAGGAGTAACGGCAACGATAAAAATTGAAGATAACGCAAACCCAAAATTTTTTAAGACCTTACGCGATCCGCCCAGCCGTTGAAGCAGAGCTGGAGAGTCTGGAGCGTTCGGGTGTGCTGTCCAAGGTGGACTGGAGCGAGTGGGCCACACCCATCATTCCTGTAATGAAGAAATCATTGAGCAGCACGCCTGGGGAACCGAAGAAGGTTCACATCTGTGGGGACTTCAAGGTAACTGTGAACCCAGTCCTGCACACAGTACAATATCCACTTCCACGGATAGAAGATATTTTTGCCTCACTATCTGGAGGGAAACGCTTTACAAAGATTGATCTGGCCCAAGCGTATCTACAAATGGAGGTGGAAGAAGCATCTAGGAAATACCTCACGATAAACACTCACAAAGGCCTTTACCAGTACAATCGACTGGTATTCGGGGTAGCATCAGCCCCGGCTATTTGGCAGAGGGCGATGGAACAAGTCCTGCAAGGGATCCCGGGGACCCAGTGTTATTTGGACGACATCCTGGTTACGGGCGAAAATGACAGTGAACACCTTGCCAACCTGGAACAGGTGCTCACGAGATTACAGGAATATGGGCTACGAGCCAACCGCCCCAAATGCGAGTTCTTCAGGAGACAAATCTCGTATTGTGGCCACATGATTGATGAGCAAGGGTTGCATAAGTCGCCGGACAAGATTGAGGCTGCAGTCAAGGCTCCAGCACCGGAAAATGTGTCGCAACTGACGTCGTTCCTTGGGTTGGTGAACTACTACCATAAGTTCTTGCCGAATTTATCTACAATTCTGCACCCACTGAACGCCCTGCTGCCAACTGGAGTAACATGGAAATGGAGTGATGAGTGTAAGCGTGCCTTTCAGAAATGTAAATGCCTAATCACTTCAAAAGAAGTATTGGCCCACTACAATCCAACACTACCGATTCGGTTAGCATGTGATGCGTCTCCCTATGGCATTGGAGCGGTGCTGTCACACAAATTCCTTGACGGTTCAGAGAGGCCAATAGCCTTTGCGTCACGCTCATTAACCTCAGCCGAGCGTAACTACACCCAGATTGACAGGGAGGCCCTCAGCCTGGTGTGGGGGGTGAAGAAGTTCAATCACTATCTGCGTGGGCAGAAATTCACCCTACTGACTGATCATCAGCCCCTGGTCTCCATTTTTAACCCAAAGAAGGGCGTTCCAGTGATGACGGCGCAACGGCTGCAAAGATGGTCGCTTTTTCTAGGGGCACATCAGTTCGACATAGAGTACAAGGGTACGAAACAGCATGGAAACGCTGATGGGCTGTCACGCCTACCATTGCCTATGGTAGAGGAAGCACCTGCAGTGGACCCTGTTGAGATATTCCATGCGACCTGTTACAAACGCAAGTATAGAGAAGGAAACCCGAAATGACCCGACACACACTCGGGTATATGATTTGACGGTGAAGGGATGGCCAGCACATGGCGACTCACTGTTGCCAGCATTCTCGCCAAGGAGAGAACAGCTGTCAGTGTGCCGGGGGACCTTGATGTGTGGATCCTGAGTGGTAATTCCACCCAAGTTGAGAGATAGAGTGCTCAAGGGCAGCACGGTGGCATAGTGGTTAGCACTGTTGCCTCACAGCGCCAAGGACCCGGGTTCAATTCCGGCCTCGGGTGACTGTCTGTGTGGAGTTTGCACATTCTCCCCGTGTTTGCGAGGGTTTCCTCCGGGTGCTCCGGTTTCCTCCCACAGTCCAGAGATGTGCGGGTTAGGTTGATTGGCCATGATAAAAATTGGCCCTTCGTGTTAGGGGGGATTAAATACGTGGGGTTACGGGGTTACGGGGATAGGGCTTGGGTGGGATGGCTGTCGGTGTAGGGACCGGGTGCTAGGGTTTGGATGATCAGCCATGATCTCGTTGAATGGCCTACTCCTGCTCCTATCTTCTATGTTTCAATGAACTTCATGAGGGTCATCTGGGAGGGGTAAAAATGAAGAGCCTAGCCAGGGCGTTTGTGTGGTGGCTGGGAATTGATAAAGAAATTGAGGATATGACCAAGAGATGCACAGGATGCCAGAAGGTCCAAAACGCTCCACCACAGGCCCCGCTACATCCATGGGAGTGGCCCTCATCTCCATGGCAACGGGTACACATTGATTTTGCTGGTCCATTTATGGACTCAATGTTCCTAATCACTGTGGACGCCCATTCGAAATGGCCAGAGGTCATCAAAATGTCCTCCACCACCACGGAGAAAACTATTGCAGTCCTACGGACCATCTTCGCCAGGAATGGCTTGCCAGAACAGATTTGCTCTGACAATGGGCCACAGTTTGTGTCAGAGGATTTCCGGAGGTTTCTGAGGAATAATGGGGTGAAACATTACACATCTGCCCCATATCATCCAGCCACAAATGGATTGGCTGAGAGGTTTGTTCAGACCTTTAAAAAGGCAATAAAGGCAATGCATAATGACGACATACCACTACAACACAAGGTGGATAATTTCTTGTTTGCTTACCGGAATGCGACACATGCAGTCACCAACCAAGCTCCAGCCATAATGTTCTTCAACCGAAGGCTAAGATGTCGCCTGGATTTGCTCAAACCAAACATAAGACGAGATGTTGAGGATAAGCAATTCCAGCACATAAATGAGAAGCCAACCAGGAGCTTCAAGATAGGGCAACCAGTCTTGGCCCGCGACTACCGAACAGAAAAATGGCAGCCAGGAACGATATGCACACAGCAGGGACCACTAATGTACACAGTGGACGTTGGAGAGAGCATCGTGAGACGCCATGCTGACCAGATTCTAGAGTCACAGGAACAAGCCAAACCCATACCACGAGCAGGTGCACCTGGTATTCAACCCGAAGTACAGATTGTGTCTACCTCAGAAGCAGTGGTATTGGAAGCTGACGAACCAACCAATGACAATGAGCCAGAATCAACTCCGCCGCAAGAACAGGATACTCGAGAAAGGCGCTATCCAGTCAGGATCAGGAAGCCTCCTCAAAGACTGAACTTATAAATGATTATTTCAGTTGATGTATATAGTACAGAGAAAATTGTAATTGTAATTAGTTATTATTTAGTTGTTAAATGAATGTTATGCACTGTTTATCTAAAAGGGGAGGAATTGTTGTGTATGTACCTATAAGAGAAAAACTGATTCTATACTGCAGTACCGGCAGTGACCACCCCTGTATATAAAGCCATAGCAGACTTCTGTATTTCAGTCTTAAGTTACCCTCTGTTCAGTTTGCACAGCATTGCTGGCTGTGCAGCTGCAAGCATGAGCAGAGGGAGCAGCCAGACTTTGGAGAGTGGACTAAAGTGGTGGTCCCCTGACCAGGCAGAGGACCACCACCTCCACCTCCACCATCATCAAAGCAGCTGGGGTGCCTGGAGAGAGAGGACAGAGGAGGAGAAGGAGAAAGGAGGCCTGCAATAACATCAACCAGGGGAGAGGCCTTTCCTATCACTGCCTCCCCAAATTGGCCTCCACTTCAGGAGAAGGAGAGAGGGGAGAGAAACCACTATCAACCAACACCAACTGTTCGGAAGGAGGGAGGAATATCATCTTCAAAAATATCTACAGGTGGGTGTTATTTGGGGCACTCTCCCAAAGACTTTGGCCTAGAAATTCAGTCTGGACACTTTTGGGGCGCTAAAGTCGGGCGCTCGCTAAAGTTAGCGCCCGCCGGAAAGTGCAGGCCACCTCGCCGAAATTCAGTAGAGTTGGCCAAGAGTTTGGCCGAGCGCTGAAACTGGCGTTGCAATGCTCTGTTCAGGCGCTAATCCGGCGATGCGGCCTGATAACGCCGAGGCCGGGCGCAGCGCAGGTGCGGTCATGTTTTGATTGACAGCAGACACCCTGACGCCGGCCTGCTCTTAAAGGGGGAAGGGTCGACTTTGACTGCTGCCACGCCCTGCATACTGGAGCCCTGCAGCTAGGCCTCAACACTGCTGGTGGGCCAAAATAGCGCCAGGAGACATGGAGAGGGCCCGTGAACGAGCGCAGCGCTTCTCCGAGCATGCTCTGAGGGTGCTCATTAATGGTGTGGAGGACAAAAGACAGATCTTGTGCCCGGACAGTGGCAACAAGGCTCCCAGGAGCGAGTACAGGAAAGCCTGGAGGAGAATCGCCCGCAGGGTGTCATCCACCTGCGATGTCCCCAGGAGTGCGGACCAATGCCGCAAGAAGTTCAACGACCTCACTCGGTTGGTGAAGGTGAGTACCCTTTCCAGTGTCCTCCTCATCCTTGCATGTGAACCTCACATTATGGGCAAAGGGACCTCAAAGGCCTAATGGGCAGCCCTCCTCCCGCAGCAATGGCACTGGCATGATCATCAATAGCACTTTCTGCACTTACCACACTGGCCAAGCTATTCCACCATGGGAGGCAGTGCACACAGCAACAGGGCACCACACTGGCCAAGCTATTCCACCATGGGAGGCAGTGCACACAGCAACAGGGCACCACACTGTACTTGGAGTCCGTCCTTTCTCTTGCAGGCCAAGCTGGCAAGGAATTTGAGGAGCCAGACTGTCACCGGTGGAGGCCGTCCCCAGTACCAGGCGCTCACTGATCTGGAGGAGAGCGTGGCTGGACTCATGCGTTCCCGGGTGACTGGCCCTGTTGCGATTGGAGATGCGGACCCTGTACTGGAACCCACTGGTAAGGACATGACGGGTTGGACCTCTCTCGTTGCCCTAGCGCTTCAGATCTAGATCCTTTCCCACTGACCGACAAATGCGCATAATGCCACCACTCAGGCCTCCCTCGCTGACGCCGTGTCCTCACTCTAAAGCTACTCTTATGCCTTCCTGCTTTCAGCTGCTGAGGAGGAGGTGGTCCCTGAAGCTCAGAGTGCCAGGCCCTTGGAGGAGGAGGACGACGAGGACCAGGAGGAAGGCGGCACATCGGGGGAACCCTCAGCCGCGCCAGGGGATGGCAATGGAGGGGGGACGTCTGGCCTGCAGGAGAGCCAGGGGGTAGTGTTGCAGGGGAGGGCAGATCCTGGGCGCAGTGGGGTTGAGGCACGCGGGAAGGGTCCGGCAGCACGCCGGCCTGCTCCCCAGAGGGGGGAGGTGTTGCAGGGGAGGGCAGATCCTGGGCCCAGTGGGGTTGAGGCACGCGGGAGGGTTCGGCCAGCTCGGCCGCCTTCTCCCCAGAGGGAGAGTCCTCCCTCCAGTCCAGAGAGGGTCCTCGCCCAGGAGGTGCGCCTCCTCGAAGAGATCTCGGCGGCCTCTGAGCGGCGCCACCAGGAGTTCATGGGGGTTGTGGACCAGATGCCTCAGGCCATTCAGTCCCTGGCTCAGAGTGTGGTCGCATTCGGGGAATCACAGGCCAGGGGGGTGGAACAACTCGCGGCAGCCCATGACAGGGGTGTCCAGCATCTCGCGGCAGTGCAGGACGCGACTCGCGAGATGAGTGGTGCCGTCCAGACACTGGCACAGCTGATGCGGCCACATACCAGGGCAGTTCGGGCACTCACTTCTGCCACACTCGCTGTGGCGCAGAGGCTTCGCCACGGCACCCGCCGCCCTGCTGCAGCACAGCGGTCTGGCCTCCACCAGATAGCTGCGCCTGCTGCACTGCCAGGCCGGCCGAGTGCCAGTGTCTCTGGCGAACATCGCGCGCCTGCCATCAGCCAGCTTGCCCCCCTTGGTGCAGCCGACACTGCCACTCCCCCAGCCAAGGTGCGACGAGCTGCTGCTGGCACTGATGCTGGCCAGCGACAGCTGCAGCAGTCAGCAGCCGGCCCCTCCCGGGACGTGCGTCGTCTAGGCCGACCCCCAAGGGCATCTGCCGACACGCCTCGGGGCCCTTATGAGCCTTCCCCCAGCCTTGTCCCAGCCACAGGGCCCAGGTTGAGGCGGAGCAGCAGGTCGGGCAGGGGCCGGGGAAGGCTGTCTAAGGACTCGCCCTCTCGGCACACCCACTAGAGTGTGGTGAGAGCGGTTTCTTATATATGGGGGGGCTTGTGTTTTGGGGGGGATTATTTTGGGAAGGCTGAAGATCAAGGCCTTGTTTGTTTTTATGGGGGTGTTTGTGTTGTGGAGGGGGGCCCTTATTTTTGTAAGGCCGATGTTGAAGGCCATTTGGATGGCCAAGTTTTTTAAGTCCTCCCCAGGTTTTGGGAGCAACAGATGTTTTTGACTGTTTTTTGGGGCTCTTGTCTGTTTTTCTGTTTCATGTGGGAAGGGCCCTGAGTTTGTGAAATAAAGCATTTTATTTATTCAGCATGTCCAGGTGTCATGTTTCAAGTGGTTGTTGCGTTAACCGGCTGAGGGCTTGTGGAGCGGCTGCCTTCAGGTGCGTACATTTCCACAGCCCATTCCCTGACAGGGGGCCTAGAAGTGTCGAGCAATAAGCCCCCGGCGGACGGCCCTTGGACCTTGTGGCTCCCTCCTGGGCTGGTACTCCTCCTCCTCCTCCTCCTCCTCCTCATGGTCCTCCTGCTCGTCCTCCTGAGGTGGTGGTGCAATGTCAGGTGGCAGTGCTTGAGTCCTGCGGATAGCCAGGTTGTGCAGCATGCAGCACACGACGACGAACTGGGAGACTCTATCCGGCGAGTACTGTAGAGAGCCGCCGGAACGATCCAGGCAGCGGAACCGTTGCTTGAGGACGCCTATCGTTTACTCTATGATGTTCCTTGTGGCTTGATGGCTTTCGTTGTATGCCTCCTCCGCTGGGGTCCTGGGCGCGCGGAGCGGGGTCATGAGCCATGTACACAAAGGGTAGCCCTTGTCCCCAATAAGCCATCCCCTTGTTGGAGGCTGTGCCTCGAACATGTCAGCCACAGTAGTCTGGCGCAGGATGAATGCATCGTGGCTGCTTCCTGGGAAGCGGGCATTGACAGCTAGGATGCGCTGCCTGTGGTCACACACCAGCTGTACATTGAGGGAATGGTAGCCCTTCCGGTTGCGGTAATCCTCGGCATTGTGGATAGGTGCCCGCATAGCCACATGCGTGCAGTCAATGGCGCCCTGCACCATGGGGAAGCCCGCGAACCTGCCAAATCCGACTGCACGCTGCTCCTGCCTCTGTCGGGTCATGGGGAAGGAGATGAATTGGTGTCTCCTCGCGAAAAGTGCATCGGTGACCTGCCGGATGCAGCGATGCGCGGCAAACCGGGAGATGTTCGCTATGTCCCCAGCAGCGGCTTGGAAGGAGCCGCTTGCATAAAAGCTCAGAGCCACCGTGACCTTCACTTCCACTGAGAGAGATGTCCTGCACATCAGCTGTGGACGCAGATCTCTGTGAAGCAGCTGGCAGATCTCTGCAACCACCTCCCTTCTGAAGCGCAGCCTCTTAACACAATGCGCCGCAGTCATGGTGAGATAGGACACCTGCTGCCGGTATTGCCTGAGTGTGTAAGGCCTACGTTGCCGACGCCTGATGGCCCCTCTGCGTCTAGGCATGGCTGGCCCTCTCTCACAGCGTCTGCGAGCCCTTCGCACATAATGCTGCAACTCAGGGTTGCACCCCCATACAGCCCCCATAATGAAGTTGAAAACAGTGAAATCACAATGAGTCAAATGTCAAAGCACTGGCCAGAAGCCAAAAATACCTCTCCTATGTTGTCCCAAATCAGTTAGCTCTGTCCCTTGGTCTCTGTCCAGAAATCCAAAGCAGTAAAGTCATTGCAGCAAAATGGCTGGGCTTTATAGGTCAGTGTAAGTGCCCTTTAATTAGCGCTCCCCGAGGCCCACAGGGCCTCTGTTGCGTTCCACTTCACAGTTCTTAGCAGCGCCACGCCCACATTGGGCGGGCGCCACTGAATTTCCGGTTTGGGGCGCACAAACAGCGTTGCGCGACGATATGACGTCATAAGCTGCGCGCGCACCTGAGCGGGCGCAAACACTTTGCGCCGGCGCTAAATGTCAACTGAATTTGGGCGTCGGCGCGGATCGCGCTGCGCCCGGGCGCAAAGTGCCTAGCGCTGGAAGTAGACCCCTCTTATGGCGTTAACGGCTGGTGCTATCCACTGAATTTCTAGGCCTTTGTATTTTAGGTGGGGGGAGAAAAGAAGAAACAAGTCCGGAACATCAAGGGGTGGCTGTGTGTGTGTGTGTGGTTCTTGTTAAAAACTAGGCCACACACACCGCTAATTAAGCATCCCTTCTATTGCCTGACCTGGGCCAGCTGGAGCTGCCTAGGTTAAGTGGTTAATTCCATTGATTACATCATTAAGACCTGGTGCAGGACTGAGCCTGGGCATCTCCAGCTTCCCAGGTGAAGACATCTTCTCCCCCTGCCAGAAGAACACCACTGTCAGAGACTTTAAATTTCCATCAGGAGAGTGCACCCCTGCCAACACCCACCCACCCGCCATCCTGAGTGGCGACCCTGCCTTTGCGGCTTCCCTCCTTCCCACCCCCCCTCTCTCTCTCTCTTTGTCTCTCTCTGCCTCTTTTTCTAAGGCACCTGTTTACTTTATTAATTAATTGCCTATTGAACAGAGGGGAGAAGGCCCCTCTCCCAACCTCAGGCAATAAGGGGAGAGGTGTGCCTTCATTTTAAACAGCTCCCTCTGCTCGGTAGAGAACCAAAAAAAAAATACCTGAGGCCATTTCCATCTTCAGGCCTGTGACTTGGGGTGAGTGCAGCCCTTTATAATACTGCCCCAGAATGGCGACTGCATCTTCGCCGGTGACGGGGCCAGCCAAGACGTATGCGGGAGTGGCAGCCACAGCCACAGCTGCTCCCGCTGCTTCTGCTGCCCCGTCACCTTTTAGGCTGATGACAAAAAAGCTTGGGGTGAAGAGCTACACTCACCCCACTATGACTATTGAGGCCTGCGTTAAAGCCATGGCTGGGGTTGTCGGCCCCTCAGCCATTGTAGCGGCCTCAAAAATGTATGGGAAGGCTGTGTTCTTCCTGGGGTCGGAGCGGGCGGTGTCCCTGGCTGTCACCAAGGGGCTCACCGTGGGCGGGACCTTCCTGCCGGTGGACCCCCTCGAGGCCACCGTGCAGAGGGTGGTTATTTCGAACGTCCCGCCCTATGTTCCTGGTGAGCTCCTCCTTCCCCATCTACGTCAACTTGGGGAGGTGAGGTCGGGGATCACACCCATCCCGCTCGGCTTCCGGGAGGCCAGCCTTCGCCACTTCTTCTCCTTCCGGCGCCAGCTGTTCATCCAGCTGGCGCGGGAGGAGGACACTGATGGGGCATTCGTCGTCCACCACGAGGGGACCACCTATCGCGTCTTCTGGACGTCGGACGGTGTGCGGTGCCACGCCTGCAAGGAGGTGGGGCACATCCGGAAAAACTGCCCCGCCTCCAAGGCCGCCGGATCATCTCGTGCGGCCGAGGCTGGCGCCGCCGACGCTCCTCCCACCGGATCTGCCCGCGCGTCGGGAACGTCTGATGCACGGTCGACGTCGGGGGCCGATGCCACCAAGGCCTCCGGCGAGGGGGAGGGAGCGTGTCCGGCCGGAAAGAAGGCGGGGCGGAAAAATAAACACCTTAGGGCGGGTCCCCCCGTGGATGGCCAGCCTGTGGTAAACCACTTTTATCATTCACTATTGTTACACTATGGTTATCACTGTTATATCGTTACACTATGGTTATCACTGTTTACACTGTTGTATCACTACACGAGGTCGCCTCTTGTCACGCTGTTATACCTGGGCTGACCACTGCTGACTCCGCCCATGGCTCCACCTACCTGCCCAGGTATAAAGGTGGTCGACTGGCTGGTATTCCTCCTTGTTGGATCCGATCACCCACGAGGGTGGGCTCTGTTATTTAGCCAATAAAAACCTATAGTTACTTTCTTAACTCGTCGCTTTTCATTGGATAAATTGATAGGTATATCAATTTTATTGGCTAAATAACAGAGCCCACCCTCGTGGGTTTTCCCCAGGAAGTCGACTACGGGAACCACGCTACCAACTTGGCTGACCTCTCCGGGGCCCGTCTTGCTGCGAAAGCACGTGAGGGCCCATAAAACGGACCCCCTGGTCGAGAGGGTGGACCTCCTGCACGCCAACCCCCAGTACGCCTATGTGGCATACCCAGACGGGCGGGAGGACACAGTCTCCTTATGAGACCTTGCACCCTCGGGCACCCCTGACCCAACACCATTACCCCCCACCACTCCCCCAGATCCAGCCCAGGTAGACGGCATGCCGGAACCCCACGAGCCTTCGCTGACCACGCAGACACCAGCATTAACGTCGGATACTGCATCACTGCCGCCGCTGCTGCGACGATCAGAAAGGCTTACGAGGCCTCCGGACAGACGGACATACCCGAACTGGTAGTACACTTCACCCCGCCGGACTCAAATCTAAACAAGGGGTGAATGTGGTAAACCACTTTTATCGTTCACTATCGTTACACTATGGTTATCACTGTTATATCGTTACACTATGGTTATCACTGTTTACACTGTTGTATCACTACACGAGGTCGCCTCTTGTCACGCTGTTATACCTGGGCTGACCACTGCTGACTCCGCCCATGGCTCCACCTACCTGCCCAGGTATAAAGGTGGTCGACTGGCTGGTATTCCTCCTTGTTGGATCCGATCACCCACGAGGGTGGGCTCTGTTATTTAGCCAATAAAAACCTATAGTTACTTTCTTAACTCGTCGCTTTTCATTGGATGAATTGATAGGTATATCACAGCCCTTGCCCCTTGAGCCCCTTACACCCGTGCTCCTTGCGGAGTTAATCGAGGCAGACGCGAGCGGGAGGGGCCTCGTGCCCGAGCCTGTGGCCGCAACCGCCGCAGCAGTAACGCCGATACCTGCGGCCGGGCTTGGGCCCGAGGAACCCGACAAACCTGCTCCGCCGGAGGGAGCTGAGGAGGAGGCCTTTGCAGACATGGAGGTCTCCCTCGCTCCCTCCATGCTAAAAAGCAGGCGCGACCCCCTGGAAGAGGAGGAGGACCGGGAGGAGGAAGGTCCCTCCGAGCAGGGGGAGTCGTCGCCCGCCGCGAGTGCTGCGCACCCCCCCCCGCTGTCATCATCACCAGCGATCGGCAGGGGTCGCCTATCCCTCGGGAGGCTGAGGCAGATGTGTCTGTCCGGCGCGTGCCTCCCGGGGATGGGGACGAGACCCTGCCCGTGGGGGGGTCGCGGAACCACCCGCGGCGGTAATTGAAATTGACCTATCGGTGCCATTACCCCTCGCCGGGTCGGGCGGCCTGGGGTCTGGGTCGGGCGAGCTCGAGGATATTGAGCTCACCCATTGCAACCTGGACATCTCCCAGGGCATGCTCGTTCTGGTAGAGCTTTTAATTCAAAACCCCCCATCCGCTGGGTCGGAGGTTGGTGGCGGGGAGGAGGATGGCCCCCTGGCTGCGTCTCTGGTGCCGGACGTACTGGAGGAGCTGGGAATTGTTCTCTCCCCGGTTTCTCCGGTCGTTCCGGCGTCTGAGGCGGAGGGGGGCTCTGAACCGCCGCCGTCTTCTGGCCCAGCACCCCTAGAGAAGCCCAGGGAGAAATCCTCTGCCGCCGATCCTGGGGGTGGGATCCGGGCGGAGGCGGGGCTGGCTGGCGCGGCCGAGCCGTTCGCTTCGCACTGCGCGGCGGATGGGTCGGCCGCTGGTGACGACCCCCTGGAGGAGGATGGGGACTCGGTGATGGGCACGGAGGACGATTCGGACTCCAGCGCCGACGAGGCGATGGATGACCTCATGCCCCTTGCCGAGTCTCCCCTCATTCCCGTAAGGGAACTCCGGGATTTTATGGCCACATGCCTGGGTCAGCGCAATAAGGTCCGGCTGGCTCTCGACAGGTGGTCGGAGCTGGCGCTGCTCATCGATTCCGTCCGCGCCACCGTTAAGATCATGGGCGCGGACGAGGGTGTGAACCCGCTCGAGCTGCGTCGGCTCACAACGTTTCTTACTGGGCTGCTGAGGAAGTGGCGGCTGACCAGCGGCTGCGCTTCCTCCCCCCGTTAGGTGTAGGTAGAGGTTGCACTATGCTTCTGACATGAAGATAACCATAGCCAGCCTCAACATCAACGGCAGCAGGGAGGCGCGCCGCAGATTCAATAACTTCTCGGTCCTTCGGGACGGGAAGTATGCAGTGTGCTTCGTGCAAGAAACCCACACCGTTCCGGGAGATGAAGCCACGTGGCTCCTGGAGTGGCAAGGCGGGGTCAGCATGAGTCACCTCTCCAACAATTCCAGCGGGGTGGCTATCTTGCTGGCCCCGCATTTTCAGCCGGAGATCTTGGGGGTCAAGGAGCACGTGCCGGGCCGCTTGCTCCAGGTCACTGTTCGCCTGGGGGGCGTGCCGCTCCATCTAGTGAACGTGTACGCCCCTCAGACCAGTGCGCAGCAAGTGCGCTTCTTCGAAGAAGTGTCCGCTCTCTTTGGCTCCATCGACGTGGGCGAGTGCGTCATCCTCGGGGGGGATTTTAACTGCACCCTCGAGGCGAGGGACCGTTCGGGTCCCCCGCGAAGCCCGGCGGCGATGGAGAAGTTGAGGGACCTGGTTGGGTCCTTCGACTTGGTGGACGTCTGGCGAAATCTCCACCCCGACTCCAGCGCCTTCACTAGCGTGAGGTCTGGGGGAGGAAGGTCCAGAATCGACCGCCTCTACATTTCCCGGGCGTACGTCTCCTGCGTTCCGGCAGCTTCCATGCGGCCGGTGCCATGCACGGACCACCACCTGGTGTGGGCGGAGCTCGCTCCGCTGCACGCGCGGGGGGGGTCCGCATACTGGCATTTTAACAAGCTGCTGCTGGAGGACGCACGGTTCCGGGATTCGTTTCGTCAATTCTGGGCCGACTGGAGAAGGAAGCAGGGGGGCTTCCCCTCCTTGAGGCTATGGTGGGATGTGGGCAAGGCTCACATCCGTCTCTTCTGTCAGGAGTACGCGAAGGGGTCGACCAAGAGGCGGGAGGCCCGGGTCGGGCGGTTGGAGAAGGAGGTGCTCGACCTGGAGTCCCGTCTCGGTCAGGTCGTCGAGGACCCGGCCCTGCGGAAGGTGTACGAAGAGAAGAAGGGCGCGCTGAAGGACCTGCAGCTCGTCGGGTCCCAAGGCGCGTACGTGAGGTCGCGGATCCAGCTCCTGCGGGACCTGGACCGCGGCTCCCCCTTCTTCTACTCGCTGGAAAAAAGACAGGGGGTCCGTAAGCAGCTCTTGGGGCTGCTGGCCGACGACGGATCTCTGGTCTCGGATCCGGAGGGAATCAGCGCGGAGACCTGCGCCTATTACGGGGCTCTGTTCTCTCCGGATCCGTCCAGCGAGGATGCGCGCAGAGTTTTGTGGGAGGACCTGCCGAAGGTCGGCCCGGAGGGCGCCGAAAAATTGGACGCTCCGCTAAGCCTGGCGGAGCTGACCGGCCCCCTCCGCCAGCTCTCTAGGGGAAAGTCCCCGGGGCTGGACGGGCTGACCGTGGAGTTCCACAGGGCGTTCTGGGACGTCTTGGGGGACGACTACGCGCGGGTCCTGGGGGAAAGTTTGGCGACCGGGGAGATGCCCCTCTCTTGGCGCAGGGCGGTCATTGTCCTGCTGCCTAAGAAGGGCGATCTCCGCCTCCTTAAGAACTGGCGCCCGGTCTCCCTCCTCAGCACGGACTATAAAATCTTTGCCAGGGCCATGTCTGCTCGCCTTGGCACCGTGCTGGCCCACATGATCCACCCTGACCAGTCCTACACGGTCCCAGGCCGGACCATCCACGATAACATCCATCTGGTCCGGGACCTGGTCCACCACTCCCAGAGGGCTGGTCTGTCGGTCGCCTTCCTTTCCCTGGATCAGGAGAAGGCGTTCGACAGGGTGGATCACGAGTATCTCTTCGGGACTCTGCGCGCATTCGGGTTCAGGACGCATTTCGTCGCCCGGATCCGACTTCTGTACACCGCCGCGGAGTGTCTGATTAAAGTTAACGGGTCCTTGATGGCGCCCCTTCGCTTCGGGAGCGGGGTGCATCAGGGATGCCCCATGTCCGGTCAGTTATATGCCATTTGCGTGGAGCCTTTCCTGCGCCTCTTGCGGAAGAGGTTGACGGGACTGGCTCTGCAAGGGCCGGGCGTGGAGGTGGTCCTCTCGGCTTACGCCGATGACGTGCTCCTCACGGTCATGGATCCCGCTGACTTGCGGAGGATGAGGGAATGCCAGCAGATTTACTCGGACGCATCCTCCGCCAAGATCAACTGGGAGAAATGTTCCGGACTCCTGATGGGTCAGTGGCGGGTGGACTCCCTGCCGGAGGAGTTCAGGCCTTTCGCCTGGAGCACCACGCACCTCCTCTACTTGGGAGTCTACCTTAGCCCTGCCGAGGACGCCTGGCCGGCGAACTGGCAAGAGCTGGAGGCCAAAGTCACCGCTCGCCTAGGACGCTGGACAGGACTGCTCCAAGTGTTGTCCTACAGGGGTCGAGCGCTGGTCATAAACCAGCTGGTGGCCGCCATGTTGTGGTACCGGTTGGTCACTTTGATCCCTCCCCCTGCGTTTGTCGCCAAGATTCAGAAGAAGCTCATTGACTTCTTCTGGGACAAAAGGAAGCACTGGGTCTCTGCCGCGGTTCTGTGTCTCCCGCGTAGGGAGGGCGGTCAGGCGCTGGTGTGCCTTCGCACCCAGGCTGCGACTTTCCGTCTTCAGACGCTGCAGAGATACCTGTACGTCGAGAATTCTCCGAGATGGTGTGCGCTGGCGACGTTTTTCTTCCGCCAGCTGCACGGCCTCAATTACGACACGCAGCTCCTGTTTGCGAAAGTGGGCAGCAGGCGTGCCGGCCTGCGGGAGCTGCCTGTTTTCTACCAGGAACTACTATGGGTTTGGAACTACGTCGCTTCCAGGCGGAGCTCTCCCCCGTCAGGAGCGGCGGCTCTCCTTCGGGAGCCGCTACTCAGGAATCCGCACCTCCACGAACACGGGTTCGGGCGGCTGGCAGAGGGTAGGGCTGTGGCTGGCAAGGTGACCAGAGTCGGGGACCTGCTCGATGGCGGAGGAGCGGGCTGGATGGCGCCGGAGGAGCTGGCGCGGTGCCTGTCCTGGGCCAACGTCCGGCTCGCGGTCGAAACCATCGAATCGGTAAAAGCGGCACTGGGCCCCGACTCCACTAGGTGTATCGAGGCAGCTCAAGCACGTGGGGCGATCCCGTCCGAGCTTACCCCCGTTCGGACGGAATTCCTCATCGGCGCCCGGCCCCGAAACTCCCCTCGGGAACCGGCACCTCACAACTTGAGCCGTCTCGAGGAAATACCCTCCGTGCCTTTTCATTCCGCGCGGAGGGATTTCCTGTACGGGCTGCTCCTGCACACTCTCCACTTTGCCATCTTCGTCTACCGTCCGGACATGCCTTGGCGTGGCGTCTTGCCGACCGGCGGTGGCGGAGGTCCCCAATGGAGGGCTCTCTATGCAGGAGTCCTCCCTTGTTCCATCGTGGACTTGGCCTGGAGGGTGTTGCACGGAGCGGTCCCGTGCAATAAGGTTTTAAGTAGGTTCACGGACTCCCAGGCCGCCTGCATTTTTTGCGGCCTGGAGGAGTCCGTGTTTCACATTTATATAGAGTGTGAGAGGTTGCAGCCCCTCTTTCATTACTTGAAGGGGCTGCTCCACGATTTTTGGTTGCACTTCAGTCCCACGCTCTTGATCTACGGTCACCCGGTGCGGAGGGGAGCGGATAGGTTGGAGGACCTCCTTGTGGGCCTGCTCCTGGGCCTGGCTAAAAGAGCCACCAATTGGTCCAGGCAGCGGGCGGTCGAGGGGGTCGTCCAGCCGGATTGCCTGCCTCTCTTCCGCGGCCATGTTCGCGCCCGGGTGGCCCTGGAGATGGAACACGCGGTGTCCGCCGGTGCGCTTGAGTATTTCCGCGACCGGTGGGCGCCGCGGGGAGTGGAGTGCATCATCAACCCGGATAACCACATTTTAATTTGATTTTTTAAGTTTTAGTTGAACTTTTGTTTACAGTCAATTTGTTTTTTTTTGGTACAAACAAAAGAGTACCCTCTGTTCAGTAAATACCTGTTATTATTGTTCTCCTGCAGTCCGTGTATTATTTATACTCGGACACTACACCCTTAAAGGTACATACACTACAATTCCTCCCCTTTTAGATTAACAGTACCATAACATTCATTTAACAATTAACACTTTTAACATGCAACATTAGCTGAAAATAGTCCATTTATAAATTCAGTCTTTGGGGCGGCTTCCTGATACTTTCTGGATAGCGCCTTTCCTGAGTGTCTTGCTCTTGGTGCGGAGGCAATTCTGGCCCCCTGTCGTCGGTTGGTTCACCAGCTTCCGATACTGCTGTTTCTGGGGTAGATGCTACCTGTATGTCGGGTTCATTACCAGGTACGCGAGACATGGGGTTGACTCGTTCCTGTGACGCTAGGATCTGGTCGACATGGCATCTCACAATGTTCTCCCCAACATCCACTATGTACATTAGTGGCCCCTGCCGTGTGCATATCGTTCCTGGTTGCCATTTCTCTGTTCGGTAGTCGCGGGCCAAGACTGGTTGCCCTACATTGAAGCTCCTTGTCGGCTTCTCATTGATGTGCTGGAATTGCTTATTCTCAACATTTCTTCGTACATTTGGTCTGAGCAAATCCAGACGAGATCTCAACCTTCGGTTAAGGAACATCATGGCCGGGGTCTGGTTGGTAACTGCATGTGTCGCATTTCTGTAGGCTAACAGGAAATTGTCCACCTTATGCTGCAGTGGAATGTCGTCATCACACATGGCCCTTACTGCCTTTTTAAAGGTTTGTACGAACCTCTCAGCCAATCCATTTGTGGCTGGATGATACGGGACAGATGTGTAATGCCTTACCCCATTCCTTTTCATAAATTTCCGAAACTCTTCGGACACAAACTGTGGTCCGTTATCAGAGCAAATCTGCTCTGGCAAGCCGTTCCTGGCAAATATGGTCCATAGGACTGCAATCATTTTCTCCGTGGTGGTGGAGGACATTTTGATCACCTCAGGCCATTTCGAGTGCGCATCCACAGCTATTAAAAACATTTACTCCATGAATGGACCAGCAAAATCAATATGCACCCGTTGCCGTGGAGAGCAGGGCCACTCCCATGGGTGTAGAGGGGGATGTGGTGGTGCATTTTGGACCTTCTGGCATCCTGAGCAGCTCTTTGTCAGGTCCTTGATTTGCTGATCGATCCCCGGCCACCACACATAAGCCCTAGCAAGGCTTTTCATTTTCACCCCTCCCAGATGGCCTTCGTGAAGCTCATTGAGCACTCTCTCCCTTAACTTGGGTGGAATTACCACTCAGGATCCACACATCAAGGTTCCCTGGCATACTGACAGCTGTTCTCTTCTGGATGAGAATGCTGACAACAGTGAGTCGCCATGTGTTGGCCATCCCTTCACCGTCAAATCATATACCCGGGACAGTGTCGGGTAATTTCGGGTCTCCTTCTCTATATCCGCGTTAGTTACTGGCAAGCGTTCAATTATAGACGAATAAAATATTTTGACAGGGTCCACTGCTGGTGCTTCCTCCGCAGTAGGCAGTGGCAGGCGTGATAGCCCATCAGCGTTTCCATGCTGTTTCGTGCCCTTATACTCTATTTCATATTGGTTCGCCCCTAGAAAAAGGGACCATCTTTGTAGCCGTTGCGCAGTCATCACCGGAACGCCCTTCTTTGGATTAAAGAGGGAGACAAGTGGTTGGTGGTCAGTCAGCAAGGTGAACTCCTGCCCGTGCAGATAGTGGTTGAACTTTTTCACTCCCCACACTAGGCTGAGGGCCTCCCTGTCAATCTGGGCGTAGTTACGCTCGGCTGAGGTTAGTGACCGAGACGCAAAGGCTACTGGCCTCTCCGAGCCGTCCGGGAATTTGTGCGACAGCACCGCTCCAATACCATAGGGTGATGCATCACACACCAACCGAATTGGTAGTGCTGGGTTGAAATGAGCCAACACCTCTTTTGATGTGATCAATTCTTTGCACTTCTGGAAAGTTCGTTTACATTCGTCATTCCACTTCCATGGTACCCCCGTTTGCAGTAGGGTGTTCAGTGGGTGTCGTACTGTAGACAAATTCGGGAAGAACTTATGGTAGTAGTTCACCAGCCCGAGGAACGACATCAGTTGTGATACATTTTCCAGTGCTGGAGCCTTGACTACTGCTTCAATCTTTTCAGGGGACTTATGTAACCCCTCTTCATCAATAACGTGGCCTCAATACGAGATCTGCTTCTGGAAAAACTCGCATTTGTGGCGATTAGCTCGGAGCCCATATTCCTTCAATCTAGTGAGCACCTGCTCCAGGTTGGCAAGGTGATCACTGTCATTTTCGCCCGTGACCGGGATGTCGTCCAAATAACACTGGGTCCCTGGAATCCCTTGCAGGACTTGATCCATTGCCCTTTGCCAAATAGCCGGAGCTGATGCTACCCCGAACACCAGCCGGTTGTATTGGTAGAGACCTTTATGAGTGTTGATCGTGAGGTACTGCTTCGAGGCTTCTTCTACCTCCATTTGCAGGTACGCCTGGGCCAGATCAATCTTAGTGAAGCGTTTTCCTCCAGATAATGAGGTGAAAATATCTTCAATCCGCGGAAGCGGATATTGTACCGTGTGAAGGACTGGGTTCACTGTCACCTTAAAGTCCCCACAGATGCGAATCTTCTTTGGTTCCCCAGGCGTATTACTCAACGACCTCTTCATTACAGGAACGATGGGTGTAGCCCACTCGCTCCAGTCCACTTTGGACAGTACTCCAGAACGTTCCAAACCTTCCAGCTCTGCTTCGACGGCTGGGCGGATCGCATAAGGCACCGGTCTAGCCTTAAAAAACTTTGGGCTTGCATTTTCCTCTATTTTGATCGTCGCTGTTATGCCTTTTAGTGTTCCGAGTCCCTCCTGGAACACTTCTTGTGCATCAGTTAGCATTTTTGACAGTCGTCCAGGTGTGACGTCGTCATCCTTTTTGGCATCTACCGTCTGTGCTTGTATGGAATGCCAATCTAGCTGTATCTTCCGGATCCATTCATGTCCTAGTAGTGGTGGTCCTCCATCTGGCAATACATATAGGTCCATTTTTGGTGTTTCCTTGCCGTTGTATATCACGTTCACCCTTATTTTTCCTTTGGGGTAGACTTTTTGCCCCGTGTACGTCTTTAAGACAATCTCTGTATCTCTCAAGGGTATTCCATTTTCACTTGTACTCCGTCTATCTTGAGCGTGACCCAGATAGTTTGGTGATCCTCCATTTTGATTACATTATGTAGTTTCAGACAACCCAGCTCCTTGCTTCCGGAGTCTGTATCACTTTTCTGTTTGTCTGAACTACTCTCCGTCACCTTATGTACCTTTTTGTACTTCTCCTGTGGAGATTTCTTGCTGCTGGTTTTCTTTCCCGACCTGCAGACTCTTGCTATGTGTCCTACTTCTCCACACTGTCTGCACACTTGGTCCTTAAACCAACAATCCTTATGGTCGTGTGTTGTTCTGTCGCAGCGATAACACTTCCCCGTTCCATATGACATTTCATTTGTGCCATATTCTTGCGGTGTCCATTGTATCTCTGCAGCGCCCCATGTGGCTGCTTCGTGTGATACTGCCATGCTGAAAGCCTTGTCCAGCGTAAGATCCTTTTCTGATAGAAGCCGTTTCTGGGTTCCTTCACTTTGAAGCCCACACACAAACTTGTCCCTTAAAGTATCTGCTAGTCCCGTTCCAAACTGGCAGTGTTTCGATAGCTTGCGCAGTTCCGTTAAATACTCAGCATTACTTTCGTCTTTATGCTGGTTCCTTTTGTGGAACTTAAATCTTTCTGTTATCAGCAGCGGTGTGGGGTTTATGTGGTCCTGTAGGATTGCCACTATGCTTTCAAAATCCTTTTTCACTGGCTTCTCTGGGGTTACTTGGTTTCGCAGTAAGCCGTACGTTTTTGCACCCATGGAATTCAACAATACCAGTGCTTTCCTGGCATCTGGCACCTCATTCGCCTTGCAGTACACCTCTATGCGCTCTATATATGTCGCCCAATCTTCGACTTCATTGTCGAACGCTGTGACACTGCCACTCTTTGGCATCCCTGGGTGTGGTTAGACTGGCTAAAAATGGCGTCTCCCGCACTCTCCCTTCTTCTCCACTGGCTCAAAATGGCGTCTTCCCGTGCTCTCCCTTCTTTTCTTCCCCCGCGGACACTGCTCAGCCCTTGAACACCGGCCGCGCTCTGCGCGTTTCCCCCTCTCTCTTCGGCGCCGCTCGGTCTTCAACCCCGGCTGCGCCCTGTGCGCTTTACCCTCTCTCTTACCCGTCGACGCTGCTCGGCCTTTTTCTGTGCCGTCGGTCGGCTCCCGCCGCCACTGTCCGGGAAGGGTCTTCGCCGTACCTGCTGCCAGCCCACTGCGCTGGATCGTCGCGGCTGGAGAACCAAGCCCAGCTCTCTACAGCCTCCTCTGCGATGCTCAAGTTCTCCCTGGATTGTCGACGCCCGCACTGGTGGAATCGGCCTTCTTCTTCAGAGTTGCAGGTAGGTTCGAAACGACTCGTCGCCAATGTTAAATCTGGATATCTTTAGGTAGTGTGTCCTTCAAATAATCGACAGAGGCTGCAGATAACAATCAACAGGTGTTTACTGGATGAGGGTTGCTCTAAAACTAAGCAGTACAGATCCCTACTCAGGGTTATATACAGGTGTGGTCACTGCCGGTACTACAGTATACAGGAGCTGTAAAAAGTAGTTCTCCCCTTAAAGGTACATACACTACACTACCAACTGAATTTTTCCCCCATTAACTCTAGAGCGAAAGTGTATCCAGGTTCTTGGGGAGATGTTCCTGCTGCTGACCTGATATGCCATCTTTAGCCATGTTTTTTGCCAAACTGTTGGGAACCTTCTTCCCATGTTGTTGGAAAAATATATCACACCTGGCCCTCACCTCAAACGATAACAAAATCTGGGGGTTATCTTTCCCCTTCTTGCAGCCATTTGAAACTTCCTGCAGATTCACAATACGAAGTTGTCAAAGTTTTGAGAATATGTGAATTCTACCTCCCTTTAAGAAGTACATTTGCCCTTTAAATTTGATGGTCTGGGGCATCCGGCAGAAATTACATGTGTCAGGTGGGTGGACGGCCTGCTGCCAATGCGATTGAGCAGCCAGCCTGCCAAGCATGTGATAATAAGGCTCGGCACTTAAAATCAGTTGGGCTGTCACTCACCTCGGTCCCCCCACCTCACCCACCCCCCCCAAAGGATCCTGCCTCCTGAAAAAATGAACCCCCTAAATGTCCTGGTTTTCCACCCCTTTACTTCCTCCCTGCACCAGGGAATAGAGCAGTTTCTAGGTGCAACAAAGAGGAAAATCCCCCTTTTGTATATAAACTTTTGTATATGTATCATAAACAGCTGTCAATAAACTCAAAATTTGCAAGGGACTAACAAGGCATTACTTCAAAAACGATTGCAGCAGCTTCTGTACATCATTTGTCCTGAAATTGCAGCACTACAACCAAAAACAAATTTACTGATACGCAAAAATGTCCAAGCATCTATCCTTGGAATCTATCAGAGGAGTGATTCAAACTGTCAAAAGATGATTAGAAAAACCTGAGCGCATTTCAATTTAATAGCACTAAAGGGAGATTACTGTAACACATATAATACAAATAACATTAGCTTTTATATGCCCTTTCTCTATAATTTGAAGAGTGGCATTTACAACAACACTGTGAAATGAATTGCCTGTGGTGTGTGGTACTTTTCCGCTCCTCAGGCTGCACTCTATTAGGACAAGAACATAGGAATCAAGGTTGCAACAGATGTTCACTACTAAAAAGGATACCTAACTGTTGTGGCTGTCTAAAACTACAAGAGCTTAATACTTTAATTTTGATATCAGAAACATATATTTTCTCAAATGGAATATTTCTGTCAATCTAATTACTAATGTTAAAGCATAGGATTTAATATGGAAAACACTCAATTTTATTCACATCTCAGTGTTACATTCCAGTATGAAAATAGTGCATTTGTACATCGTAGACACACTTAAAATTTTAAAATGGGAAAGGAACAGAAATGTTATTGTTAAGTACAATTCACAGAATGATTTTTATTGTTATCTTACCTGCATATCATAATATTAAATACACGTCGTTTCTGTATATGGATATAATCTATGTTCTAATATGTTTGAAGAAAATTGGAGTAGGGGAACATAGGAACAGGAGTAAGCCACTTCGCCCCTCGAGCCTGTTTTGCATTCAATTAGATCATGGCTGATTTGTACCTCAACTCCATTTACCTGCCTTTTTTCTATATCCCTTGATATCCTTACTCATAGAAACATAGGAACTTGTATGTATTCCATATAATCCATATATAGATCTACTCAACCATTCTTATCCATATTTTTGTATTTTTTACTTTTCAAGTAAATACATACTGGGCAGGATTTTAACTCAGGTGCGGGATGGTGTCATGTTATCTGAATTTCGTGTTTCCCACACAAATCTAAATGGATGTGGGAGATTGATGCAATTTTAACTTAAGTGGCCAATTGATTTCCAACGTGTGGGAAGCCTTTGCAAATTGGTTTTTCATGACTGAAAGTCCCCTCCGATGACATCATCATTGCTGCTGCATTTAAGGTCCACAGCAAGCCTTGCTTCTTCTGCAGACTGCCAAGCTTTCTCCATTTGGTGTCAGAGGGACCTGCAGTAAAGATGACAAGCGGGAGGCCCAGATCAGCTCCTCGTTTCGACGAGGTGGCCCTGCAGGCATTGGTGGATGGGGCTAGGGCCAACAGGGAGGTGCTCTTCCCTTCCTCAGGGAGGAAGAGGCCTCCCAAGCAGACTAAGGCAGTGTGGATGCAGGTGGCTGAGGAGGTCTACTCCTTGGGAGTCACACGGCGAACCTGGATTCAGTGCCGGAAAAGATTTCATGATCTTCAGCGCACTGGAAAAGTGAGTATGAATTTCCCATCATCCTAAATCTGACCCCCATTGCCTTTCCTCACCAGCACTCAGCTTTAGCAACCTCTTCCTCCACATCCCACTTGACACTGACATCCCTGCACCCTTACCCATTCCCTCTCTCTCAATGCTCACATTCACATAACTATTCGACTATGCAGCCCTCACACTCCCTATCACTCTAATGCTATGAAAACAACTGACAACACACAGGGAGGGCCCTTGGTCTTGCCACCTCACTCCATCTTTGTCTCCTTCTAAGTATATATGCTATGCAATCTCTACACTCACTCCTTCATTCTCACTCAACCTCCACTTGTCTCCCTCATTGCAGGAAAAGAGAGCTCACAACAAAAGAGAGCGAACAAGGACAGGAGGAGGGACAGCCTCTATAGTCCACCTGGGAGGAGGCGGCACTCAAAATAGTGGGACTGGAGGATGATGCGCATGTGGGGGACGGACAGACGGGTGTAAGACAGCAAGCTGGTGACAGAAAAGTTTCCCATCTCTCTCTCTTTGACATTGCATGAGTCGCTGATAATGATTGTGAAGCTCTAACAGATGGACTTATGAGCATCTGCAAAAAGCAATGTGCATGTAGCCTTGGCATCACATCTCTGACTCTTTCCTTTACTCCCCCACAGGACCATCACAAGCATCTGTCCCCACTAGCCAGGAAGAAGAGGCTGAGCAGCCAGACTCCTCAGAGGAAGCTGCAACCTCTGA
Source organism: Somniosus microcephalus (assembly GCF_052327205.1). Lineage (NCBI taxonomy): Eukaryota > Metazoa > Chordata > Chondrichthyes > Squaliformes > Somniosidae > Somniosus > Somniosus microcephalus. The sequence goes on from NC_141002.1 coordinate 75,804,450, forward strand.
GGGTGCAGCGTCACCAGAAATCTGCGCACCCGGCACCAGCGCAGACACTCACACCTCGGTGGGGCCTTCGGGACATAGAGTAGTGTTGTCATCTGGTGAGCTCACAAGTGAGCATCAGCAGGTTGTGGAGACAGGGACAGCAGTGGAGAGTCCTAGTCGGAGGGTGCAGGACTCTGCCAGCTCAGCTCAGCAGCATGTCAACCCTCTGCCTCTGGGTCCATCCATGAGATCAGCAGTGATGGAACTCCAGGAACAGATGCAGGAGCCTCTGGCAGGTTTTGTCTCTAGGATCGCTGCGAGTGTGGAGCGAATGGAGGAGTCCATAGTGACCATGACCAGAGACTTTGTGGAGTCATTGGCGCATGAACGCATCACCACGGAAAGGATGGCAACCTCCGTGGAAAGGATGGCTACCGTAGAGGAGAGGATGGCTACGGCAGAGGAGAGGATGGCTACAGCCATGGAGGAGCTTAGTCGCCAGGGTATGGAAAACATGGTCATTGTTCAGAATAGAATGACATCTCTTGAGGAGCGATGGGCATCTATTGAACAGAGAAACCAGACCTTTATGGAAGTCCTTCTGAGTAGGACTGCCATTGCAGATATGGGTCCCCATGGCCCCCCTGATGTGCAGCAAGGTGCTCTCCAGCCACTTGCAGGCACTGAGGGGGACCTGACCCATGAGAGGGAGGTTGGTGGCAGACCTCAAGGAAGTGGGGGCTCCTCTCCAAGCACTCACACTTCCATGCCATTGCAGAGCCCTCGGTCAGAGCCCAACCAGAGTCCACACCCAAGTGAGATAGGGGTCTCAACCCCTGCACAGCTGCAGGAGCAGCAGACTGTTGACGAGCCTTCACAGGCTCGCCACCCCAGAGGACGCCCGCCAAAGGTGTCGAGACAGGAGCAGCAGCAAAGTGAGCAAGGGGCCTCCACATCTGCTGAAGCCACAGGGGAGGCACCACGTAGGAGCACGCGTAAGAGGAAAATTCTGCACAAATAGTCACAAGGGTAGTCACTTGGGTGCAATTTTGTGTTTATTGTAAAAATGCCATCACTTCGTTAATGTACATAAAATTTCTGATGACAAATGTTGCAGTTGTATCGTCTGTCATTTCGCTACTGGGACTTCCACGTTGAGGGCTTAGGCATACTTGCAACTGTCAGTGTGGTGGTCAGAGTGCTAGGAATCCTCTGGTTCTTGCCCATTGTCAATGCTCTGGTGTTTGTTTGACTAGGCTAAGCAAATCTGGCCAGGATGAGTGCATTCCTTGCATCCTGGGCAGCAATGTTCTCGCGTAATGCTGCCGCTGGTTGATGGGCCTCTGCAGGATGTTCGTTTTCGCCCTCCTCCTCCTCCTTCTCCTCCTCATCTGAGGAGGATATGTGAGGAGCCACTTGGTCCTCAGGAATCTGCAAGCCACGACGCTGTGCCATGTTGTGAAGTGCACAGCAAACCACGACGATTCTGGAGACCCTGGCTGCTGAGTACTGCAGGGCTCCACCTGATCTATCCAGCCATCTGAAGCGCATCTTCAGTAAACCGATGGTTTGCTCGATTATGGCTCTGGTGGACATGTGGCTGGAGTTGTAGCTCTCCTCAGCTTCGTTGGATGGTCTCCTCAACTGCGTCATTAGCCACGTCCTCAGGGGATAGCCCTTGTCTCCAAGTAGCAATCCGTTAAGTTGGTCTGGTGGACTGAATAGCGGAGGCACACTAGACTGGCACAGTATGAAGGAGTCATGGCAACTGCCAGGGTACATGGCACAAACATGCAAAATTTCCTTCTTGTGGTCACACATCAGCTGAACATTAAGGGAGTGGAAGCCCTGCGGTTGACAAAAATACCTGGATTGCGATGGGGTGCCTTAAGGGCCACATGTGTGCAGTCAACGACACCCTGCACCCTTCGAAAGCCTGCCAGGTGAGCTAATCCAACTGCTCGCGCTGTGACACTTGCTTGATCCTTGGTGAAATGGATGTGATTGTGCGCGAGGGCAAAGAGGGCATCGGTTACCTGCATGATGCAAGTGTGTGCAGCCGCCTGGGAGATGCCGTTGATGTCTGCTGCTGATCCCTGGAATGAGCCTGAGGCAAAAAAGTTGAGTGCGGTGGTGACTTTGACGGACACTGGTAATGCTTGTCCACCTGGTCCTCTGGGCAGCAGGTCTTGCTGTAGCATTGCACAGGTGTCAGTCACTACCTCTCGTGAAAGCCGGAGCCGCCTTTGACACTGCTGCTCAGACATGTTGAGATAGCTGATCCTGCATCTGTAGACCCTGTTTGGGGGGTATCTCCTGCACCGACGGGCTTCCAGGCGCTGGCCCCTTCTGGCCTGTGCAGCCTCAGGTGGGTGAGCAGCAGCCTGGCGCTCCTGCTGCTGCTGCTGTTGCTGGTGCTGCTGTTGTTCCTGGTTCTGCTGGTGCCGCAGCTGGTGCGCGAGCTCCTCTAATGCCCAGATGGGAAGGAAATAAATGGCTTCCATGCTTCTGGTATATGCCTCCGTTGAGGAATCGCTGAGTGAAGTGGTGAGAGGGGTTTCCCAGGAGGTCACACTGGAGATGGGTGTGAGGTTCCAACCTTCCACAGGTGTGGTTAAGCCTTCTAAAAGTTGCCCCAGACCTGAGACCACTAAGTCCTGCCACCTGCAAATGATGGCTGATCAAATCTCCTCTTTAATGGTTGACCTGCAGTTGATAGTCAGCAATCCAATAGTGCTCCCGCCAGGTTTCACATTCGTGTTTCCCACCAGGCGTGTTTCATGTGGGAAAAGGGTTAAATTTGCAAGGGCCTGTTAAAATAGGATTATAGAGGCCATTTAGTGCTTGTTAAGGGCCTTAACGACCAGTCCCTCCTGTTGGATGCGGGACGGAGTCGGGACCATCAGATACGCCTGAGTTAAAATTGCTCGGAGTCGGGAACCAGGCAGGGGGGGTCCCGCACGCCAGTTTTTGCAATTTTAACCCCCCACACGCCTCCAAGCCCGCCTCCACGGCTCAATGAAAATCCTGCCCATGATATATTAATGGCCTAGAAATTCGGGTCTCCACGGGTGAGTACACACGGGGTACTCACCCGTAAGCCCAATGGAAGTGCCGGTTTCCTGCATGCACTGCGCACGCAGAAGTTACACATGTAAAAAGCAGGCGTAAGGCCTGCTTTTTACAAGGTAAGTGGTGAATTAATTAAAATTAAAACAATTTTTCCACAGGTTTATTATTTTTAAATACTTTAAAGCAAGGTAAGTTTATTTTTAGCCCCGTTAGAAAATAAAATTACTTTTTTCAAGAATTTAAATTATTGTTTAAAATAGTTATTTCATGTAATTTATAGTTTATTTAAAAATTGTGATTAAAAAAAAAAAATTATTTGAAGATTTAGTGCTGTTTTGGGGCCGTAGTATTTATAACTTTTGACAGGTCTTCCTGTCAATCTTATGAATGGAGCATTCCCTGCTCCGATTGGCTCCCCATGGCCCACGTGATCCCAGGGGACGCATCAAACTAACTGCGCCCCTGGGATACGCAAGCACTGCGCGCCGGCAGCTAGACCAGGCCCCGGATCAGAATTCCACGGGGGCCCACAGCTCAACGGCCGGCGCACTGGGTAAGTGCAGGTCGGGGGCTTATACCCGCGGGAAGCCCCCGACCCAAATTTCTAGGCCATTATAATTCACAATGCAACATTCCTCTAATCAGCATGCTCTGTTACATGCTGCAAAGATTGCACAGGATTCACTAAAGAGCAGTTGATCTTTAACTATGCTCAACTGAGCCCTCTAGCAATGTCACAAGATTAAAGCACCCACTACTGTACTATGAACGACAGCATTATGACTGTAACATTTTAAAATGAACATACAAAAAAACGTACAAAACATTGCGTGTAAATCTTTTATCATACTATTTGTGGTGATTTTACTTTAGCCTGAGGACTCTCTATGGTTGTGTAAAGTGTTATTTCGAATTATTTCCAATACGATTTAAACTATGGGCATGGATGATGCAAAAAGCTAATAAGATCGTAACTTACGATTTTAAATACAGGAATAATTAATATGTTGTAAATTTTTTAAATATTGCTAATTTTTAAATATTGTTTATTCTAGAAACCATTAAAGCTCAAAGGTCACTGGTGCCTGGGACTGTACCCTTGGACTGCGGATGTCCTGATGGTGGCTAGGCCATAATTTCCTGGAATGGTGTAATCTGCGACTTATACCATACATTACACCGTTCCCATAGAATCATAGAATGATACATCACAGAATCGTGCCTTTGCTGGCTCTTTGAAAGAGCTATCCAATTATTCCCAATCCCCTGCTCTTTCCCCATAGCCCGGAAAAATATTCCCCTTCAAATATTTATCCAATGCCCTTTTGAAAGTTATTACTGAATCTGCTTCCACCACCCTTTCAGGCAGTGCATTCAAGATCATAACAATTCACTACGTCAATTTGTTTTCCTCATGTCGCCTCTGGTTCTTTTGCCAATTACCTTAAATCTGTGTCCTCTGGTTACCGACTCTTCTGCCAGTGGAAACAGTTTCTCCTTATTTACTCTATCAAAAGCCTTCATGATTTTCAACATCTCTATCAAATTTCCCCTTAATGTTTTCTGCTCTAAAGAGAACAACCCTCTTTTCTCTAATCTCTCCCTGTAACTGAAGTCTTTCATCCCTCATATCCTTCTAGTAAATCTCCTCTGCACCCTCTCTAAGGCCTTGACATCCTTCCTAAAGTGTAGTGCCCAGAATTAGCCACAATACTCCAGCTGGGGTCTAACCAGTGTTTTATGACCTTGCTTTTGTAATCTATGCCTCTATTTATAGAGCCAAGGATCCCATTTGTCTTTTTAACAGCCTTCTCAATTTGTCCTGCCACCTGCAAAAATTTGTGTACATACACCCCAGGTCTCTCTGTTCCTGCATCTCCTTTAAAATGGTATCATTTAGTTTGTATTGCCTCTCCTCATTCTTCCTACCAAAATGAACCACTTCACACTTCACTGCATTAAATTTCATCTGTCATGTGTCCGCCCATTTCACCAGTCTGTCTATGTCCTCCTGAAGTCTGTTACGATCCTCCTCACTGTTTACATTCCGAGGTCCATGTCATCTGCAAACTTTGAAATTGTGCCCTGTATACCTAAGTCCAGATCATTAATATATAACAAAAAGAGCAGTGGTTCCAACACCGAACCCTGGGGGACGCCACTGGGCACTTCTCGGGTCCAGTCCCCTGGAGTGGGGGGAGGGGGGGTCCAAGCCCCAGGGGGGGGGTCTGCTGATCCCCGACCCCGGGGCTCAGTCACGATCCCCGAAGTGGGGGTCCAATCTGCGACCCCAGAGCCAAATCGCAATCCTGGGGGGGGGTGGGGGGAGGGGATGTTCCAGGCCTGGTGGGGGGTCCGATCCCTGGAGGGGTCAAATCCCCGACACCGGGAAGGGCCAGGCTGATGGTGGGTGAGCTTGGGAGGAAGCACTCCCGCTCCTCCCGGCCGACAAGGATTGCTTCCGAGGCTGAGGTCACCTCATTGCAGACACCGGGAAGCCCAAGGCCCGGGATCCCCGGCCTCCTGCAGTAAAACTTGCAAAACAGTTTAAAGTAGAGGCTTCAGGACTCATTTTAATATGTAAATTGCCAACTTGTCTCTTGGCAGCGGGTTAGCAGCCCGCTCCCCGCCCCGCCTGAGTGAAAGGTGAATGTTAACGGGTTGGAGGCGGGTTGGGGTCAGGGTTCACACTTTTTCAACTTTCACTTCCCCCCACGCCTCCAACCCACCCGTTCTTACCTCTGAAAATTCCGGCCATGGTCTCTAAAAGTTTCCCCACCACCGATGTTAGGCTGACTGGCCTGTAATTGCCGGGTTTATCCATCGCCCCTTTATTGAATAGGGGTGTAACATTTGCAGTCCTCCAATTTTCTGACACCACTCCCATATCTAAGGGGAATTGGAAGATTGTGGCCAGAGCCTCTGCAATTTCTACCCTTAATTCCCTCAGCAACCTAGGACGCATCGCATCCGAACCGGGTGACTTTTCTACTTTCAGTGCTGCCAACCTTCTAAGTACCTCCTCTTTATCTATTTTTTTCCTGTCCAATTTCTCTACTGTCTCCTCCTTTACTGTGTCATTGGCAGCATCCTCATCTTTAGTGAAGACAAATGTAAAGTACTCATTTAGTACCTCAGCCATGCCCTCTGCCTCCACAAGGCGTTCTCCTTTTTCACAGAATCACAGAATCACAGAAACCCCACAGTGCAGATAGAGGCCATTTCGGCCCATCAAGCCTGCACCGACACATATCCCACCCGATCCCCGTAACCCCTACACCAACACATATCCCACCCTATCCCCGTAACTCCACGTATTGAATCCCCCTAGCACTAAGGGTCAATTTATCATAGCCAATCATCCTAACCCGCACATCTTTGGACTGTGGGAGGAAACCGGAGCACCCGGAGGAAACCCACGCAAACACGGGGAGAATGTGCAAACTCCACACAGACAGTCACCTGAGGCCGGATTCGAACCCGGGTCCCTGGCGCTGTGAGGCAACAGTGCTAACCACTATGCCACCGTGCTGCCCTTTTTGATCACTAATCGGCCCCATCCTTCCTTTGACTACCCTTTTACTATTTATATGTTTATAAAAGACTTTTGGGTTCTCTTTTATGTTATCTATTCTCACTCTCTTTGCCCCTCTTATTTCCTTTTTCAGTTTTCCCCTGTAATTCCTTTTCCATAACTACTCTAAACCTAATGATATTGTGAGCACAATGACATGAATCAACTGAGCGGCCTGCAGGTGGCGCTGTCCAGGGCGTGTATAAATACTCGGGCACGGGCCCAGCTTGCGCAGGATATTCTTAACAGGAACTAGTGAAGGACACAACTAGACCTCCATGTTGTAAAACAGTTGATTAAAGCTTTGTTTAACGCTTAGACCAAGTGCCTAGTAGTTTTCTTACGTCACACTGTTTCCCAAATACTCTCCAACTGAAACATGCTTCAGTGGTCCACTTCATTCCCCAGAACTAGAGCCAGCACTGCTTCCTTCCTCATTGGGCTGGAAGCGTCCTGATCAAGAAAATTCTCTTGTACACATTTCAAGAATTCCTCCCCCTCTTTGCCCTTTACACTGTTATTTGCCCAGTCTATATTAGGATAATTGAAGTCCCCCATTACCACAATTCTAAAGTTCTTGCATCTTTCTGCAATTTGCCTGCATGTTTTCTCATCTATCTCCTTCCCACTATTTGATGCCTATAGTATAGAGCAAGCAGTGAGATAGCTCCTCTATTGTTCCTTAATTCTAACCAAATAGATTTGTCTTTGAACACTCAAGTACATCATTAATTTCTAGTGCTGTAACAGTATCTTTGATTAATACTGACAAACCCCATCCTTTATTCCTTCCCGATCTTTCGTGAATACATTGTAGCCAGGAATATTAAGTGCGCATAACTCCCCTTGTTTGAGCCATGTCTCCGTTATTGCCACTATATCATAATCCCATGTGGCTACTTGTGCCTGCATCTCACCAACCTTATTTACCATGCTCCGTGCCTTTACGCACATGCACTCCAACCCATCTTGGTCTGCCTCAGATTTTCCCCCTGTCTGATTCCTCCTATTTCTGAACTATTCTTTATTCTTTTTTTTATTCGTTCATGGGATGTGGACGTTGCTGGCAAAGCCAGCATTTATTGCCCATCCCTAATTGCCCTTGAGAAGGTGCTGGCGAGTCGCCTTCTTGAACCACTGCAGTCCATGTGGTGAAGGTACTCCCACAGTGCTGTTAGGGAGGGAGTTCCAGGATTTTGACCCAGCGACTGTGAAGGAACGTCAATATATTTCCAAGTCAGGATGGTGTGTGACTTGGAGGGGAACTTGCAGGTGGTGGTGTTCCCACATGTCTGCTGCCCTTGTCCTTCTAGGTGGGTTTGTCTTTCCTAGTCCTCTGTGCACCTTGTATTTCTTCTCTAATGCTTCATCCAGGTGCCTCTCCTCCTGCCAAATTAGTTTAAACCCTCCCCCACATCACTAGTTAATCTCCCTGTGAGGACATTGGTCCCTGCCCTATTGAGGTGCAACCCATCCATTTTGTACAGGTCCATCCTGCCCAGAATTGGGCCCAATGCCCCAGGAATCTGAAGCCCTCATTCCTGCACCATTTCTTCAGCCATGTATTAACCTGCCTTATCTTACTGCTTCTATACTTACTAGCACATGGAACTGAGGGTAATCCAGGGATTACCACCTTTGAGGTCCTGCACTTTAACTTCCTCCCAACTCCTGAAACTCTGACTGCAGGACCTCAACCCTTTTCCTTGGTTCCAACATGGACCATGCCTTCTGACTGTTCCCCTTCCTTCCACAGAATGTTCTGCACCTGTTCCGTGACCGATCTTTCCATTGTGAACTTACTCAAAAATTTCCTGAAAAGTAATTTGAATACACCGCAGCGTGCATAATGACAAAACAAGCAAAAGCCTAGCCCAGCTACAATTCCTGCAGTGATCGCACCACAGAGGAAAATCCATACTCAAGTTTTAATAAGTTATGATATCATAGCTAACCCCGATTATATTCTCACTAACAGCTGCACATACTGACAAGGTGTTGAGAAGAACAACAACAAAGATTCCTAGAGTAAGGTGGACAACGCATCAGGAAAGTTTTTTAAAAGTTCAATATTTATAGTATAGAAATGGCTAAGAAGGACCTCACTTAAGTATCATTCTATCTATCTATCTAGCTATCTATCTCTTATTAAAATTTTGATGTCTGTGTGGACTTCCCATCTACAAAACCTCAGTTTCTATTGTCACATTTTTGTGTCAAGTTTTTCCATTATATGTTCATATATCCAGATTTATAGTTGAAAATTTCTATGTAAACTAGCTCTTGTTACTGTGTAATTACAGAATCAGCTCACTAGGTGGTACTGTATTATCTTTTCCCTACAAATCGCTCAAAATGCTTTATGAAATAAAATCATCCAACTTTTTTCTCAGTATCAGTAATTTGTAATGTCCAAAATAAAAGTTAAAGATAAAATTTAAAAAATAAGATTACATATTTCACAATAATATAATTATATTTATCAATTGAATTGCCTTTTTCATCTTTTAATGCCTTCATTAACATTTTTAGTTAAAGGCCTCAGCCTCTTCCAATAGCTTTGGCTTGAACTTGTCAGAGGGGAAAAAATGAAGAGTGTGGAAAGTTTCAATAGTGATTTCTGCAGCTCAGAACAACTTTTTGCACATATTCTTTTAGCCAATGCACACCTGTTCTTACTTCTCAGTGTTTCTCAGAATGTAAGATCACTGGAAGATTTTCATCCTCCTCCCAGCCAGTGAAACATAGAAACATAGAAGATAGAAGCAGGAGTAGGCCATTCGGCCCTTCGAGCCTGCTCCGCCATTCAATGAGATCATGGCTGATCATCCAAATTCAGTACCCATATCCCTTGATCCCTTTAGCCTTAAGAAATATATCCAACTCCTTTTTGAATATATTTAATGAACTGGCCTCCACCGCCCTCTGTGGCAGAGAATGCCACAGGTTCACCACTCTCTGGGTGAAGAAATTCCTCCTCATTTCAGTCCTAAATGGCTTACCCCTTATCCTTAGACTATGACCCCTGGTTCTGGACTCCCCGGCCATCATAAACATCCTTCCTGCATCTAGTCTGTCCAGGCCTGACAGAATTTTATAGGTTTCGATGAGATCCCCTCTCAATCTTCTAAACTCCAGTGAGTATAAGCCCAATCGACACAATCTCTCCTCATACGTCATTCCTGCCATCCCAGGTATCAGCCTGGTGAATCTTCGCTGCACTCCTTCTAAGGAGCATGTATGGCATTCCCTATGTGGATACCCTTGTATCCCATTATCATAGAGAAGGAGGTGCAGCAGCACAGGATAGAGCTAAGAGAGTCAGGCAGAATTCACAGAATCACAGAATCACAGAAACCCCACAGTGCAGATAGAGGCCATTTCGGCCCATCGAGCCTGCACCGACACATATCCCACCCGATCCCCGTAACCCCGACACCAACACATATCCCACCCTATCCCCATAACCCCACGTATTTAATCCCCCTAACACTAAGGGTCAATTTATCATAGCCAATCAACCTAACCCGCACATCTTTGGACTGTGGGAGGAAACCGGAGCACCCGGAGGAAACCCACGCAAACACGGGGAGAATGTGCAAACTCCACACAGACAGTCACCCGAGGCCGGATTCGAACCCGGGTCCCTGGCGCTGTGAGGCAACAGTGCTAACCACTATGCCACCGTGCTTTGAAAGAAGATGGGCCCCATCTGGTAATTACGCCCCTCCGCCTTTAAGCTACAGGCAATGCAGGTCATACAAGGACCTTGGTAATGAGATGCTCCAAGATAGCTCTTGGGCCTGCAGCTCCTTACTGAGCTTTTTTGCTCTGCAACTGTATACTTGGTCAGCTGTTACCATCCTTTGCCCTTTCTTCCCCAATCTCCTCTCTACTACTGTTTATGTTCCCCTGTCTCTAATAGTGGGTGCATTTTAGCCCAAACTACAAGTTCAAGCTATAAGTTTAAAGTTACCTGTGCAGAGTCAGCTGCTCATCCCCCGATCCTGCTTATTCTTTGTTTTCACTGTGCTCTTTTTAACTGCTGGAAGTCTGCTCAAATTTAGCTTCCCAACTCTTGGATTTCTTTGCCATCAGGACTATGCTGCTCTACTGGACTACACTAAGACTTGACTGCTGTGGCTCTACTTTGTTACTCAGTAGTTTCAAGTTTTAAGGTAACTTTTTCTAGCCTACAGTCCATCCCCCACCTGCTGCTGTGGCCTGCTGAGCTTCTGATTGTCGGTGCACTGCTGGTTTCTCAGCTTTATTTTGCTGCTAATGTCTCAGCCCATCTGCTGCAGAAACCCTCATCCAGGCTTTTTGTTACCTCCAGTCTCAACTATTCCAATACTCTTCTGGCTGGCCTCCCATCTTACACCCTCCATAAACGTGAACTCATCCAAAATCCTGCTACCCTTATCTTAACTAAGTTCCATTCACCCATCATCCCTGCGCTCACTGACCTACATTGGCTCCTCGTCCACCACGACTCAATTTTAAAATTCTCATCCACTCCATGGCCTCAGCCCTCCCTACCTCCGTAACCGCCTACAGCCCTACACCCTCCAAGAACTCTGTGTTCCTCCAATCATCTTGTGCATCCCCCACTTCCTTCACCCCACCATTGGCGGCTATACCTTCAGCCGTCAAGGGCATAAACTCTGGAATTCTCTCCCCAAAACCTCTTCGCCTCTCCACCTCTCCCTCTTCCTTTATGACGCTGCTGAAAAGCTATCTCTTTAACAAAGTGTTTAGTCATCTGTCCTATTGTCTTCTTCTTTGGCTCGGTGTCAATTTTTGTCTGATTATGCTCCTAAGAAGAGCCTTGGGACATTTTACTAGGTTAAAGGTGCTAAAGTTGTGTTGTTGTTGCTCGTTGTTCATCACCATTCTTGACTGATTTGGTAGGGCTACAGAGTTGTGTTCTGATCTGTTGATTGTGGGATCACACAGCCTTATGTATAGCCTGCTGCTTTGGTATTCAGCACACAGCTAGCCCTGAATAGTAGCTTCACTAGGCTTGGAGCTCTGAGGTATAGCTGGTGTTGCTCCTAGCACCTCTTACATTCTGCATTGAACTAGGGTTGGAGTGAGGAATCTACCAGGTCATGAGGTTATAAATCATGATGCATCCAATTCGGCTGCTACTGGTAGCCCACAGCGCATTATGATCAGTTTTGGACTACTAGATCTGTCTACAACTGCCCCAATTATCACCATGGTAGTGCCACACTTCTCAATGGAGGATGTTTTCACTGTGGAGATGAGATTTTGGTGAGAATTTTAACCCCAAAAATCGGGTGGGATGCAATGCTCCCTGTAATTTTCTTTTGGTGCACGGTCCCATTAAATTTGCTGCACAGCCACGCATTCGCAGTTTCTTTTCTAATGGCTGCAGCTAGTGCACAGCCTGTGCGGAACCTAGTGGGATATTAAAATGTTAAAAATCTGAAACTCGAATCCAACCCACTCAAACCCGTCGACTTCCAATTTTAACTGAGGCGGGACGGGGCTGGGTAACCAACCTGCTTCCAGGAGGCGGGTCGCTCATTTAAATATTTTAATGAGGCTGTGTGCCTCATTTTACAGTTGCCAGCCAGGTTTCCCAGGCCTCAAGAAACCCCACAGCTAAAGGGAAATGAGGACTGCTAGATCCAGCAGATAAGTGCCTTACCAGCACTGCTAATGGGCCAGAAGCAGCTAACTTATCTGAAAACAACTCCTATGATTGGCTTCCCCCCCACTCCACCCCATGATCGGCCAAAACCAACCCCCCACAATCGGACCTCCCCTCCCCCCCCACGAGTGATGATGTTGCACCAATCCAGCCTTTTCGATCTACCCGAGCCCCCATCCCCCCATCTTTCTGATTCCTCCCTCCCTTCTCCACGCTCCCTGGCTGCGGCCTTTGATCTCCCCGCCGACCCTTCCAGCCTCCCCAACCACGACCCTTCCTATCTCCACCCCCTCTGACCCTTTCGATCGCCCCGCCCCCAACCCTTCCAATCTACCCCCCACCCTTCCAAACTACCCCCCCGACACTTCCGATCTCCCGCCCTGACCCTTCCAATCTCCCCCTGACCCTTCCAATCTCCCCCCCACCCCCGATCGTTCCGATCTCCCAAGGCCTTTCCGATCTACCTCCAACCTTTCTGACCTCACGATCTCCCCACCTCCAGCCTCTGATCTCCTACCCCCTCGACCTCCGATCTCCCCCCCCCGGCATCCAATAACCCCCCCCACCGATCCTTCCGATCTCCCAAGGCCTTTCCGATCTACCCCGGCCTTTCCAATGTCCCGATCTACCCACTCCCCCGCCCCCCCCCCAACCTCCAATCTCCCCCCGCCCCCACCCCAGTCTCCAATTTCCCCTCCCCGACCTCCGATCTCCCCCTGCCACCGGCCTCCAATCTACCCCCTCCCCCTGGCCTCCGATCTCACCCCCCCCTTACTCCAGCCTCTGATCGCCCCCACCCTGTGTCTCTGTGAATAAAGGCTTCTAATGGCATCATTATTCCTACTGGCTCTACTGGAAGGTAGGGAGAAGGGAAGCAATTTTCTTGCTTGTTGGCACCCCGTATTGGGAGAGGGAGCGTGAGGGAGAAACATAACTATAACTTCTACAACAACTGGAAGAAAATAACATCGACTTGGACGGAGGGAGACTTCTACCAAATAAAGATCAACATAAGGTGGGTGTTGGTGCACTTTCTCTTCAAGACTATTATCTGTAGGTGGGGGGAGGAAAGAAGATAAAGGCTGAATGATCGTGAGGTGTGTGTGTGTGTGTACTCTTTCAAAATCAACTAGGCCGCATGCACTTATAAACCCCCCACCTGCGCCCCCTCCCCATCGCCATTGCCTGGCCCAGGACAGCTGGAGTTGCCTGGGTTAAGTTTTTCTTTCTATTTCCATTAACAAGACTTAGTGGAGGACTGTGCCTGGGCAGTTCCAACTTTTCCGGGTGAAGACATTGTCATGAATCTTACCATTCATGTAGAAATGACTCATGAGATAACACTGAGTGGCCAGCTGGTAGCGCCGTCCAAGAAAAGTATAAATACTCGGTCGTGGGCCCAGCTTGCTCAGGACATTTTTGTAACCAGGAACTAGTGATGTAACTAGAACTCATGGTTGTGAAACAGTTGATTAAAGCCTTGTTTTATACTCAGACCAAGTGCTGAGCAGTTTTCTTATGTCAGACATCTCCTTCCCCTACCAGGAAGATCCTGGACTTGTATTTATCATCTAGAAAGTGCACCCCTGCAACACACCCACCCCATCAAGCCCCGTTTTGAGTGGTGACCCCACCTCTACAGCCTTCCTCCCTTCCTTCCCTCTCTCTCCTTCTCTCACTCTTGAGAGTCAACTTCTCCCTTTGTTATTATTGTTGTTTTCTTTACCTTTTTTGAGCAGAAGGGAAAAGGCACCTCTCCCATCCTGACATCACAGGGGGAGGTGGGTTTTCCCTTTTTTCAAAAACCCATCTGTTTGAAAGAAGTGACATATTAATCTCAGGCCTAAAACTTGGGGTGAGTGTAGCCCTCAATTAACAGCAATGGCGACTCCATCTTTGCCAGTGACGGAGCAAGCAAGAACATGCGCAGGCATGGCAGCTACAGGAACACCTGCTGCTCCTGCTGCCCTGTCACCTTTCACCCTTATCACAAAAAAAGGATGGATTCATAGTTAACCACAAGGGGACTCCCTACCACGTCTTCTGGACCTCGGATGATGTGCGGTGCCACGCCTGCAAAGAGGTGGGGCATGTACGTAAAAACTGCCCCGCCTCCAAGGTCACCAAAACAACTAAGGCGGCCAAGGCTGGAACCGTCATTGCTCCTCCCCCCACCCCGCCCCCAGCCTCGCGCCAGTAACACCAAATGCGCGGTCAACGTCGGAGGCCAATATCATTGCCACCTCCGGCAGGGATTAGTAAGAACATCCACACAGAAGGAAAGCGCAGAGGAAGACTAAACACCTTGGGCCGAGTCCACTGGAGAGCGCGTACGGTCCCATTCGGGATCCTGATCCTGTGCCCGCAAGAAATCCTGTTGTTAAATTCGGAAAGAACTGAGGTAAACACGTTCTTCCGGGTTTCCCGAATGCAAAACTGTCCCCCCCCACCTCCTCATAAATATCAGAGCCTTTATCTTCACAAGCACAGCTTGTTATTGGGGACAGACATATCTGCAACATGTCTGTGGATGAAGGTGATCAAGTAGGTTACGTCCTCGACTTTGTTCCCTCACCAATTAACGCAGTCCCAGCCTGGCAACTATGTTCTGCTCAGTCAGTGGGGGTACCACCAAACTACTCTTGTGGTGAACACTGGAATCCAAAGTACATTCTGTGCTTTTGCTTCCTTCAAGTAATGTTCAACATGGAGGAGTACTGATTTGTCTCTGAAATGTACTTAACTGAGTTCCAACAATCGTCAAAGTCTCTAGCAGTCTCATTCTCCAGTTGTCCTACTAATCTTCAACTAAGAAAGAATTTTTATATAGTGCCTTATACAAAAAGAAAATACTGCAGATGCTGGAAATCTGAAATAAAAACGGAAAATGCTGGAGAAACTCAGCAGGTCAGGCAGCATCTGTGAAGAGAGAAACAGAGTTAACGTTTCAGGTCAATGACCTTTCGTCAGAACTGGAAAAAAGCAGGAAATGAAACAGATTTTTAAGCAAGTGAAGAGACTGGGAAAGGGGGGAGGGGATGAAAGAACAAAAGGGAAGGTCTGTGATAGGATGGAAGGCGGAAGAGGTTAAGAGATATTGGCCTAGAAATTCGGTTGGCTTTGCGCCCAGTTTTTGCCCAAAGAGGGCTTTTGCGCCAATAGAGGAGTTCGCGCTGATATTCAGCGCTGCGGTAATGGCGGCGGTAGCCGGTAGCGCTGCGCCGGCACCGATGATGTCATCGGTGTGCGCAGTGCCCCGGTTCCGCCCCGATGCCGGCCCGAATCCCACATTCAGTTGCCGCCGCCTCCTCCGTGGCGGCCGCTACTTACATCCGGAGACCAGGGCCTTACTGCAGCCTTAGTGGGGCACATAAAGGTGGAGGTGCGGCCGGCCGCTTTTTCGGCGGCCGCCTACCCGCACCTCCTTCCCCGGCCTCCTCCACCACCCCCCCCCGCGGCATTGCCGGCTGCTTTCCGCGAGCCCGGCACTTCTCCGTGGTGCCAGGCTCATTTGCCGGCACAATCCAGCGGCGATCTCCCCGTTGCAGGCACCTCCACCTTAAGAGAAGGAGGAGGCCTGCAGTACCGCAGCCTGCCGCTCCGCATCGGGTGGCGCAGCGGCGCCTACAGCGCTGAAATTCAGTTTCAGCGCCCCAAGCAGGGGCGGGCACACCCTGGAATAGCGCCCGGTTCCGACTTGGGGCGCAAAAGCCGAATATCTGACGGGCGCAACTGGCTCCGCGCTCAGCGCTAACTTTTGGGCGCAAACCAGCTGGCGGGCCCAAACTGAATTTCTAGGCCATTAAGAGATATTCAAGACAAAAGGAGATGGTAATGGAACAGGTTAAGAAAGAAAGGATGGCTCTAGATGAAGTGTAAATTGTGCTGGCAGAATGAAAGACAGCTGTCATGTGGGGGAGAAGAAAAAAAGACACAGGCAAAAAGTGTGGATAAAAAATATATTAAATATATATATGATAGGGGCCGAGGTTATGATCTGAAATTGTTGAACTCTATGTTGAGTCCGGAAGACTGTAAAGTGCCTAATCGAAAGATGAGGCGCTGTTCCTCAAGCTTACGCTGAGCTTCCGTGGAACAATGCAAGAGGCCGAGGACGGTGAGATCTGAGTTGGAGTGGAGTGGTGAATTAAAATGACAGGCGACCAAAAGCTCGGGGTCCCCCTTATGGACTGAATGGAGGTGTTCTGCAAAGTGGTCACGCAATCTGCATTTGGCCTCCCCAATGTAGAGGAGACCACATCGTGAGCAGCAAATACAGTATACTAAATTGCAAGAAGTCAAAGTAAATTGCTGTTTCACCTGGAAGGGGTGTTTGGGGCCCTGGACAGTGGGAAGAGGGAGGTATAAGGGCATGTGTTGCATCTCCTGCGCTTGCACGGGAAGAAAGGAGAAGGAGTGTTGGGGGTGATAGCAGAGTGGACAAGGTTGTCACGGATGGAGCGGTCCCTACAGAATGCTGAATGGGGAGGTGAGGGGAAGATGCGTTTGGTGGTGGGATCACGCTGCAGGTGCTGGAAATAGCAGAGGATGATCCGTTGAATGTGGAGGCTGGTGGGGTGAAAGGTGAGAACAAGGGGAACTCTGTCGTGGTTCCGGGAGGGCGGGGCAGGGGTGAGGGCAGAAGTGCAGGAGATAGAATGGACACGGTCGAGGGCTGTGTCAACCACTGTAGAGGGGAATCCTCGGTTGAGGAAAAAGGAAGACATGTCAGAAGCACTGGTATGGAAGGTGGCATCGTCAGAGCAGGTGCGGCAGAGATGGAGAAACTGGGAGAATGGAATAGAGTCCTTACAGGAGGTGGGGTGGGAGGAAGTGTAGTCCAGGTAGCTACGGGAGTCAGTGGGCTTATAGTGAATGTTTGTCAATAACCTATCCCCAGAGATGGAGACGGAGAAGTCGAGGAAGGGAAGGGAAGAGTCGGAGATGAACCATGTGAAGGTGAAGGAAGGGTGGAAATTGGAAGCAAAGTGAATGAAATTATCTAGTTCAGGGTGAGAGCAGGAAACGGCACCGATACAGTCATCAATGTACTGGAAAAAGAGGTGAGGGAGGGGACCTGAGTAGGACTGGAGCAAAGAGTGTTCCACATATCCCACGAAAAGGCAGGCATAGCTAGGACCCATGCGGGTTCCCATAGCAACACCTTTGATTTGGAGGAAATGAGTGGAGTCAAAAGAGAAGATGTTCAATGTGAGAACAAGTTCAGCCAGGCGGAGGAGGGTGGTGGTGGATGAGGACCGGTCGGGTCTCTGTTCAAGGAAGAAGCGGAGCACCCTCAGGCCATCCTGGTGGGGGCTGGAAGTGTAGAGAGATTGTACATCCATAGTGAAAAGGAGGCGGTTGGGGCCAGGAAACTGGAAACTGTTAAAGTGGCAGAGGGCGTCGGAAGAGTCGCGGATGTAAGTGGGAAGAGACAGGACAAGGGGAGAAAAAATAGAGTCGAGATAGGGAGAGATAAGTTCCATGGGGCAAGAACTGGCTGAAACGATGGGTCTACCAGGGCAGTCCTGTTTGTGGAACTTGGGAAGGAGGTAGAAGCGGGCGGTGCGGGGTTGGGGAACTATGAGGTTGGCGGCCGTGGAGGGAAGATCTCCAGAGGAGATGAGGTCAGTGACAGTCTTGGAAACGATGGCTTGATGTTCAGTGGTGGGGTCATGGTCCAGGCGGAGGTAGGAGGAGGTGTCAGAGAGCTGGCGTTCAGCTTCCGCTAGGTAGAGGTCGGTTCGCCAAACAACAACAGCACCACCCTTGTCAGTGGGTTTAATGACAATGTCAGGGTTGGATCTGAGAGAATGGAAATGGAATGCTGCAAGTTCAGAGGGAGGTAGGTTGGAGTGAGTGAGGGGAGCAGAGAAATGGAGACGGCCGATATCACACCGGCAGTTTGCAATGAAAAGATCTAAAGAGGGCAAGAGGCCAGAGGGAGGGGTCCAGGTGGAACGAGAATTCTGAAAGCGGGAGAAAGGGTCAGCCGTGCGGGGGGAAGACTCCTGGCCAAAGAAGTGAGCATAGAGACGAAGGCGGCGGAAAAAGAGCTCAGCATTGTGTCGAGCTCAAAATTCATTGAGGTGGGGGCGTAAGGGGATGAAGCTCAGGCCTTTGCTAAGGACTGATCGTTCGGGGTCAGAGAGGGGAAGGTCAGAGGGGATAGTGAAAACGCAGCAGGGGGTGAGATTGGGAGAAGGGATGGGGTCAGCGGAAAGAGAAGGGGAAGGAGGCTCCGGAGGGGCGTTGGTGTCCAAGAGTTGTTGAAGCTTGCGATCCTTGACACCTGAAAGGATGAAAAAAAGTTTTTTGTTAAAGCGCCGGATGAGGCGAAGGATGAAATGGAACTGTGGACCAGGACAGCTTTGAAATAGAGTGAGTCGGTGCTGCCGAAGAGAGGTCGAGAGTGTTCATGTGGCGTCACATGGCATTCAGCGTGGATCTCAGGATACGGCGAGAGCAGTGGTTCAAGGAACGCTGAATATCTTGGAGATATCTGTTGTCCTGGGTGGATCCAAAACACGAAGGGTGGAATTTCAGTTGGAATCCACGTGGAGTAAGTTGGAACTGGAGGCAGTTGCTGAGGAAAGATATGTGGCTGTGAAAGCGAGTTTTGGTAGATACCTGACCAAACACAAGAAGGGAGACAGAAAGCAATGAAGATGAACAAGGTAAAAGAGACAAACAGAACTCCCGTCGGAGAGAAGAGCAGAACTTCTTCAAGGTGGGCATTCCTGGAAGAGAAGTGGCAGTGAATTAAACACTAATACAAAAAGAAAATACTGCAGATGCTGGAAATCCGAAATAAAAACAGAAAATGCTGGAGAAACTCAGCAGGCCAGGCAGCATCTGTGAAGAGAGAAAGAGAGTTAACGTTTCAGGTCGATGACCTTTCGTCAGAACTGGAAAAAAGCAGGAAATGGAACAGATTTTTAAGCAAGTGAAGAGACTGAGAAAGGGGGGAGGGGATGAAAGAACAAAAGGGAAGGTCTGTGATAGGATGGAAGGCGGAAGAGATTAAGAAATATTAAGAGATATTCAAGGCAAAAGGAGATGGTAATGGAACAGGTTAAGAAACTCGATTTCACAGCCACATATCTTTCCTCACCAACTGTCTCCGGCTCCGACTTACTCCACGTGGATTCCAACTGAAACTCCACCCTTCGTATTTTGAATCCACCCAGGTTTACAGATATCTCCGAGATAGTCAGTGTTCCTTGAACCACTGCTCTTGCCGTATCCTGAGATCCACGCTGAATGCGATGCGACGCCACATGAACACTCTCGACTTCTCTCTTCCGCAGCACCGACTCACTCTATCTCAAAGCTGTTGTGGTCCGCAGTTCCATTTCATCCTTCGCCTCATCCAGCGCTTTAACAAAAAACTTTTTTTCTTCCTTTCAGGTGTCAAGGATCACAAGCTTCAACAACTCTTGGACACCAACGCCTCTCCAGAACCTTCTTCCCCTTCACTTTCCTCTGACCCCATCCCTTCTCCCAATCTCACCCCCTGCCGCGTTTTCACTATCCCCTCTGACCTTCCCCTCCCTGACCCCGAAAGATCAGTCCTTAGCAAAGGCCTGAGCTTCATCCCCTTATGCCCCCACCTCAATGAATTTCGAGCTCGACACGATGCTGAGCTCTTTTTCCGCCGCCTTCATCTCCGTGCCCACTTCTTTGGCCAGGAGTCTTCCCCCCGCACGGCTGACCCTTTCTCCCGCTTTCAGAATTCTCGTTCCACCTGGACCCCTCCCTCTGGCCTCTTACCCTCTCTAGACCTTTTCATTGCAAACTGCCGGCATGACATCGGCCGTCTCCATTTCTCTGCTCCCCTCACTCACTCCAACCTACCTCCCTCTGAACTTGCAGCACTCCATTCTCTCAGATCCAACCCCGACATTGTCATTAAACCCACTGACAAGGGTGGTGCAGTTATTGTTTGGCGAACCGACCTCTACCTAGTGGAAGCTGAACGCCAACTCTCCGACACCTCCTCCTACCTCCGCCTGGACCATGACCCCCACCACCGAACACCAAGCCACCGTTTCCAAGACTGTCACTGACCTCATCTCCTCTGGAGATCTTCCCCCCACGGCCGCCAACCTCATAGTTCCCCAACCCCACACAGCCCGCTTCTACCTCCTTCCCAAGATCCACAAACAGGATTGCCCTGGTAGACCCATAGTTTCAGCCAGTTCTTGCCCCACGGAACTTATCTCTTCCTATCTCAACTCTATTTTTTCTCCCCTTGTCCAGTCTCTTCCCACATACATCCGCGACTCTTCCGACACCCTCCGCCATTTTAACAGTTTCCAGTTTCCTGGCCCCAACCGCCTCCTTTTCACTATGGACGTACAATCCCTCTACATATCCATCCCCCACCAGGATGGCCTGAGGGCGCTCCGCTTCTTCCTTGAACAGAGGCCCAACCAGTCCCCATCCACTACCACCCTCCTCCGCCTGGCTGAACTTGTTCTCACATTGAACATCTTCTCCTTTGACTCCACTCATTTCCTCCAAATCAAAGGTGTTGCTATGGGAACCCACATGGGTCCTAGCTATGCCTGCCTTTTCGTGGGATATGTGGAACACTCTTTGCTCCAGTCCTACTCAGGTCCCCTCCCTCACCTCTTTTTCCAGTACATTGATGATTGTATCGGTGCTGTTTCCTGCTCTCGCCCTGAACTAGATAATTTCATTCACTTTGCTTCCAATTTCCACCCTTCCCTCACCTTCACATGGTCCATCTCCGAATCTTCCCTTCCCTTCCTCAACTTCCCCATCTCCATCTCTGGGGATAGGTTATTGACCAACATTCACTACAAGCCCACTGACTCCCACAGCTACCTGGACTACACTTCCTCCCACCCCGCCTCCTGTAAGGACTCTATTCCATTCTCCCAGTTTCTCTGTCTCTGCCGCATCTGCTCTGACGATGCCACCTTCCATACCAGTGCTTCTGACATGTCTTCCTTTTTCCTCAACCGAGGATTCCCCTCTACAGTGGTTGACACAGCTCTTGACCGTGTCCGTTCTATCTCCCACACTTCTGTCCTCACTCCTGCTGCTCCCTCCTGGAACCACGACAGAATTCCTCTTGTCCTCACCTTTCACCCCACCAGCCTCCACATTCAACGGATAATCCTCCGCCATTTCCGCCACCTCCAGCGTGATCCCACCACCAAATGCATCTTCCCCTCACCTCCCCTTTCAGCATTCCGTAGGGACAGCTCCCTCCGCGACACCCTTGTCCACTCCGCTATCACCCCCAACACCCCTTCCCCTTCGCCCGGCACCTTCCCGTGCAAGCACAGGAGATGCAACACATGCTCTTATACCTCCCCCTTCCCACTGTCCAGGGCCCCAAACACCCCTTCCAGGTGAAGCAGCAATTTATTTTTACTTCTCGCAATTTAGTATACTGTATTCGCTGCTCATGATGTGGTCTCCTCTACATTGGGGAGACCAAACGCAGATTGGGTGACCGTTTTGCAGAACACCTCCGTTCAGTCCGTAAGGGGAACCCCGAGCTTCCGGTCGCCTGTCATTTTAATTCACTGCTCCATTCCCACTCCGACCTCACCGTCCTAGGCCTCTTGCATTGTTCCACGGAAGCTCAGCGTAAGCTCGAGGAACAGCACCTCATCTTTCGATTAGGCACTTTACAGCCTTCCGCACTCAACATAGAGTTCAACAATTTCAGATCATAACCTCGGCCCCTATCATATATATATTTATATTTATTTTTATCCACACCTTGTGTCTTTTTTTCTTCTCCTCCACATGGCAGCTGTCTTTCATTCTGCCAGCACAATTTACACTTCATCTAGAGCCATCCTTTGTTTCTTAACCTGTTCCATTACCATCTCCTTTTTCCTTGAATATCTCTGAATGTCTCTTAACCTCTTCCGCCTTCCATCCTATCACAGACCTTCCCTTTTGTTCTTTCATCCCCTCCCCCCTTTCCCAGTCTCTTCACTTGCTTAAAAATCTGTTTCATTTCCTGCTTTTTTCCAGTTCTGACGAAAGGTCATCGACCTGAAACGTTAACTCTGTTTCTCTCTTCACAGATGCTGCCTGACCTGCTGAGTTTCTCCAGCATTTTCCGTTTTTATTTTATATAGTGCCTTTCCTGACTTCAGGGTGTCCTTCTCAGGCAATGAAGTGCTTTTTGAAGTGTGGTCACTGTTCTATTGTAGGGAAATGCAGCAGCCAATTTTCACACAGCAAGGTCTCACAAACAGCAATGAGACGCATGATCAGACAATCTGTTTTAGTGATGTTGATTAAAAGATACATATTGGTCAGGGCACCAGAAGAACTCCCATTCTCATCCACAAATAGTGCCATGGGAGCTTTTACATCTACCTGATGACACCTCTGACAGTGCAACACTCTATCAGTACTACACTAAAATGTCAGCTATTACTTCATTAATGAGTAAATGGCACTTGATAAAGTTGATGATATTGGCTACTTAGTTATGATCGACTTTTTTCACACACAAACAGCATTTTTCAGCTGAAATCTTTTCATGTCTAAATTAAGGACATTTTTGACAGGTATTTATGCAAAGGTGAAACATGGTACTCAGTGCATTTTGCTTTAATTTTACATAGTGGCTAGTCAAGTTAATTAACTCAAATTTGTACATCACAGGTTCATATTTGGTTTTTGGCTATTTGTTTTTAACTGAACCCAACAGATAGAATGTAATGAATAACGTTGTAACTAATTTAATTCTGCTATGTCAATTAGTTTACTGAAAGATTCATTAAAAAGAATTACAACATTCTATTATTAGACCCTGGCTGGAATTTTCCCGTTGCTGTGCGTGTGGGTTTGGAGGTAGGTCGGCTGTAAAAATAGCGAAAATAGGCAGCGCGTCAGGAACCACTTGTCATCTAGCCTCCTCGCGCCTTTAACTCAGGTGCGTTTGCCAACGCACCATGGACCCGATTGGGAGAGACGGGCGACCTAATTAAAGTCATTAAATCCTTGTGATCAGAACCTTAGCAGGGTTTTTAACTGCAGCTTCTGAATTTAACGGCATGAGCACGAGAAGCATGCTGCTCGGAAACCTTGCCTGTGAATGGGGAGACTGAGGTTCAGTGGCCGTTGTGTGAGGGCATTAATTTACAGCTGGGAATACCAAATAAATACACACACCTTACACCTCATCAGTTGCCTAAGGGAAAAGCTGTTGATGTCTCCATTTTGGGCACAGATTTAGGTTTCTGGAGTTTGCAGGTCATTTCGGCAACCTCAGAAACCACTCTCACCACAGTGCTACTCACTATTAGGGATTGGCCCTCTGATCACTACTTCACCTGCCATCATCATCATCGGCGACCACTCGAATTCGAGTATGGTATGTCCTTCATCAGTCATCTACTTGTGGGTCTTCAGGTGGCTGTGGAGGCCAATCCGAGATCCACAGACTCTACTGCAGTGTGGGCATGTGAGACTATTGGTAGTGACTGGAGTATGGGTCTTCTTGTCTCTCCTTACGGTGCTGGCTATCCACTTGGAGACAAGGGCTATCCACTGGAGACGTGGCTCATGACACCCCTGAGGAGGCCAAGTACTGAAGCTGAGGAGTGGTATAATGAGAGCCACATGTCCACCAGATGTGTCATAGAGCAAGCAATAGGCATGCTGAAGATGCGCTTCAGGTGCCTTGACAGATCCGGAGGAGCCCTTCAGTACACACCACCAGGGTCTCCAGGATCATCGTCATCTGCTACGTGCTGCACAACATAATGCAGCAGCGAGGATTGGAGCTGCAGGAAGATCATGGCGCACAGCACACGGCCTCTTCAGAGGAGGAGGAGGAGGAGTACAAGCAGGTAGAAGACGAGGAGCAGGAGGAGGAGGAAGCCGAGATGCAGATGACACCAGCAGCGGTGCACATTGCTGCCCGGGAGGCCCGGGATAGCCTCATCATGGCCAGATTTATTTAACTTGCTGCAATGCAGCCACATGCTTGCCACATGCTGTACTAACTTGCCCCCCACAACCCCCAACAACAACATAAAGCATCCCTACAATGACCAAGCCATTACTCTCACCCAAAGGACCAATGCTCGAGGTCAAATAATGTGTCACCATTCACTCCAAATGACAAAGCCACTTCCAAGGTTTGAGGCAAAAATGGACAAGACCCGAAAGTGGTGCAAAGAAAATAATTTATGTGTCCAATCAAAACAACTGTAACTTAGCACTATCATTTGTTGATATATCCATGTGCTTACCCTTGTGCATCTACCTTTGTGTCATTTTTCGTTTGCGAGTGCTTCTACAAGGTGCAACCCTTGTGGCTTCAGCAGATGTAGTTGCAGGCGGCTGACTTCCCTGTTGCAACTGCATAGACATTTTTGGCGAACGTCCTCTGGGTTTTTGGAGCCTGTGATGGCCTCGCCAAAGTCTGCTCCTCCTGCGACTGTGCAGGGGTAGACTCGACCATCGAGATTTGAGGAAGCATCTGGGGCTGTGACTGAGAGGGAGGCAATGGGGGAGAAGTGGGCCCGCTTTGAGAAGAGCCCCTACTTCCATGTCCCCGCTCACCATCATCCCTCTCATGGGCCACCCGCACTTCCCTGCTAGCAAGGAGCTGGAGAGCACCTTGCTACACAGCAGTGGGGCGATGAACGCCCAAGTCTACGTTTACATCCCTCCTTGAGAGGAGTTCTCATGTGAGTGTAGCATTTGCTGCTCCATGCAGGTGGCCATCCTTTCCATGGAAGAGCACAGCATCGCCATCACCTGCGACACGGTGGTGCTCATGTTGGAGATGGACTCCTCCATTCTCTGAACATTTGCAGACATCGCAACTGCAAAAGATGCCAGAGCCTTCTGCAATTGTTGGTGCCCCTCCAAGATCACCCTCTTTCTCGATGGCCCCCGAGGCTCATCATCTGCATGCAGCTCAGCAGAGCTTGTAGAGTCCTGCACCCTCCGGCAAGGAATCTCCGCTGCTGTCCCTGTCAACACCATCTGCTCTTGCTCACTTGTGAATTGTGAGACACCAGGTAACAACTCTATTCTATGGCGCAAAGGACTCACTGAGGTGTGCATATCTGCGCTGGTGCTGGGTGCACTGACGCTGCACCCTCAGAGGCTGGAGGTTCCTCTGTGGAGTCATCTTTTTCCTCCGGCTGGACAGTGGTAGGGCAGTTGATGGACCTGTGTGAGAGTAAAGAGATGAATTACAGGTGTTGTAATAAGAATGGGTAACATTACCATTATGCACATAATGACATTTCACTGGCTGCTGACATCAGTCACCATATGGGTGACTGTTGTATGCTATGTGGCTTTATGTGTTTCAGGTTGCTGGGATGTGCCTCTCTCTCTGTCTCCCACTGCTAGTATCTCCCGAGCTCCTGAAATTTCCAGAGCCGCATCCTCTGCTGCTGTGAGGTGTGCAATCACTGGAGGGCCACCCCTGGTTCTCTCCCTCTCCCAGTTGTTGTTGAGTGAGCGTGATGGAATGAGTGTAAGGAATGGATGGGCTACATCTGTAGAGGGTAACTATGATGAAGTGGGGTGCCAATGGCAATTGGCCTCCTTCTGTGGTGTTACTTGGTATGATTGCATTAGGATGAAGGTGAATGTGAGGGGTGGTTAGTCAGAAGGGGATGTGAGTATGTACACAGAGAGAGGGATGGGTGGGCATGCAAAGTATGTTGGTGTAAGGAATGATGTGCTGGAGTAGGCTTGGGAAGGCACAATGATGGGGATGTGTTGTCAGGCATTTCAGGATGAGGGTGAGTGTATCATTGCATTCACCTTTCCTAACCTCATGAGAACATTGAAGCGCTGCTGACCTCCTCATATCCAGCCAGGCTCTCTTTGTTGCTTGCAGAGGTCTCCTTTGCCTGTCAGCAGGACCTCCCTGTGTGCTCTGACAGCCTCCACAAGAGTGTATGCAAGGAAGAATCTGAGAACCAGGGTGTAGCCCTCTGCCTTTGGCTTTCCATGTTTCAAACGTTTTATCTCTCCGGTGGCCTTTCTTTGACACCTTCCACCCTCCTCTGGAAACCTTCCAGAAA
This sequence comes from Somniosus microcephalus, assembly GCF_052327205.1. Lineage (NCBI taxonomy): Eukaryota > Metazoa > Chordata > Chondrichthyes > Squaliformes > Somniosidae > Somniosus > Somniosus microcephalus. The sequence continues at coordinate 75,830,815 of NC_141002.1, forward strand.
CTTCAGTGCAAGGCTGCTTTAAATATGGGCATGGAAATGAGTCATCGATGATATCGTTAGACCCGCACCATTTAATAGGTTCAGGAAACGACGCGCGACTCTTTCAATTAGAGCCATGAAGTGAAAGTCGCTCTGAGCAGCGTGTTGCTGAAAACATCGCATTTCGGACCTGCTACGCCACCCAAATCGACGCGAAGGTGAAAATTCCGGCTCATGTTACTAAGTTAGGTAGTGTCTTAGTGAAATGTGCAACAACATTAAAACTGTGGAAGATATTCATTGTACAATTCTAGCTGTTTTATTGATGTATATATTTTAATAAACACTAATAGTAAATACAGTATTCAGTAAAACTGAATTAGCAAACTAGTAAATCTTTTTGAAAAAGCACCAAGAATGAAGGAACAGCAAAATAAAAACAATTCATAAATATCAGTTAATTTTCTGTTAATTTAATTCCCTATTAGAACATATATTATTTGATTATGTTTTCTCTCACTGTTTTGCTCTGCAACAGGGTGCATTAAAAGTTAACATATGTACATTCTTAGGTCCCAAATTGTGACTATGTAAAGAAGAGGATAGTTTGTGAGTTGTCACTGCACTCTCAAAACACGCTTGAAGGAAAGATCTAGGTCATTACTGATTACTTTACCAGAGCCACAACCAGCTATAGGCTAACAATCAGTCTCAAGGAACCCAAAATTATGACCCCGATTGTAACTCCAGGTGGGTTTTGGGTGGGTGGGTAACAAGGTGAGTTTGAAACTCACCTGCCGCCCCAGTAAACAGGCTTAGGGTATTTTAACTCCTGGGCCTCATTAGAATATCACAGGCAGATGGCAGAACAAGCTCAAGGGACTAAAGGGGGAACCAATGGATGTGGTGTATTTGAAATTTCAGAAGACATTCGATAAGGAGCCACACAAGAGGTTATTAAACAAAATTAGGGCTCATGGGATTGGGGGTAATATACTAGCAAGGATTGAGGATTGGTTAACGGACAGAAAACAGAGAGTAGGAATAAACGGATCTTTTTCGGGTTGGCAGGCTGTAACTAGTGGGGTACCGCAAGGATCAGTGCTTGGGCCTCAGCTATTCACAATCTACATCAATGATTTGGATGAGGGGACCAAATGTAATATATCCAAGTTTACTGATGATACAAAGCTCGGTGGGAATGTAAGTTGTGAGGAAGATGCAAGGAGGCTTCAAAGGGATATAGACAGGCTAAGTGAGTGGGCATGTACATGGCAAATGGAATATAATGTGGAGAAATGTGAAGTTATCCACTTTGGTAGGAAAAATAGAAAAGCAGAGCATTTTTTAAATGGTGAGAGATTGGGAAATGTTGGTGTTCAGAGGGACCTGGGTGTCCTTGTACACGAATCACTGAAAGTTAACTTGCAGGTACAGCAAGCAATTGGGAAAGCAAATGGTATGTTGGCCTTTATTACAAGAGGATTTGAGTATAAGAGTAAAGACGCCTTACTGCAATTATATAGGGCCCTGGTGAGACCACACCTGGAGTATTTTGTACAGTTTTGGTCTCCTTACCTAAGGAAGGATATACTTGCCATAGAGGGAGTGCAACGAAGGTTCACCAGACTGATTCCTGGGATGGGGGGATTGTCCTATGAGGAGAGATTGAGTAGACTAGGCCTATGTTCTCTAGAGTTTAGAAGAATGAGAGGTGATCGCATTGAAACATACAAAATTCTTACAGGGCTTGACAGGGTAGATGCAGGGAGGATGTTTCCCCTGGCTGGGGAGTCTAGAACCAGGGGTCACAGTCTCAGAATAAGGGGTCAGCCATTTAGGACTGAGATGAGGATAGTTTTCTTCACTCAGAGGGTGGTGAATCTTTGGAATTCTCTACCCCAGAGGGCTGTGGAGGCTCAGTCGTTGAGTATATTCAAGACAGAAATCGATAGATTTTTGAATATTAAGGGAATCAAGGGATATGGGGATAGTGCAGGAAAGTGGAGATGAGGTAGAAGATCAGCCAGGATCTTATTGAATGGCAGAGCAGGCTCAAAGAGCCAAATGGCCTATTCCTGCTCCTATTTCTTATAAATGGCCAACCTGTGTTTCTATGCTCCTATATTCCACAGTGTACTCTTCCCCCAGATCAGTGAAAGTGCTGAGTCTCAGCCCCATGGGAGTGGCAGTGGCGCAGCAGGAACAGCACGTGTATCAGCACATCTGCTTCCTCGCAGACCCCTCAACCAATACCAACTACAGTGCCAGAAAGCCATCTTGGCCAGGCTGCCCTGGTAGCAGCCAAATTACTGCAGGCTGCAGCTGAGCCCTCAGAGGCTCATTGACATAGAGGGGGGAATTTTCCCAGCCCTGGGGAGGTGGGTATGAAAGGATTCGCAAATTTCATGTCTCCCCCGAAGATTTACTTTTGATTTATTAAAGAAACCCTGGTTGGACTGAGTTTAAAACCCAGGGCTCAACAAGATGGCTCCGGTCAGCCTCATGGCAAAAGCCTGTAAGTTTCAGTTTGGACTGACAAAGAAGGAATTTTCCAGAAACCCGAATGCAGACAGACCTTCTGCATTTATGCATGAGAAGCAAACCCAGTGGCATTCGGACCTCTGATTAAAACCCATCAAGGTCGTTTGCACAAGCAATCAAGGGCAGGCAAGGCCTACTCAACACGTAATGGGACAAGCTTAGCTGCATTTCAGACCTTCGTTAGAGAACATCGACACTGTTTACAAATGATCAACGGGGCATTCAGTCTGGAATGGCCCCATCACGAAACCAGTTGGACAAAGGGGAACACTGATGAGACGTTTAAAACCGATTAACCAGCCATCCAGGTCGATGGGCCCAGATCGGTACCCTTTGTATGAGTTTTAACACGTCCAGATCAGACAAAGAAATGAGCTGATCTGGCGGGGGATAAGGGCTACCGGGAAGGGTATAACTAGTCCCTCGGGAAGCCATCTCTCTCTCTCACCTCGCCTCCAGTGCCCTGCCGTATCATCAACCCAGTGAGAGGATCGTCGATGAAGAGCCCGTCCAGGGAAGTAGGACACCCGCAGTTACGTTTGAATTACTGGGGTATCTCTGCTCTGGGGTGGTGAAAACCTAAAAACATCGACAGGCAACAGGGCACGGAGCAGGCATTTCAACATCAATTGGTGAGCATCAATTTTCTGGCCCATCACAAGACAACCTAGATAGGTGTAAAAGGGTGGGAGTTAAGGGGAATTGCTAAAGTGTCATTTTAGTCATTTTCCCTCGATGTGTCCGTTTTCTCCTCCCCCGTTAAGTGTAATTGTGTTGCATCCATAGTGATTTTTTCTCTGCATAGTAATTGTTTCTCTATTTTTAATAAACATTGGTTTTCTTTGCACCAAACCACTGGTCTCGTTTGTCTATATTGCTACTTGTAAATAAGTCCGGTGGTCAGAACCAAAGGGGAAGCGATTCAAACCGCACGGGGCTGGAGCAGCTCAGACACGACTGACTGGCCAGACACAAACCCCAAACCAAAACCCCCTACAAAAGTCAGCGTTTGACAGCTCTGTGAAGCTGTCAAACACAGACAATCTGTCTTCTAACTTGAGTCCTTCTACTCAGACTCAGTTAGAGAGCTCTCCAGACCAGAAAGCAGAGGCTGCAGCTTTTGACAGTTCGGTGGTCAGAACCAAAGGGGAAGCGATTCGAACCGCATGGGGCTGGAGCAGCTCAGATACATCTGACTGGCCAGACACAAAACACCAAACCAAAACCCCCTACAGGTATGGAGGCAGGACTGCCAGGAAAATAGTAGAAACTGGGAGTGGGTACCGACCCCGCTCCCAACCCACCTCCGTACCATCTTCCCGGGAGGCGGGGTCCCCGACTCGCACAGGGACCCGTCTCCTTGAGACGGGAAGGGGATTAGAGCCAACTAACTGCCTGTTAACAGGTTGTTGACAGGCAGTTTTGAGGCTTTTCCCCATTTTACGCCTGCAATTACGGGCTTCCCGACTGCTGTGAACCTCGCCAGAGTCAGCGAGGCGAGCAGTGGGTCTGTGGGGGTGAGAGGGGTTGAAATGTCAGCTGTAGAGGTGAGTGATGGGTGCAAGTGTGGACAGGTAATTATGAGAGGTGAGTGTAAAGTGTTGGAAAAAGTTTCTTTACCTTTGCTTCTTTCTGCAGGCTTCAACCTTTAAGGATCCGGAGGTGCCTCATCTCAACGGCAGAGATGACAGAATGGCTGCTGCATTCTCAGATGCAGCAGCCATCTGCTTTCTGCTGAGGGGAGAGGTCTTAGTAAGCCTGGGTGCAAGGGCTCACCTTAGAACAGAGATTGTCAGTGTTTGACAGCTTCTATTGACAATTCATCTGTCAAAACATTTTCGACAGATGAAGCATCATATGCTGACGCCATCTGTTACTGGCTTTCCCTTAATTGGCCGGTAACAAGGCCAATCAAGGGAAAATAGCGTGGGTTGGTCAGACATCGCTGGGGGCGGAACTGAAACCCAGAGACCAGAAGTCCCGCCTTCAGCACGTCTCCATTGAGAAAATCCAGCCCAGAGGTTGGCTGAATGACTCCAATATTCATTAAAGCAGAATCAAGGCAGTGGTGAAGGTGTAACAAGGACTGTTAATGCCGAGTCTTTTTTTCTGAGTTTTGGTGATTGAGATGGTCACTGAAAGTGCTGCACTATCTACTGCTCCCTGTCCTGTCCAGTTGCAATATATTCTGCCGGCACTTCTTATAGTTCTTCCTCGCCTTCATCCAATTCTTTTTTTTAATTCATTGATGGGATGTGGGCGTCGCTGGCTAGGCCTGCATTTAGTGCCCATCCCTAATTGCCCTTGTGAAGATGGTGGTGAGCTGCCTTCTTGAACTGCTGCAGTCCATATGGTGTAGGTACACCCACAATGCTGTTAGGAAGGGAGTTCCAGGATTTTGGCCCAGCGACAGTGAAGGAACGGCGATACAGGTCCAAGTCAGGATGGTGTGTGGCTTGGAGGGGAACTTGTAGGTGGTGATGTTCCCATGCGTCTGCTGCCCTTGTCCTTCTAAGTGGTAGAGGTCGCGGGTTTGGAAGGTGCTGTTGAAGGAGCTTTGGCGAGTTGCTGCAGTGCATCTTGTAGATGGTACACACTGCAGCCACAGTGTGCCGGTGGTGGAGGGAGTGAATGTTGAAGGTGGTGGATGGAGTGCCAATCAAGCGGGCTGCTTTATCCTGAATGGTGTCGAGCTTCTTGAGTGTTGTTGGAGCTGCACTCATCCAAGCAAGTGGAGAGTATTCCATCACACTCCTGACTTGTGCCTTGTAGATGGTGGAAAGGCTTTGGGGAGTCAGGAGGTGAGACACTCGCCGCAGAATTCCCAGCCTCTGGCCTGCTCTTGTAGCCACAGTATTTATATGGCTGGTCCAGTTCAGTTTCTGATCAATGGTAACCCCCCAGGATGTTGATAGTGGGGGATTCAGCGATGGTAATGCCATTGAATGTCAAGGGGAGATGTTTAGAGTCTCGCTTGTTGGAGATGGTCATTGCCTGGCACTTGTGTGGTGCGAATGTTACTTGCCACTTGTCAGCCCAAGTCTGAATGTTGTCCAGGTCTTGCTGCATATGGACACAGACTGCGTCAGTATCTGACGAGTCTCGAATGGTGCTGAGCAGTGTGCAATCATCAGCGAACATCCCCACTTCTAGGCTCCATGATGTTCCTGGGGGTCCCATGATTCTCATTGCACCTGTGTTGATCAGGTGTGGTGGGGTTGCGATGGGTGTCATCAGCATGTGTAGCAGGTGGGGGTTTTTTGGTGGGGGGAAGGTATTCATTGTCCCCTAGCAGCCATCCTCTAACGTTCTTGGATGGGTGGAAAAGTGGGGGGTTGGATCAATGTCACAGAATGAAGGTGCATAGCAGTGGCCAGCAAAGCTCGCACTGATTTATCCTTCTCTGGTGATCACACACCAGTTGGGCACTGATGTAGTAGCCCTTCCTGTTAACATAAGCTGTTGGCTTGTCTTCTATTGCCCTGATAGCTACATGAATACAGTCTATGATGCCCTGGACATGAGGGAAGCCAGTTACTGTTGCAAATCCCAGAGTTCTCTAATTCTGGCTGTTGGTGCTCATTGCAAAGATGATATACTGGTTTGCTCTGGCAAGGAGGGCATTGGTGACTTGTTTGATGCAGCTGTGCACTGTGGCCTGAGAGATATGGGTGATGTCCCCTATAGCAGCCTGGAAGTGATTTTGACAATCAATGGTAATGCATGACCCCCTGGTCGAGCAGGCAGCAGGTCCTACATCAATAGGCTGTATAAGTCAGTAACAACCTGCCTGGTTATGCGCAGCCTCCTCGTGCACCATTCTTCAGAAATATCCAAGAAATTACCCTTGACCTATAGACCTGTGGACCGGGTAAGGCCTTTGAAGAGCAGCACCCTCAACAGCTGTCTTCCAGCAGGCCTAGCTGCTGCTTTCCCTGGTTCTTCAGGCTGTTGCTGCTCCTGCCTGCAAGTGAATACCACCAATGCTACAAATACAGCAGGTTTCTATACATGTATCAGTCTTGATAACCATTTATGTGCACATATTTAATGGGGAAACACAAATATGACCTAAAAATTCCATCAAAATCTTGGTCACAATTGACAATCAGCATGAAAATAAACAGTCCAGAAACAGTCCATACTACAGGTTAAAAAAATGCTAGATTAAAAAAGGCAAGCAGAAGAATATAGAAAGAAATGTGTTACATGGAAGTGTGGTTCACTATAATCATACTATACTGAAAGACAACCATGCTACACCCAAACCTTATTTTATGCAATGCAGTTTCAATACATTAACACTAGTAAAAGTCCTGAATAGAAATGGTGCATTTTATTGATATCATTTGATAACACATCTCAATTATTTCAAATGCAACTCTTTCCAAATCTAAACTGCTGTTGTGCATCTTTTCAAATCAGTTATTTTTTCCAAAAAGACTCATGCCAGTTAGATATACACTATGAACACTAACATATTAGCTTGCTGTCAAGTTCCATACTTTAATAAAACATCCATGGTTTGGTTCCTTTTCTGAATATTTTAGGTACCTCAAAATAAGACACTAACTATATGAAACATCTACAGCAATTCTTTAAATCATTCAGCATGTAAATATTGATTTCAACTTTGACCATCTCCCTTTTGAATACACCTCTGGTGTTTATATATCTGCACATTTCACAAGAATTTAGTTACAACAATGACAATGAGCCTCAAAATCACAGGTATAACACTGAACACAATGATGTGGTTTACTTTTGCACAGCATTACCATGAAACAGTTGCATGAGAATTCTACAAAAGCATAGGAACACCTCTGCAGTCCAATATTTACTAGTTTATCATTAAAAATGAAAACTTGGTCATTGTTTAACTTAACATTTTGAACAATCCAATAGTTTATACATACACAGCTATTAAGAATTGTTTTTCGCGAATATAAATTCTGGACTTTGAGAATAATTCAATATTTATTAAACACAAACTATTGGTAAACAATTTAAATTATTTGTCAAATTGTGTATTGTTAATTTAGTAAATATTGAATTAGTATAAGTTATTTTGAAAAAATTAGAAAATATTTAGTCTGATTACCAATAACAATCAGATTATAAACTAGATTTTATATTCCTAACAAAATTGCAATTTAAAATTAATGGATAACCATCTTTCGTTCACCAATTCTCCCTTTAAATCATTTCACTTAGTAACATAATCGTGATATACCTGCCAAACTACACGCTGTTGATAAATTCAGTAGGTACTGAACAGCAGTCAAGTGCATCATAGGTAACAGGCTACAGCATGCACCCACTTTAGAAAACCTAATGCAAACATCTGGACGCCCCTGGTGGTAAAAGTCATGAGGACAAAAAATCTTTACGTAAAGAAAAGACAAAAATCGAGAAGCAGAAAGATGGCTCTACAGATGCAATAATGCATATTGTCGGTAGCTATTACAGGTTGTAGCATTGCTTTAAGAAGTCCGAGGTGCCTACCTGGGGCAGTGCAGAGTTAAGCTGGCGCTGCAGAGAGTCCCTGTCGTAGATGACATCCTGGAGTTTGCCCTGTGCCAGCGCCAAGCTCTCCTGGGTCTCCCGGAGGGTGTCGAGTAGCCGGTCGCGTTCATCCAGCATGTTCACCATCAGCTGCTCGAAATTGGAGTCCTCCGAGCTGCTCTGGGAGCCCCTCTGGCTGAGGGTGTCCTCGCTGATCGTGGGCATCACCTCACACATCATCGTCCTCTCACTCCCTCAGGCTGGCAGCCGGGCAAAGAGCTTCCAGCGCAAAACAAACTGGGAACGGAATTTTAAAAAAAAATGAAATAAAATCCGCGGGCACACCAAAAGGTGGGGTTTAGTTGAGGAGGAGGGGAATGCTCGCCATTCCTCCTGTCTGCCCGAGTGACATTTGCAGCCCGTTGGCGCTGACACTTGCCCCCTCTTTTTATTTATTTTTAACTCTCTCGGTCCTTTGCCCCCATCCTCCTCCTCTTCAGAAATGAACAATGACAACCGCAGCCCCGGCTGCCGCTCCAGTCCTGCGCATTTCTCCGCTCACATCTTCAAACGCTTCTCAATTAAACCGGTTTTGTTTTAAAATTTAAAAAACCCAACCGAAGCGGCGGCGGCGGCAACTGTCGTTGAGGCGAAGGCTTTGCTCTCGACCCGATTGGTCCGTTCCTCCGCCCGCTTGTCACCGCGATGGTCAAGACCACAATCGCTCGAGGGCCAGGTAAAGAAATAATAAATACTACTAATAATAATTCTATATATTTTTTTTAAATGGAAAAAAAAATGTGACTAGAAATTGCAAAGCGTGCGCTGAAGATGGCAAGTTGCAGGCGGGCTCGAGCCAGAGTGAAGGGAAGGTGGGGGGCGCGCGCCGGGCACAGCAGCGCGCGAGCCCACATCACATCAGGGGCGCTTCTGCAAGCTTTATTTCCCCATCATTTTGTATTCTATGCGTGCAATTCTTAAAAATAAATAAATGGCTCGCCCGGCTCCTTGGAATTGTGGAGTTAATTTGCATTTTTTTTTTTACTCACCGATTCGGCTGGCATCATCACAATCCGTTTAATACACCGAGCATCATATATGTGTGTGTGTGTGCGCGCAACATGTGATGGTGAATCGTGTGTATATTATATCCTAACCAAGGTGGGCGTATCCGGAGTTTATTTGGCATTACCTCATGCCCGGCTTCTAAGCTGTCAAGTGCTGCACCTACGGAATTAACAGCAACCCTTCGCCCTCAGCCAGCTGTTTAGCATGTACCTTTTTTCAAAGTGGGAGAGAAGGGGGGGGGGGGGGGGGCGGGATAACAACTATGTGTTGAAATGGTGTGCAGATTGCATTTTTTTGGGGAGAATGTTTTATATGATTTTTCTTATTTTTGCTGCTGCCGCTGCAAAACAAATCGCGTTTGGGTGGTATTGTAAAACACCACGCTGTTGTAGTGTAAAATGTAGCGATTAGCGGAAACCAGATGCAGAGCGCGTGCCACTCCCAGGATCAGTACGGTAGAAATATCTGTAATATCTGTAAATGTCACCGCTTTGAGCGCCCTCTAAAGCAGCTGCAGGCTTTCTCAACAATGATGTCATTGTTAAGTATGGACCCAAAATGTTGCAGGCTAGCATTAGGATTGATCTAACATGCATGACCGGTGCTTTTCCTTATCTCTAATTTTCAATCAGATGGGACACTCATTAAAAAAAATCACTAGCTGGCACAAGAACGAATAGAAGTAATAATAATTTGCCTGTCAAAAGACTGTCGCAATCCAAATGAAATCAGAGAATGCAAAACACAAAGCACAAAAGCGCTGTTTGCAGTCTGAAGTGCTAAAGAGACTTCGGGTGATGTGAGAGGGTTGGACAATAGCCATCATCTCACCACTTCAAATTGTATACAAGAATACATTGTTCCGCGTAAATCATTGTATTCTCTTAATAATACAAATTCGTCTCCGACAAGACCTATCTTGAAAAGTAATGATGATGCTTATGGGATATAAGATTATATTTGTCCCCTAAAAACTTATCTCACTGAAAACATTTTATTGAATCGCCTAAAACTCATGTCCCAGTCACTGTCCCAGTCTGTGGGTAATCCAGTTCTGGTTAACAACACCATAATATTAAATATGGATGATTAAAAGAACACCGAGATAGCTATATAGAATAAAAAATAGTATGATCAAAACTTGAGTAAGCATTTTTTCAGGTGGGATTGCAATATTAAAACCTAGGAGATGGCATTCCCCTGGTCGGAAAAAATTGACAATTATCTAATAAAATTACGGGAGAGTGTAATATTTCCGATTGCCAAACGTGAAAAATGCAATTTGTTAACGGAAGTACGAAGTATCAGTCAATCGCAGTGCACCCGACATAATGATCTTTCCCTGCTTGTGAAGCAATAAACGAGCCATTAGCTCCCTAGATCATTTTTTTAAAGTTTGAGAATCCAACTGTGTTGGAAGAGCTTTTTAGAATACATCCAGGACGACTTTGGGTCCATTTCTAACCCAACAAGGAAAGAAGCATTGTTTGACTTCGTTCTGGAAAATGAAGTGAGACCAATAACTGATGTGAAAATAGGAGAATTATTGAGAAATAGTGATCACAACATAGTTAGGTTCAATGTAAGAATATAAAATGATAATGAAGAGTCTTTAAGAGCGCTGGACTGAAAAAAGACACAATTCAGCAAAATACTGTAAAATGGAATATGACAACATTGACTAAGCAGAAAAGTGATCAAATAGGTTGACTGATCAGCAATGGGAAATCTTCAAATATGAGATGCATAGAGTACCAAATAAATATATTCCTACAAGCTGAAAATAGGGTGTATCAAAGTATAGAGTTTGAAAACTAAATTGAAACTTGAAAGAAAAGCATACAACAAAGTTAGAGCTAATCATACAAGACTAAAGAAAGTGTAGTAGGGAGGAGAAAAGTAAGATTAGAAGGGCTAAAAAGGAACATGAAAAAAGACTAGATGATATAAAAGGAAATAATAGTAATAGTTTTATAAGCATATAAAAAGCAAAAGAATAGTTAAAGAGATGGTAGGACAACTCGGATGAAAGGAGTCTAATATAAAGTCAGCCTTGGCTCAGTGAAACCCTCTTGCCCCATTCCAAAGACTTGAGACACAGCTGACACCTAACTGCAGTACTGATGGAGTGCTGCACTGTCGAAGGTGCTGTCTTTCAGATGAGATGTTAACCAAGGTCCTGTCTGCCTTCTGAGGTGGACATGCAAGATCATATGGCACTATTCAAAGATGAGCAGGGGAGTTCTCCAGGTGGCCTAGCCAATGTTTATCCCTCAACCAACACCACCAAACACAGTTTCATTGGTCATTTAGCTCATTGCTGTTTGTGGGATCTTGCTGTGTACAAGTTGACTGCCACATTTCCCTACATTATAATAGTGACTACATTTCAAAAACAGCTCACTGGCCATGAAGCACTTTGAGACGCCCTGAGGTCATGAAAGGCACTATATAAATGCAAAGTCTTCTTTTCTAATTTCGAAGGATGAAGATATGGTGGCTTTATTCAATAAATATTTTGCATTGGTTCTTACAAATGTTTTTACAAAGTTAAAATGTGGTGTCGTTAAAATTTTTAATTGCAGACGGCAAGGACACCTGCCCCAAGCTGGTGGGATCTTCTTTAAATATGCAGATCAGGATCCGATGACACCAGATACATGATTCATACATTAGCCATAACTAAGATCATGTCAATGATCTTAATCAACAACTGCCCAAAGGAAGTTCATAGTGAATGCCCAATACAAAAGTTAGGAAACACTTTATTTTGCACATGGATAATATTTTGAAGAAATACATGATTTTCCTTCCACAAAAGTGTAATCTAATAATAGCTTTCTTTCTCCAACCAGCAACAAAAGCAGTTGGCGGATGAATCCACATGCATCCCACTCAGTATTGAAAGTGTATAAAAAATACAGTGCAAATATTTAAACTGAATTTATCTTATACCAGACGGACTCCCATATGTCCTCATCAAGAGAGCAACTGAAATCCTTCTCACAGATGTTCTTCAGTATGGCAATCCTGTGATCATCAGCCAAATCTACTGATAAAAGTACTGATGTAAGAAACCAACTCTGGTAGAGTAGTTCTTTATTCATAGCTAGTAGGTGTGTGCATAAAGGATAAATAATTAATAAATCCAATAAAATGTTTTTGATGTCTGAAGAAATGAATAAGAATCAGCATTTAATATATTTAGACTTTAGAAAAGCCTTTAACATAGGAGATAACTTTACAAAGTAAAAGGACATGCAGGCAAATTTTAACTGACTGAAATCAGCATTAACCGGGCGGCAACGACCGCAAAATAGAGTCAGTAGATTTACCGTTCTGATAACGCTCCGGTCTCTGCCATTTTGCTCCTCCTGACTCCACAAAAATAATGCAGGCTCGTTCCCCCTCCTCCCCGTCCAGGACCTAGCTGCAGGCCCGTTTGGTGTAGAAGTCGGCTGAAATTCCTCAGACCCAAAAGCTGGCGAGCTGCATCGGGGTGCCCGTTTGGCACCCATAGCTCGCTAGCTGCATTTAAATGAGGTTAGCATCGAAATGGCTCCTGCCTTTTCAACCCCAGAATGGTCAGCCAGCCGACGCGCTCAACCGACTGGCCGCCCAAAAGTACTCTATATCTTGGGAGGGAAGCTTTTGAATGCGATAGATGATGGCAGATGTTGCAAAAGGTAACTGTTAAGGGAGCAGCATAGAAAGGGGTTGCAGTTTGAGTACCGCAAGGATTGGTCCTGGGACCATTGACGTTTTCGATATATATTAAGGATTTGGAGAAAGGGACATTAACAAAGTTTCCAACTTTGCCAATCATACCAAATTGGGAGGGGTCATAAGCAGTAGGGTACACCAGAGCAGTTGCACAGGGAACTGGACAGGTTGGAAGAGTGGGCTAAAAAGTAGAAGATATTGCTTAATGTAGAAAATTCCAAAGGCATGAAGCCAAGGGAATATGAACAAACAGTGAGAGTACAAAATAAATGGGAACAGTCTACAGGAAGTAACAATGATGAGGGATCTAGGAAACTTTAGTGGGAGCACCCCAAACCATCAGAATAATGTGTAGCGGTGGTGAAAAAGTAAGATATTAAATATTAACACAAGCTCAAGGACAAAGAGGACATGTGTTCAAGCTAAGATGAGAAAAGTTGAATACACAGTTAAGATACAACTTTTTTACACATAGGGCGGGGAATATATAGAATAACCTGCCCAGAGAGGCAGTGAATGCAGTGGATGTTATATACATTTAGAGGGTGGCGATTACATTTTTGACCAGCCCAATGGAAAAAAATGGTGTTTTCTGATCTTGTAAAGCCCTCAGGGCAAAATATTGTGAACTCTCACATCCTAGCATAAGTGACTGGAAAATCCGGCTACATTTAGTATCCCCTTAAATGTGCCAATGCTACCTGCTTCAACCATTCCATGTGGCAGCAACTTCCACATTATCAGCACTTCGTGTAAAGAAATTCCTCCTAAATTATTTGATCTGTTAATGGCTATCTTATATTTATGCTCCCTTGTTCTGAACTCACCCACAAATGGAAAGTTTCTCCATGTCTAACCTATCAAAACCCTTCATAATTTAGGCACCTAGATTACAATGTTTTGATAGTCATAATTAGATAGTTCAACTTCACTTGATATAATGCTTGTACAGCATTTAGTGAAACCACTAGTGAAGCTGATAACTGTTTAGAAAGTGGTTGATGTTACCAGTAGAGTGCTGCTGTTTTCTAACTCTACTTGATCCATTCAGGTTAGTTTGGAAAAGTGTACTTTACACACAATGGATTGGAACCTAGATGAGGTTTAATGGGAATGGCAGCATCGTCAACAGCTGCCATGTGAAAAAAAAAGGTGGCAGAGGTTATGGCCTGAAATTGTTGAACTTGATTTTAAGTCCAGAAGGCTGTAAAGTGCCCAATTGAAAGATGAGGTGCTGTTCCTCGAGCTTACATTGAGCTTTATTGGAACAGTGTAAGAGCCTGAGGATGGAGAGGTCAGAGTGGGAGTGGAGCAGAGAATTAAAGTGACAGGCGACCAGAAGCTCGGGGTCACACTTACGGACTAAATGGAGATGTTCCGCAAAGCGGTCACCCAATCTGCATTTGGTCTCCCCAATGTAGAGGAGACTGCATTGTGAGCAGCGAATACAGTATACTAATTTGCAAGAAGTACAAATAAATCGCTGTTTCACCTGGAAGGAGTGTTTGGGGCCCTGGACAATGGGAAGGGAGGAGGTAAAAGGGCAAGTGTTGCATCTCCTGTGCTTGCACAGGAAGGTGCTGTGGGAAGGGGAAGGGGTGTTGGGGGTGATTGAGCAGTGGACTAGGGTGTCGCAGAGAGAGCGGTCCCTTCGGAATGCTGAAAGGGGAGGGGAGGGGAAGATGTGTTTGGTGGTGGGATCATGCTGGAGGTAATGGAAATGGCAGAGGATGATACGTTGAATGTGGAAGCTGGTGGGGTGAAAGGTGAGGACAAAGGTAACCCTATCATGGCTCTGGGAGGGATGGGAAGGGGTGAGAGCATAAGTGTGGGAAATAGAACGGACACAGTCGAGGGTCATGTCAAACACGGTAGAGGGGAATCCTCAGTTGAGGATAAAGGAAGACATATCGGAAGCACTAGTATGGAAGGTGGCATCATCAGAGCGGATGCGACGGAGATGGAGAAACTGGAATAGAGTCCTTACAGGAAGCGGGGTGAAAGGAAGTGTAATCCAGGTAACTGTGGGAGTCAGTGGGCTTATAATGAATGTTTGTCAATATCCTATCCCCAGAAATGGAGACAGAGAAGGGAAGGGAAGAGTCAGAGATGGGCCATATGAAGGTGAGGAAAGGGTAGAAATTGGAAGCAAAGTGAATGAAATTTTCTAGTTCAGGGCAAAAGCAGGAAATTACACCAATACAGTCATCAATGTGCCGTTTACTGCTTTTGCCCTGAACTAGAAAATTTCATATTTACACATGGGCAGAGCTATGTAGATTAAATAATGGGCCAGAATTTGCTGGAACGGGGCATCTCACGGCGTACACCATTAGTTAGACTTTTTCGTGCACCCTTCATCTCAAAATTGTTTTGCGGCCTAACTTGCTGAAAGTGCAAGCTGATAATGGCATGGCGAGGGCAACTGGACATCTGGGACCTTAATGAATCACGAGTCCAACAGTGTATCTCCTTAACCAATGAGATTTAAGGATTGAGAAATAAACAAAGGAACAACTGAAATGGAGGGTGAATTAGTGAGCAAATTCATGTCAAATCAGGTACAGAAAGAGAAATAAAGAGGGAAAGAAAGATTGGATTAAGAGAGAGAAAAGAGAGAGAAAGGAAAGGTGAGAAGTTAAAACAAATTTAAATTTGAGATTTAAAAAATCTGCAACAACAATTCACCACCTGAAGGAATGAGAATCCATGGTTTAAATAGTTCACTTTCTGGGCCAGAGAGGTTGATTGGCTGTCATTAACAATTATCACACTGTTAAAAGGGTACTTACACTATTAATTACAAGACTTAATGGGGGCAAAATTAGGCAGCTTAGTGCCTCCCATTAGCACCTCCGGGGGGTGCTAATGGGGTGCTACAGGCTTTGCGACCGGGCGCAGCAATAGTACCGACACCCGCAAAATTGAGGTGGAGGTTTGCGGCGGGGGTAACCACTAGCACCACGATTTCCTGCGCCCAGAGATCGTGATGTCATCTGGGTGCACAGTGCCGCAGCAGCGCCCTGGCTCTGAAATTCACTTGCTCCCCCTGCCTGAGCACCTGACGTTCACAACGACAGGTAGAGATGGTGGTATGCATTTGGCTGAGCACTGGAGGAGTGCTATATAAAGTGTAAGGGGGGTGTGTTTTGGTTGTTTTTTTTTCCTGGTCAGTCAACCGTGTGTCTGAGCTGTTCCAGCCCCGTGCAGTTCGAATCGCTTCCCCTTTGGTTCTGACCGCCGGACTTATTTCAGTAGCGATATAGACAAAACGAGACCAGTGGGTTAGTGCAAAGAAAACCAATGTTTTATTGAAATAAAGAATAAATTGCTATACAGTGAAAATAATTATGAATACAGCACACTTTTACTTAACGGGGAGGAGGAAAGATGGACACATCGAGGGAAAATTGACTAAAATGACAATTTAACAAAATTCCCCTTTAGTTCCCACCCCTTATACCTATCTAGGTTGCCTTGTTATGGGCCAGGAGGTTTATGCTCACCAGTCTATAATGTTGAAACACCTGCTCCATGCCCTGCGGTCTGTCTTGGATTTTTCACCGCCCAAAGTAGAGATACCCCAGTAATTCAAAAGTGACTGCGGGTATTCCACTTCTTTGGGCGGGCTGTGACGATCTTCTTGAAGGCAGGGCACCGGAGGTGAGGCGGTAGAGAGAGAGAGAATGGCTTCCTGAGGGGCTAACTTTATACCCCATTGGGAGCCCTTATCTTCACACCCAAATCTGGATGCATCTGGGTTACACAAAAGGGACCAATCTGGCCCCATTGACCATAATGGGTTTGAATGCGGCTATAATGCATTTCCCATTCGTTTAACTGGTTTGTGAATGGAGCTGTCCCAGTTTGAAATGTCACGCTGGTTTCTTGAGTGCTGGGTAAACAGTACTTGAGTGCTGGTGTAAACAATCCTTTGTCCTGTGGTTACAACCCAACCGCAACTTGATTGACAGCAACCACTTAAGCCCTTGAGTCAACACTGCTGAGGGCTCGTGTAAACAGAGTCCTTTGTTCCGTGTTGAAACTTCCTAACCGCAGTTGATTGACAGCTTCAAGTACTTAAGTACTCAGAAGCTGGGTTTCTTTTCAATCCTTTCATCAGCCAGTGCTGGGAGATTCTCCTTTCATATTCATACAGGCTGTCTTTCTTTTCTTTTGCCACGGGGCCGGCTACAGCCATCTTTGATGTCCTGGGTTTTTAAAGTACATTCCAACCAGGTTTTCTTTAATCAAATAATCTTCGGGGGCTGCCTAAATTTTGCGAACCTTACAGTCCTCCCTTGGATACTAAAACTTGCTTGCAGTATCCTATTAGAGGTGAGCAAAAATTTCTGACACCCCACAAACAACCTTCCCTTATACTTATCTATATCTATCTCTGATCCCTCGACACCTCCATCCCCCTTACTCAGAGAGAATTGCAGTGCACGGTAGGCATCTATCGATAGAAAAACATGATTATTTACAATAATTCAAGTACGGAGGGGTCCAATACCCCTGCACCACTTGTGACATCATAGAGCTTTATCACGATACAACATCTTTAATGAGATTAACACCAAGCCAAAACATATTTGTTAAAAAATACAAACGGAAGAAAACGAGCTTCCCTTTTTTTTTTAAAGAGGAAAAAAAAACAAACGAATCTGCCATCACTCATGATTAGTTACAATTCAGTCTTATTGACCTCTGAAAAGTCAGATTTACAGAATTTCCGAAACATCTTTTCCTTGGGGTGATGATTCGTATCCTCAGGCACTGGAGGGAGGCCTCCCCATATGTGAAGCCAGTCTCACTAGAATACTGGGTTGAATTGGATCCCAGTCATCCTGGCCAGCTCCCCTCATGGGCATCTGCCTCCCGCAGACCCCTCCTGTCGTGGGCTAGGGGTGCTCCCTTCCCCGAGCACCCAAAGACACGATGGTCCTCCGCACCTTTCGAAACTCTGAAAAAGACTTTAAAAAAACATCTAGTCAGGTTCCCTGGCTCAGGGGAATGTGATCGGGTCCCGCGACCTTGGCTCACATAGACAACACTCTGGAACGGTTCCATACTTAAAACTTATACTTTAATACTTAAAACTACCGATTGCAATATAAAATTAAAATTAACACACTGTAACTTACTTGTACACATTATTAAACTTAAACAAAGCTATATACAAGTGCCGCCCGTCTCCGGGCGGCTAGCCTAATCTCCTGCAGCAAAGCTGGACTGATCCCAACTTCTTGTCCCTCGCAGCTTATGGCTGCTGGTTGGGGACCTCTGTCTTTTGGCTTCTCCCTGACTCAGGAGCCCGCCCTTTTTAACTGGAAAGTTGGTGACCATACTTTCCTGGGCTGGGGTACCTGAAGAGACCTCCTAGGGAGTGTTGCTGGTGGGGCTACCCTGGCGAGCAGATCCTTAGCTCGGGTCACAGTCCTTGCTGGCTGGGGACCTTCTCCCTCGGGTCCCTCCCTTCCCAAACCTGGGCTGGGGATGGGCAATCCCTCACCACCGGCTGCCGGTGGCTGATAGTCTTCCCCTTCTGGTTTAAAACCTGGTTCAGGCTCCTCCCCGGAGTCCCATAAGAGAGGGGGAATCGCTCGGGCCAAATGCTGGGGAACTTCTCCTTTCACGCATGCGACTGCACCAGCGTGTGCAGTCTGTGTGAGTGTACCCGCTGCAGGCTGAGGATTTCTAACCTCAGACCTTCTCCCAACAGGCTGCTCTTTCTTTTCGGGTTTAAACAACTTACTTTGTTTAATATAACTAGCAGCCTGCCAGTAACCCTGCTCTAAATTCTTTCTCCTTACCAGGGTGGCCTTAAAGGCGGGATCTTGGGCTTGGACCTGCTTTTGGTCCAGGGCCAAAGCTACCCCCGTGTGCCTCCCTTGTCCCGGATTGCTGCTACTGGACCTGCTCTACAGGGGTCCCAGAACTCTCCTTCCCTGTCCCCCTGCTTGGCCACCTCATCGGTCTTTTGGTTACCCTCCCACGTGGTATGGAGGGATCCTAAACCTATGGCCGAAGGTTTTGACCTTTCCCCAGCCTGCTCGTTCCCTGTGGGTCCCATTAAGCTAAATGGGACCTTGTTAGACTGGGGTGAATTGGTCAGGTCTTCCGAATGGACCACCATGCTGGAAGCTCCAGTGTCCACTGAATATCTCCCCTGCACCGTCTTCACCCCCATCCTAACATAGGGCCTGCTCCCCTCAGCGTTTTCGCGGGGACACAGGTCGACAGGCTGCACTGGCTCTAGTCATTGCTGGGAGTGGGATGGGGCAGACGGGGTCAAAGCACTGGTGGTGGCTGCAATTCTCCCCTGGCTGGTCAGGAGGAGAGATCGTATCGACTCCAAGAGTGGCTCGATTGCAGCGGGAGGGATACCTGGCCCTGCCTTTTGGGCTGGGGCTGTTGGGTTCTTTGCTTTATTGTCCTTCCAAGGATTTCTACAATCCTTGCGCCAGTGGCCGTCCTTCCCGCACGAGTAACAGTTTAACTTAGTCTGGGAGGGATGGTTCCCCTCCTGGTGCCACTCTTTCTTATTCGGGCCCCCAGGTTTAACCTCATGGACTTTTCCCTTGGGTTGGTGCATCTCGGTACCCCTCATGTTTCTAAATGCTACTGTGAGCTGGCGGATCACCGCTTCTTCGGTGGTCTGGGGTTTTCGGGGGTCAAACCAAGCCGCGGCCTGGGCTTGGATCTGGGGTAGGCTGTTTGTCATAACACAACGGAGCCAGTGAGTCAATTGGGCTGGGTTCAGTGCTGCCCGCCCTGGCATTCCCGGGCATGCGCTCCGGTAGACTGGCCACAGCCTGTCTGCAAATGCCTGCGGGGACTCCCCTGGGAGCTGTACTGTTCTTTCTACCCGGGCGAACGGACTACCATCATTGAGTCCCATGGCCTCCAATATCTTGTTCCTCAAATCCTCGTATTCTTTCTGCCCCCTTTTGCATTCGCCAGATAGGGTCTGGAGGAGATCACCTCCCAGGGAAAACAGCAGCATTTTAGCTTGCTCTGCATCATCGCAGTCATTAACACAAGCTGCTTGTTCTATCTCCCTGAAGTGCAGAGAGGGGTCTCCCTTTTTAGTGAGCTTGGGGATATGGCTAACCATGGCCCTGAGCTGTTGGGTGCCATACAGCACCACAAACTGATTCTGGATGGCCCCTGGGTCATCATCATCAACGGGCAGACCGTACCTCCGTTGTCGGAGTGGGTACACTGGTCCTGGTCCCGGCCTATCTAGTGGGGCCTGCTGTGCTTCCTCTACCACCTCATCCTCCACCCCCCTTGCTGCCAGAGCTCCTGAAAGCTCAGAGCTATGGGTGGCGGTCGTGGGACCTCTGATTCCCTAACCAATTTTGTTCTGGGTGTTGCCTGTGGGACGGTTCTATTTGGGTTGCCGGTAAAGTCCAACTGGCCTATCTTCGGGCTGATAAGACATATCATCCCCTTTGCCCTCTTTAAAGCCATATTCAAGCTTTCTATCTCTTCCCTACAGGGGCCATGATCTGCTTCCTCGAACCCTTGGTCGCAGGCCAGCTTATACGCTGCCTTTACCTCTCTAACCTTTTCCTCCTGCTTTCTTACTTCTTGAATGAGGCGGGCGTTCTCCTCCCGCACCCTCATCTCATTACTCTTGGCCTCTGTAACTAGGCACTTCAGGTATGCTAACTCGTGCCTCATGTGGTTTTTGCCCTCACTAAACTGGTCCACCAGGCACTCTATCTTGGCCTGGTATTCTTTAATCTCCATTTCCTTATCCCAACTCCCTGCTTTAACTTCCCTAAGCTTGCGGGTACCTAACCACAAACAGATCAGTGGTGTGATAGTGATAAAAAGAAAACCAATAACTGCTGTTCTCTCCAGACCCAGACCACCGTCTGCTACATCGCATACTGTCGCCGACGGTCCTGCCACGGTCACCATTTTGTAAGGGGGGTGTTTTGGTTGGGGTTTTTTTTCCTGGTCAGTCAGCCGTGTGTCTGAGCTGTTCCAGCCCCGTGCAGTTAGAATCGCTTCCCCTTTGGTTCTATTGTAATGTGGGAAAATGCAGCAGCCAATTTGCGCACAGCAAGGTCTCACAAACAGCAATGTGATAATGACCAGATAATCTGTTTTTGTTATGTTAGTTGAGGGATAAATATTGGCCAGGACACCAGGGATATCTCCCCTGTTATTCTTCGAAATAGTGCCATGGGATCTTTTACGTCCACCTGAGAGCAGACAGGGCCTCGGTTTAGGATCTCATCTGAAAGACAGCACCACCGACAATGCAGCACACCCTCAGCACTGCACTGGAGTGTCAGCCTAGATTTTTGTGCTCAAGTCCCTGGAGTGGGACTTCAACACACAACCTCTGACTCAGAGGTGAGAGTGCTACCCACTGAGCCACAGCTGACACAGAGGGAGGAGGGCCAACAGGGCTCTCAACAGATGGCCTTACCCTTCCAGGGATTCCAGCAGCATTTCTCCTACATCAATCTCACTGAGGAGCAGTGTCTTAAAAGGCTCCGCTTCACCAAGGACGTGGTCACCGAGCTCTGCAACCTCCTGCAGCCAGACCTCGAGCCTCACATCAGGAGCACCATGTATATCTCAGTGGCAGTCAAGTTTACCGTCGTCCTCAATTTCTATGCAAGTGGATCCTTCCAGTGTGCAAGAGGAGACATATCTAACATATCGCAGTTCGCCATCCATTGCTGCATCCGTGAGGTCGCAGATGCTCTCTACAGAAGCCAGTCTTCAGCCAATTCGATTCACACCATGTGATATGAAGAAACGGCTGAGCACTGTGGGCCCCAACAACATCCCGGGTATCGTGCTGAAGACTTGTGCTCCAAAACTAGCTGCACCTCTAGCGAAGCTGTTCCAGTACAGCTACAACACTGGCATCTATCCGACAAGGTGGAAAACTGCCCAGGTATGTCCTGTCCACAAAAAGCAGGACAAATCCCACCTGGACAATTACCGCCCCATCAGTCTACTCTCAATCATCAGCAAATGAAGGAAGGTGTCATCGAAAGTGCTATCAAATGGCACTTACTCACCAATAACCTGCTCAAATTCCTGGAACTCCCTCCCTAACAGCACTGTGGAAGTACCTTCACCACACGGACTGCAGTGGTTCAAGAAGGTGGCTCACCACCACCTTCTCAAGGGCAATTAGGGATGGGTAATATATGCTGGCCTTGCCAGTGACGCCCACATCCCATAATTTTTTTTTTTTTAATGTCCTTCTCCATGACTAGAGAGAAGCAGCGCGAGCTTTGACAGGATAGCGGGCTTCCCAATGGTGCAGGGCACCATTGACTGCACCCACATCACTTTGCGGGCACCTCATAACAATCCTGAGGTATTCCATAAGAGCAAAGGCTATCACTTACTTAATGTGCAGCTGGAGTGTGACCACACACAGCGCATCCTCACCATCAATGCCCGCTATCCTGGCAGCAGCCACGATGCCTTCATCCTGCACCAGACTGGTGTGCCAGCTCTGTCCCAGCCACCACATCAAGTTAGCAGATGGCTGCTGAGAGACAAGGGCTATCTGCTCTCCACCTGGCTCATGACTCCCCTCCGCAATCCCAGCACTCGTGCCCAACACTCATACAACGAGAGACATGCTGCCACCAGGAACATTATTGAGCAGACTAACGAAGTGCTCAAGCAATGGTTCTGCTTCCTTGATCATTCAAGAGGAGTCCTCCAGTACTCTGCTGAGCGGGTGTCCCTTTTCGTCGTCGTCTGCTTCATGCTGCACAACTTGGCCATCATAAGGGCACAGCCATTGTCACCTGGCATAGCCACACCACCTCAGGAGGAGGAGGAGGAAGAGGAGGACGAGGATGAGGAGGAAGAACAGGAGCACGAACACCAGCGACAGAGGATCCAGCCACTCCATCGGCCTTGTGGAAGGACGGTACGTGACCGCCTCTTCAGACTGCGGTTCCAATGAATTCAAGGATATTTCCCAGTTGTTCATCCAGTCCCCATCATTCCATCAATTTCTCATTCCATACCACACCCCAAAGCTGAAATGAGACACAGCACCATTTCTGCAACATTCCAATAATAAATTTATACATAATCAGTAACCACATATATACAATATTAATTAATGACCCTTGTGCAAACCCTTACTTGCCCTCTTTACAGTCCCCTTTCCTAATCTAGTGCTCCTACGTAGTGTCTCCCCAGTGGCTGCAGCAGGGCTGGTGGAAGACTGCTGAGTGTCGGTGCCAGAAATTACAGATGGCCTTGCAGGACGCCCTTGACCAGCTCTGGGCCTGAAAGGTCCGGCTGTACACTGCGCCACCTCAGGATGGGCGGCGGCAGTCTGGGCTGACTGGATGACAGGCAGCGGCAAGGGCAATGGTGGAGTGGCAGTGGTGGGAGCAGGAATGTTGTCATCCTGAGAGAGGACGGCAGGTTCCTGCTCCACTGACCCACTGCCACTCCCCCGGGGAAGCACCTCAGCATCCCCACCAATTTTCTGCATCACAGATTGCTGGGCTGCTGCGACACCGTGTGATTCCCGGTGGACTGTGGTCCCAGCGACGATGGCAGCAGTCAGATCTTTTGTGGCATCAAACTGAGACTGCATGAGAGCAGTCTGAGACTCAATGGCAGCAACCACTGACTGCATTACAGCACTAAGACATTGCGTAGCTTCCGGCTGTACTGCAATGGATGCTGCCACATCGCCCATGACACGTGGCATGAGGTCTGGGACCCAAGGTCTCTCAGGGAGTCCAGCATCCTTTGCAGACTGCCAAGGATGGGCTCCATGGTGTGCGCAGAGCTCTGTGCAATGTTGGAGGTGGACTCCTCCACGCTCCTTACCATTGCCAATAGGCTCTCAGGCACCCTTGCCATTGCACCTATCACCTCAGTGTGCATGCCCATCACCTTTCTTGTGAATGTCTCCCCATCAATCTGAGTCCTGCACAGCAGAACTCACGCGCGAACTCACTCTCCGGGGAGCTGGCTCCCAAGCTACCCTTTCCCCCTGGCCTTGCTGGAGTCCGCTCGTCCCCGGTGCCTCACCCTGTGCAGACCCCTCTACTAAACTTGCCTCTAAAGATCGCGTAGTGCCAGTATCTGAGGTGGTGCCTGCGGGTGAGAGATGCAGTGACGTGGTGCTTTGCTCCTCATCCTCTTCTCCTTCCTCATTCTCAGTGGGAGGCTGAGGGACAGGCTGGTCATCTGGTTGCTGATTTTCTGAAAGCATAAAGGCACAAGACTCGCGTTAAGGTGAGGGCAGGGGGGCAGCAAGGGAGCAAGGAATGCAGACAGTATCAGGAGCTGGAAAGTGGGAAAGGCTTGTGGTGTGAGGGGGAAATGGGATCAGAGAAGGAGAGGGGATGAACATACCGTTGTTGCTCCAAGGAGGTCAACGTTGCCGAGGGCCACGGCACCCACCACCTGCTGCCCAATGAATCGCAGCACTCACTCCTCCAGGTTTGGAAGCTGCTGGAGCTGCGCATCACCCCTGCCTGTTCTCTGCTGCTCCCTCCTATTGTGGGCCATCTTGAGTAACAAATGTGTGTGAGTCACGTTCCAGCTATGTGTTTGGTAGATATGCCTGCAGTAGTTGAATAGCTGTGATTGTAGGCAAGGCATGAGGTGTGAATGTGAGTTTAAGTAGGTGCAGATGCTTGGTGGGTGAGTGGTGTGGGTGTGGTGGTTTGTGCAGTGTGTACAGAGTGAGGTTCTGTTGGTGGTATGCAGGACCTGTTGAAGCATGTACTCACCTTGACCACCCGAGTGAGGTCACTGAATTTCTTCCAGCACTGTGTCAGGCTGCGTTCGCCCACACTACTGGCCGAGAGCTGCTGGGCCACTTCCCTCCACGTTGCCCTGAAGACCTGGGGCAATGGCCTCCTTCCAGTGTCCAGGAACAGCACTGCCCTCCTTTGCTCCACTTCCATGACCAATGCCTCGTCCGTGAAATGGTGAGCTCTCTCCCTGGGAGTAGGATCAGCCATCACAATCAGGGGATTGAGTTGGTTGCAGGTCACCTTCACAGCAAGCACTGCTGATAATGAGGATTTGCACAATGATGCAACCTCCCCTTTAAGAGCTGGAAAGAGCCAGTGTGAAGGATCATTCCCGATTGCATTGCACCTGAAATTCATTATCGATCTGCTGGTAGCACCCCTGCAGCACCCTACTGAGGTCATTAGCGCTTGATTTAGCATTCCAGCTCTCTCCTGGAGTGCTGACAGCAAATTTAGGGGAACCTCAGATTCATTAGCACCTGGCACTAATTTTTCAAGATTTCAAAATTTAATGCCCCAAACGGGGCGATACCGAATTTCTCCCCCAACTTTCTGTGGCGAGTTTAATGGGCAATTAACGTGCAAATCCAGCAAGTTCTTAAAAATAACGGGAAAGCTAAGAGCGAGATGCTGCTTGTGCGAAGCTAATGGCGAAATGGCGCAAATTGTCCAGCAACTTGTGGCGATTCATAAATAACAGGATATCTCTTCCTTGCCACAAGTTGCTGGATGATTGATGCATTAATAAAGGCAAGCACCATTAAACTCATCATTACTTTGACAGAAAATTCTGGCCTTTAATTGCAAGATGTTGCACATTGCAAGAAAAATGTAAAATTTATTTAATGAATGGTGTTTAACTAGCTAGGAAAAAGGTTGAAAGAAACCTGGGAGTGATAGTAGACTCAACTTTTCCTGGGTTAGATTTTCCAGTCTTTGCTAAGTGTAGCCAGAAATGGTTAGGTGCTAGCATAAGACGAGTCAGAAGTGCAGTGTGCTGACTGCCTGCTATTTTTCAAATTCAGGTCAGTTGCATAATTATCCTGAGCTACTTGCATGATCTTCCCCATGTGCATGGGTCAGATGCAAGTAAAGCTTTTGTTCCAACAAAATGCACTATTCTCTTCTTCTTAGGCAGTCCCTCGGAATCGAGGATGACTTGCTCCCACATTAAAAATGAGTTCGCAGGTGACTGATTAGTCCAATGCGGGACCTACATTCTCTGTCACAGGTGGGGCAGATGGTGGTTGAAGGGGCGGGTGGGTGGGGTGCTTGGGTTGACGTGCACTCCTTGCGCTGCCTGCGCTTGGCTTCCGCTTGCTCCTGGTGAAGAGACTCGAGGTGCTCGCCTGAGGAAGAGAGTGTTTGAAGACCAGGACCTCAAACCCGGCACTAAGCTCATGGTCTACAGGGCAGCAATGATACCTGCCCTGCTGTATGCCTCAGAGACATGGACCATGTACAGCAGGCACCTCAAAGCGCTGGAGAGGTACCACCAACGCTGCCTCTGCAAGATCCTGTCAATCCATTGGCAGGATAGGCGCACCAACGGCAGTGTTCTTGCTCAGGCCAACATCCCCAGCATCAGCCCTGATGGACGGGTCACATTGTCCGCATGCCCGATATGAGACTCCCAAAACGAGCGCTCTACTCGGAGCCCCAGGTGGGCAGAGGAAACGCTTCAAGGACACCCTCAAAGCCTCCTTGAAAAAGTGTAACATCCCCACCGACACCTGGGAATCCCTGGCCCAAGACCGCACAAAGCGGAGGAGAAGCATCCGGGAAGACGCCAAACACCTCGAGCACTATTCTGACCTTGAAATGGGAACCCCTTAAGTCACCAATATCATATTTTCTATTCCCTCTCCAACTCTTCATTTGGACTTGGAGTGAGTCTGCTACTTGCAAACTAAGGTGTTTTGCCCCAGAAATGTAAATCGAATAGGAATAATGTTGAGATTCCCAAACTTATTTCTCCAGGGATCAATATCCACGGGGAACTGTGGTAAGACTGCACAAACACATTTCAGTTACCATTACAACAATCAAAAAGCAGTGACTTTCTGTGCACCAGTCTTCTACAGTGGAATCCATATTCTAGAGATGAAGATAGTCCTGTAATCCACTGTGCTATCCACTCACCGTGGGATAAAAGATCCTCTCATTACTATATGTAATATTTAATACTGAACAAAGAAAATCTTTTTGAATGCATTTACGATGACGCAAAGAGTGATCAGAGGCACACTTAATTGTATATTTTTCAACTTCTGAATCATCTCCTAATTTTTTTAAATACCTGTCTGTCCTTTTGAACTGAAAAATATTCTTTTCCTCCACCCAGATCACACTATATAATATAATCAGTCCCTCTAATGTATCCATAGTCTAGGTTATTACAGAAAGTAGTAGTTCAGGATGCCATCAAAATTTGAAGTTGAGACCTTGGCACCATCCCGTTGTAGATATAGAAACATAGAAATATAGAAGATAGGAGCAGGAGTAGGCCATTCGGCCCCTCGAGCCTGCTCCGCCATTTAATGAGATCATGGCTGATCGTCCAAATTCAGTACCCTGTCCCTGCCTTCTCTCCATATCCCTTGATCCCTTTAGCCTTAAGAAATATACCTAACTCCTTCTTGAATATATTTAATGAATTGGCCTCAACTGCCTTCTGTGGTAGAGAATTCCACAGGTTCACCACTCTCTGGGTGAAGAAATTCCTCCTCATCTCTGTCATAAATGCCTTACCCCTTATCTTTAGACTGTGACCCCTGATTCTGGACTCCCCCGCCATCGGGAACATCCTTCCTGCATCTAGTCTGTCTAGTCCTGTTAGAATTTTATAAGTTTCAATGCGATCCCCTCTCATTCTTCTAATCTTCAGCAAATATAAGCCCAATCGACCCAATCTCTCTTCACACGTCATTCCTGCCATCCCCGGTATCAGTCTGGTGAATCTTCGCTGCACTCCCTCCATGGCAAGAACATCCTTCCTCAGATAAGGTGACCAAAACTGCACACAATACTCAAGGTGTGGTCTCGCCAAGGCCCTGTACAACTGCAGCAAGACATCCTTGCTCCTGTACTCAAATCCTCTCGCTATGAAGGCCAACATACCATTTGCCTTCTTAACCGCCTGCTGCACCTGCATGCTTACCTTCAGCGACTGGTGCACAAGGACACCCAGGTCTCGTTGCACTTCCCCTTCTCCCAATCTATTGCCGTTCAGATAATAATCTGCCTTCCTGTTTTTGCCACCAAAGTGGATAACCTTGCATTTATCCACATTATACTGCATCTGCCAAGCATCTGCCCAATCACCCAACCTGTCCAAATCATACTGGAGTTTCTCGGCATCCTCCTCACAGCACACATGCTCACCCAGCTTTGTGTCATCTGCAAACTTGGAGATATTACATCTAGTTCCCTCGTCTAGATCACTAATATATATATATTGTGAATAGCTGGGGTCCTAGCACCGATTCCTGCGGTACCCCACTAGTCACTGCCTGCCACTCGGAAAAAGACCCGTTTATTCCAACTCTTTGCTTCCTGTCTGCCAACCAGTTCTTTATCCAAGTCAGTACCTTGCCCCCAATCCCATGTGCTTTAACTTTACAGATGTGACAGCTAAGCCCCACTTTTATTCACTCTTGTGATTTGAGTATTGAAATTATACTGCAGATCCTTTGCTGCTACACAATTCACTATTACTCTATTTTTAGATTTTGATTGATGGCAAATGACATCAGTGTTTGAGGATCTTACAAGAGCGTGGAGTTCAGAGGAAAAGGAAAAAAACACAGCTGCTTCTGGCATTGCAGGGTTCTCTCAAATCACGATTTCTATAAACCACAGATAAAAATAGCCAATTTTCAAATCTTTTTAGATATCCATTCTAAATAAAAACAGAAGCACTTTTAGACACAAAAGAATAATTTTTTTAATTAAGCTGTATTTGTAGGAAAACGTTGGCATATTAACTACATTTAGTCTGCTGATCAAGAGAAGATAACTGGGAGCTGGATAAGAAATTTACTACAATCACAGCAAATAGAAATATGCTTGGTATCTTGGAATTCTATACTAGTGTCTGGAGTTGAGTATAGTCCTAAATCTGATTCCAGTTATCTAATCAGCAAATATCTTTATCAGAATTTTATTTTAAACGTCGTACTATATACACAATACATTACTAGCCATGAGCTTTGGGAAGCCTCTCTGTGAAAGAACAGGAAAAGGACCATTGAACCATTGAGGCCATGTCTTCCGCAAACCATCTAGAATCTGCTTTATCATGAACTCCACCTAACCTACTCAATCTGCTGACAGGCAAGGAAAGGGCAAAATGGTAATACTTTATAAATATAGCATGCAAATAGTTCAACACTTTCTAAAAGTAACTTGATGGCCAACACAGCCAAAAAATTAAAATTAAAAAAGTGACACATGGGCCCAGAATTGACAGGGCCTATGATGGTGTACACACAGCATACGCCATCGTAAGTGTTATGAATGGCCCCGCAAATTTGGGGTTTCCGCATGTGATGCATATGTGCGAAAACCCGGAACTTGCGATCAGTCAAGTTTCACTTGGACAGATCCACTGCATCCGCTGTAAATTCACTTTCTCTGCCGCAGAGGTGGGCTATTTGCCCAACTACTGCCCAGCGAATACCCAAGAAACCCTTATGCCTGGTAAAGGCAGGCATAAGACCTTTTACTAGCGTAAGGGTTAAAATAAATGTTTAAATCATTAAAAAAAATTATTTTAACATTCACTTACATTTAAAATTAGTTTAGGTAAATTTTGCACTGTTTAAAAATGTTTACTTTTTTCTTTTAATTAAATTTTTATTATAAATGTTTAAAGGATATTTTAATTAATATTGAACCTGTGATCATTTATTTTTATTTAAGTGGTGTGAAATTTTATTTATTTGGGGATTTCTAATATGCTTATGGGGGTTCCATACGTAAATGGAATCCCTATAAGCTTAATGGGAATCCCCTTTTGTCATTGGTTGGCCTGGCCCGCCCCGCGTGATCCCAGGGACGCTTGCGAACCACATACGCTCCTGGGATCTGTGGGCCATTACACAGACATAGGACCGGAACAGTCTGAAGCTCTGGAGACACAAGGTAAATACGTAGTTTTCTTTCGGTTCTGAGGCGTACGTGGGTGGCAAGCCTCCGACTGCAATTTACAGGCCATGAATTATTTTAGCAGTTTCTTATGGTGTAAAGCTAGGACCAAAAAAAAAATCAAATCTCAATAAAATGAAACTCCAATGAGAACTTTGTTGCCAGGACTTGTGATTTTGTAATAGTTTAATTGTATGAAAGAGTTGAATAATTTCATTATCCTAATTTCACTAAAATAATAACTTTTAAGTATAAGCCAAACTTATTGTTTGAACATAGTTAGTAAGATTGACAAAATTGTGTGAAAAAACAGAAATTTCTCAACTTACGGATTGAATAGCATTGCAAACATTTTCCTTAATATCCATGAATATCTGTTATCATTTGCTTCTGTCACTAGCAGAAGTTTCTTATGCTCTAAATAACATTTTTTTTAAGGAGATATCTTTGATTAGGACTGGTCCCAAAAGCAAGGCTGACTTAAAGTAGCCTGTTTCAGCTGGGTATTGGCGATAGGTAGTTGCTGACTTGCTTCCTCTATCTTCAGTTTCCTGTTAATATTTCGAACAAGGCTGCAAGACTGCTTGAGTTCATAAGCTGGAAGACAAAGAGACACAGACTGTGCGGTTTTGACTGCATCAGAAGCAAATGTTAAATTAATTGAGCATCTTGAGAGCAGGAGATTGTCATGTGAACAGTGCTTGTATTTTATTCTAAGAAACATGAAGCTTACACAATAAACTCATAGTTGGTAGTGCTAGATATTACATGGTGTTCAAAATGAGAAGTCACATGTTTTGCAGAAGTTCTTAATGATCTAAATGGAGCATTTACTCCATTGCAATGGACAATTAAAAGGCAACTTATTTTGACTTATATCACATTGATCAGAGGTTACTTACAAATAAACACAAACACTACAAATGCCACAGATCAGTACAACTATTAGCCAAAGTGCATGAAAGCTGCCCTTTGAAATCTTGACATTCTGCCAAAATAAAAAGTACATTACTACATTAATACTTTTTTTTGTGGGGGGAGAGGTGAATCGGAAAACATTCAGCAAAATGAATTCAGATAGGCAGAAAATTCAAGCTGGCAAACCAAGAGCGAATCCAAAACCTTGCCAAAAATGGCTGTAAAAAAATTACAAAATGGGCCATAATTTGCTGTAAGAGTTCATCTAACGGTGTCTGCTGTTAGTTGGACACCCTTGTACATTTAGGTTTTTAAACTTTTTGCATGGCAAGTTGCTGAAACTGCATGCTGATAACAGGACAGCGAGGGAAACCGGGCATCATGGATCTGAGTGAATAGGGCAAGCAATCAGATTGAAGGATTGTGAAAATAACGCAAGGACTGAAAAGGAAGTGTAAATTACAGTGGGTGAATTCAATGCCAAATCAGGTACAGAAAGAGAAATAAAGAGAGACAAAGAAAGATTGGGTTAAGAGAGAGTGGAAAAAGCAACAGAAAGGAAAAGTTAAAAAATAAATTACATTTTACATTTTTAAAATCTCCAACAATTAAAACCTGAAGGAATGAAACACAGTTAATTTTCATTGCCAGAGAGGTTGTTTGTCAGTAATTAACACTTATCATGTCATTAAAAGGGTACTTAGACTGGAATGGACAAGGGTTAACTTTCTGTGGCGAGTTTAGTTCGTATCTACTGTGCAAATACAGCAACTTCACGCCATTCAATACATTTCAATGGTGGGCTAGACAGTGAGATGCCGTTTTCGTGTAGCTAACAGCGGAGTGGACAAACTCAGACAGCAACTTTTGGATATTTTAGTTTAACTGTGCATCTGCCCTTCACCTGAAGTTGCTGTACCATTTGCACATAAATAATGGTAAGCATCATTAACCTCACCGTTATTTTGACAGCAAATGATGTCCCAGTGTGTTATCCTTTTAGGCAAAGGTCATTTGCAGAATAAAACTTTAAATTGATTTGGCTATTGGCCACTGATGAAACAGATGTGAAAGTATTGAAGTATTATGATTCAATATTGATAATTAAAAATGAATTAAGCACCTTTGGGTGGATGAAGGTTTGAGTCCACAAGCAATTGGTAAGTATAATTTGGCTTTAAAGTTGTTCCATCCACCAACCATGCAACCTTCTCATTGCATTGGTACAATCATACTTTGTCAAGTCATTTCAGTTCCTTTGATCAGTAAACGCACCTGAGCAAAGTGATTCTGTATCACACAGAAATCACACAGAAACCCCACAGTGCAGATAGAGGCCATTTTGGCCCATCGAGCCTGCACCGACACATATCCCACCCTATCCCCGTAACCCCTACACCAACACATATCCCACCCTATCCCCGTAACCCCATGTATTTAATCCCCCTAACACTAAGGGTCAATTTATCATAGCCAATCAACCTAACCTGCACATCTTTGGACTGTGGGAGGAAACCGGAGCACCCGGAGGAAACCCACGCAAACACAGGGAGAATGTGCAAACTCCACACAGACAGTCGCCCGAGGCCGGATTCGAACCCGGGTCCCTGGCGCTGTGAGGCAACAGTGCTAACCACTATGCCACCGTGCAGCTGGAAGTCTAGCAGTGCCAACCAGTCATCTCTGGGTTCCAGCCTGCCGATATATCAGCTATCTGTAATGCTTTGGACCTTTCTGCCATGCAGATGAGTGTCCTAACCTGTAACAGTGATGGATAGTGGCTAAGACCGCAAGTGCCTTCTCTCAGCCTATTTATCATTGGGCATACCTCTGCTGATATGTGCATTATTCTTACTGGTTGTGGCAAAGTAGCCGGAAAGGGAATCCATTGTGATGTCACATTCAGCTGTTGTGGTCTTAAACAGCTTTACATCAAGCAACAAAACACTGGTTGTTGGCACTTGGCTCTATTTGTATAAAAAGATTCATGTTTATGGCTTTGTCCCATGTTTATAATCTCTGACAAGTGAGGAGGCGGGTTTGGAGGCAGGACTGCCGGGAAAATGGCAGAAACTGGGAGTGGGTACTGACCCCGCTCCCAACCCGCCTCCATGCTATCTTCCCGGAAGGTGGGTCCCCAAGTCGTACAGGGACCCGTCTCCTCGAGGCGGGAAGGGGATTAGAGCCAATTAACTACTGCCTGTTAACAGGCAGTTTTGAGGCTTTTCCCCATTTTACGTCTGCAATTGTGGGCTTCCCGACGACTGCGAACCTCGCCAGGGTCAGTGAGACGAGCAGTGGGTCTGCGGGGGTGAGCGGGGTCGAAATGACAGATGGAGGTGAGTGATGGGTGCAAGTGTGGACAGTTAAGTATGAGAGGTGAGTGTAAAGAGTAAAGTGTAGTGTTGGAAAAAGTTTCCTTACCTTTTCTTCTTTCTGCAGGCTTCAACCGGAGGTGCCTCATCTCAACGGCAGTGATGACAGAATGGCTGCTGCATTCTCAGATACTGCAGCCATCTGCTTTCTGCTGAGGAGAGTGGTCTTGATGAACCTTTGTGCAAGGGCTCACCTTTGAACAGAGATTGTCAGTGTTTTGACAGCTTCTCAAAGCTGTCAAATGCTGACAATTCATCTGTCAAAAGATTTTCGACAGATGAAGCCTCAGACGCTGACGTCATCTGTCACCGGCTTTCCCTTAATTGGCCAGTAAGAGCAGGCTTAACAAGGCCAATCAAAGGAAAATAGCGTGGGTTCGTCAGATGTCACTGGGAGCGGCACTAGAACCCGGAAGGCAGCAGTCCCACCCCCAACTCGTCTCGGCTGGCAAAATCCAGCCCTAAGAATCATTATCAGTACTAGTTGATCTCTTGTGGCATTGCAGATGTGAAGTCAAGACCAACTGTAATCTTCTGGTGAGGACAAGTACACCAGGGAGTGCAGGTATAATTCAGTCCCCATTTTCAAGTCATACATGCTGCCCTTATTTTATATTTTCATTATAAGTTCTTATGTCCACATTTATAATGGAAGCTGGCTATGTAAATATGTCACACTATAAGTATACCTTCCTGCCAGTAGAGACACTGCAGGAGAGGGAAGGATAAGTAAGAGGAGGAGAAATAGGAAGGAAATAAGGGAGGAGGAGGAGGAAGGGGCAGCAGGAGGAGAAAGATGAATAGGGAAGAGAAAGGGGGAGAAAGACAGGGGAAGGGAAAAGAGAGACAGGTGAATGGGAAAGGGGAAGAGAGACGGGAGGGGGAAATAAGAGAGAAGGGAAAGATAAGGGAGGTGGAGCGAAGAGCAAGAGGGGTAGAGAAAGGTGGAAGAGAGATAGGGGAGGGAAAAAGGGAAGGAGAGGCGTGGAGAGGAGGGGGTGAAGGGGAAGAGGAAGAGGAAGAGGTACAAAAAAGAAAGGGGCAGGGAGGAGAGGGAAGGAAGAGGGCTGAGTTGCGCGAAGGGAGGTGGGAGTAGGAAGGGGAGGAGGGACAAATATGGACCAGGGCAGCCACACTTGGGAGTCAGGGTAGACATAGCCAGCAGGGTGCCAGATATCCATGGAAGCCATGGCTTGCGGGGGTGTGAGGCGTGAGTCAGCAGGCAAGGATCCAAAGGGAGGGAAGATGGGGAATTTAATGTTCCAAAATTATATACTATATAGGTGATAAAAGATATTTTAATTCTATACAATTGGGGGAAGGGGGCAACCAATATAGGCCAGAGAAATGATGAGTGGGCAGAAAGTGTTGTGTAAGCTGAGTCCCTGACATAGTCAGTGGGAGGTGCACCAGATGACTTAAGTGTTTGCCAGTGAGAACTACAAGTCAACAACCAGACTGGGAGTCAGGATCTGATACAGCTAGTGATGAAATGAGCGTTAGACTTATTTTTAAAATTGGCAATATATGAAGCCAGGGCAGGGGCAGAAAGAGACGTCTGGGGCTGGGACTGGCAGGCCGAGAAGAAATCAGAAGCTGATGGCTGGCATGGACATCATCGACGGCCAAGAACGGTTCGACCAGTTGGCGCAGAGACAAGTAGTGCTGACAATGGGCAAGTGGCCACATAAAGCGCAGCTAGCGGAGCAGGAGGTAAAACATCAGCCAAGGGGACCCACACTGCAAGCCCCGTGTACAGTAAGTGGCAAATGTCAGGTAGTGCGTGAGGTACCAGAGGTAGTCAAGTGCCATTTTAGTTGCAAATATTTATATTAAAAGTAAAAGAAAATTTATAATTACAGTCATTTTAGAGGTACAAAACCTACATAGCCAGCAATGGGTGAAGAAGAGGGCAGCATGAGCAGGCAGTAACCCAATTTTATTTTAGATTTTAGAGGCCAGGAGGTTGAAATGTGCCAAGAGCCTAAAAAAGGGGAAAAAAATAACATTTTGCTGGTTAAAAAAATACTTCATCCAAAAAGGTAAAATTTGAAAGAAAAACTTAGCTGAACAGAAGACAAGATGGCCAACAGAGCCTCTGAAGTATTTCAGAATGTGAGGTTCTGAAAACATTAATAAGCTGTGTACAAGCCACCCAGTGCATTGCATTATGATAAGTTTACATAGGCAAAACCCATATTAAATATGGACATAGGAAATTATAATGGGAAAAAGTTGACACAAAAAGTATGACAAAAATGTGACAATGGGATGGCAAGTGGCAGAGACAGGAAGTGTGTGCAGATTTGGCCGGACTTTTCCCTAACTGGGGGGTCCGGTGCAGGCGGCCACCAGGGTGGGTCACGAACTCGTCGCTGGCTCCATCCCACTCCACAGAACGACTTTACGTTAATGGGGCCTATTAAGCCTGCCCTGCGCATTACCCAGCCCAATTAAATGGTGCGGGTCTGGTGACGTCATCCTTGATGCGTTTTCAGCCAGGATATTTAAAGGAGCCATAGCCACATTGCGTTTGAAGGTTCATTTAGGAGTGTGCAGTCAGTACACTTCACAATTCCACTGCTGCACACCAGAGATGACTGCACAGAGGCAGAGGGCTGCACCCAGGTTCTCTGATAACTCCCTCCAAATGTTTGTGGAGGGTGTCAGAGCACGCAGGGAGGTCCTCTTCCCTGCTGATGGGAGGAAGAGACCACCCCAGCAGAGCAAAGGTACCTGGCTCCAAATAGCAGAGGAGGTGAATAGCAGGGATGTCATCAGGAGGACTTGGGTGCAGTGCCGCAAACGCTTTAACAATCTTGTTATACTGTATCAGGAAATGTGAGTACAAAGCCACACTCAACTTCATCCTGCTGTGCCTCTCATCACATCCCCATCACTCTGCCTTCCCAACCCTACTCCTGCACATCCTTACTCACACCAACTTACCTTGGACCTCCACCCATCCCTCTCTATCTACATTATCACAACCCCATCTTACTAGCCACCCCTCACACTCACCCTCATCCTAATGCAATCATACCAATAACACACAAGGACGCCACTTGGAATTGCCACCCCACTCCATCATAGTCACCTTCTACAGATGTAACCCATCCATTCCTTACATTCACTCCATCACTCCAACTCAATCTTCATTTCTTTCTCTCCTTGCAGGAAAAGAGAGCCCACAATAAGAGGG
Organism: Somniosus microcephalus; assembly: GCF_052327205.1. NCBI lineage: Eukaryota > Metazoa > Chordata > Chondrichthyes > Squaliformes > Somniosidae > Somniosus > Somniosus microcephalus. Next base: position 75,867,066 of record NC_141002.1, read on the forward strand.
AGAGGCAGGGAACTGGCGGTGGAACGGCATCAATGGCCACCCTGACCACAGCAGAGGAGGCTGCCTTAGAGCTGGTGGGGGTCGCCGAGCAGCTGGAGGTAGGAGACGGAGAGAGAGCGACATCTCATCAACCTGGTCCGAGATTTTCTAGGGGGGTCAGCGGGCACAATCGGTGGCGGGTCGGGTGGGAAAGTGTTTTTTTTCCCCAGCGAGTCGGGACCCCGTTGTGAACCTGCCGCCACATGCCTTTACCAAATGTCGGGTCTGTCAACACTGAGCAAACCCGACACGCAGCGGCGAGGGGGCAATTTAAATTATTAGTGGCTTGTTTACAGCCACTTAATGGTTTTAAACTGACATTTTGAATTTGACAGCTCGCCCATGGCTTTCACACTGTTGCTAGACTATGTCTGTGAAGCTGAGGCGGGAGTTCAATTGCCATTGAATCAGCTGATGAGTTGACAGCTTCAAATGTCAAGTAAAAGCTCCCACCTTACAGAATTATCTTCCCTCAGCCACAAGCTCTTCCTCACTGCATTTCCACAACAGATTCACCATGCTGCAAGTGTTTACACAAGTCTCCATCTAATCTGACCTCATTACCTCTCTCACCATTGACAGATCGCTTCTGTCATCTCTACTTCACCTGCCAGCTATTCCACCAGCAAGGGTGCTCTTTATACTCTCTCACCATGGTCCTCAGAATCCGACCACGATCAGCCCCAACACCAGTTGCACCAGGCACACCTGCAGCACCAATAACAACACCAATCTTCTCCACAATCAACTGATGTTGCACAAGACAGAGGGCATCAGCATCCAACCACATTGCTGCCCAGGCAATTCCTTTCACACTCACCACCATTGCAGGGGGTACCATTATGTCTTGCCATTCACTGCAACTCACTAAGCCACTTCCAAAGCTGCACACAAATCTGTCCAAGAATGCAGTGTTGAAAATAAAGGTTTCAATGTTTGACACCACATTAACAGAAACTTTACATGGCTATTGCATAAAATACCCAAGTGCCTACCCTTGTGTTGTTAGTTGGTATGATTGCACTAGGATGAGGGTGTGTGTGAGGGGTGGCTAGTGAGATGGGGATGTGATAATATAGATAGAGTGAGAGGGATGGGTGGAGGTCTAAGGTGTAAGATTTGCAAAATTTCTACATTTCCCCGAAGGCTGTTATTAATAAACGGGACCCCGCGTGGACATTTTAAATCAAAAAGGGGTACCCAAGATGGCGTCCGTGCCTCGTGGCAGAAAGCCTGTGGGATTTTAAAATGGACTCTGCAACGCAGACAGCTTGTGGATCGAAACCCAAGCTACAGGTTTCTGTGAAGAGAGACTTTGTATTTTGGAACCAGACAGGACTCTGAATTATGCATTAGACCGAACTGGAGACAAATCTAAATTCAGTTTAGGCCTATAGTTAAGGCCATCAAGCAGTCCACATATATTATCGGAAACAGATTAACAGAGCCATCGAGGCTGGACAGGCCCATCAAGGAACTTTCATGACAATACAAGTCAATTATCGGGCCGGTAGATGCGATTACTGGCCATCTAAAAACAGTTAGTATGGATTGCTACCATTATTTAAAATAGCCCGCCAAAATTAAGACAAAGCACTAACCTGATTTGGCACACAGATAAGGGTTTTCGAGAAGGGTATAATTGAAGGCCCCTGGGTAGCAATCGGTGTGCTGTGCTGTCCTGGTGCTGCTGCTCTCTCTCTGCTCTTCAGCCCCTCGCCCTCGTGGCTGCCGCTCTTTCCCCGTCCCGCGCTTACCCCCTGGTCTTTGCCCGTGCCTTTCCCCACTCCATCTGGAATTGCCCCGGCACCGGGTCAGGCGGACACGGACAATTCAGGCCAGGCGAGGCGGGACGCGACGAGGGGAGGAGGGAAGACCACCGGAGGGAAGGCCACCTGAGGAAGACCGGCTGAAGAAGAACAACTGAGGAGACAACCTGAGGGGAGGCTTCGAATTATCGGGCCTTCAGCCTCAGCCGACCTTCGAATATCTGCACACCAACTCAAACTGTCGGCTGGCGACGAAGAATCATCCCTGCAAGGTAAAGTACCCAAACAGAAACTTTAACTTTGGGGTACTCGAACCTGGACAGCGCCCTTGCAGCACTCGGAGGCCACGTGACGACGGCAGGCTCCAGAGAGCACCAAGAGCGAACCCCGAACCCAACCGCTGTTTTGAGTCCAACAAACCCTTTTGATTGGTGAGCATGAAGTTCTGACCCCTCATAGCTTAACCTAGTTAGGTATAGGGGGTGGGCTAAAGATAAGGGGATTGTTAAGATAGTTGTTTTCCCTCGATGTGCCGTGTGTTCCCCATTCCCTGTATAAGTATATAGTTATTCTTCTTTTGTATTTTCGCCTGTAGAAGTGTACACTAGTAATTTTTCATAAGGTTGTATCAGTTTTTCCTCTTCAGTAAAATCTTGGTTTTTGTTTACATCCAACCACCTGTCTACTCGAGTCTTCTCTGTACCGCCGCCTTGTACCTAAGTCCGGTGTCTAGAACCCAGGGGCGTGGGAGCGATTCGAACCACTCACAAAAGAGTCAGAGGCATAACTGACTGGGCGTACGTGCCAAACACCACCACACGCCACCCCCTACAAAGGTAAGTTGGTGTAAGGATGTGCAGGATTAGGGTAGGGAAGGCAGAGTGATGGGGATTTGATGAGTGGCACAGCAGGATGAGGTCGAGTGTGGCTTTGTACTAACATTTCGTGATCTACTGAAATTTTTGAAATGTTTGCGGCACTGCACCCATGTCCTCCTGACCACATCCCTGCTTGTGTCCTCCTCTGCAATGTGCAACCAGGCTGTTTTGGTCTCCTGGGGAGGTCTCTTCCGCCCATGGAAAGGGAAGAGAACCTCCCTGCGTGTTGTGACTCCCTCTATAAGCATATGGAGGGAGTCATGGGAGAGTCTGGGTGCAGCCCTGCACCTCTGTGCAGTGATTGTCAGTGATTGCAGCACCTTAAAGCTGTAGAACACTGACAGCACAAATGTCAAAATCAATTAGCGCATGGTCCCTTTAAGGAAACCGGCTGATGATGCATCATCAAATGGCATCACCTCTAATTGGCTGGGAAACGCGCTGGGTGGGCTTAAGAAGCCCAATCAAGGGAAATTAATTTCAGCAGCGGGCTGGAGCCAGCAGCAGGGGTGGGACCCATCACCGAGGTCTCCGCCACGGACCTGCTAAGGTTAGCAAAATCGCAGCCCTGGTGACAGAATTACATATCACACAGCTACATGGCATACGTCAGTCACTCATATGGGGACTGACGTCAACAGCCATTGAATGGTCATTATGTGCATAATGGTATCTGTACCCAATCTACATATGACATATCTAACTCATCTCTTTACTCTCCCACAGGTCCATCAAGAACCCCCACCACTGTCCAGGAGCAAGAGGAAGATGACTCATCAGAGGAGCCTCCAGCCTCTGAGGGCGCACCATCACCAGACAGAAGCGCACCCAGCACCAGTGCAGAAACGCACACCTCGGTGGCTCCCTCGCGAGACAGAGTAGTGTTGTCACCTGATGTCTCACAAATCACAACCAAGCAAGAGCAAATGGTGGAGACAGGGACAGCAGTGGAGACTCCTCGTCAGAGGGCGCGGGACTCTCCCAGCTCTGTTCAGCTGCATGCAGATGCTGAGCCTCGGGGGCAATCCAGAAAGAGGGCAATCCTGGATCTGCAGGAACAAGTGCAGGCGGCTCTGACAGGTTTTGTAAACGCGATGACTGCCAGTGTTCAGAGAATGGAGGAGTCCATCTCCAACATAAGCATCAATGTGTCACAGGCGATGGCGACTGTAGGCTCCACCATGGATAGGATGACCACCTACATAGAGCAGCTAATGCGCCACTCAGAGGAGCGCATGGTCTCTATGCAGAACAGATGGCAATCTATGGAGGACAGATGGCTATCTATGGAGGATAGATGGCTATCTATGGACACTGATGTGCAGCAAGTTACTCTCCAGCTCCTTGCTAACAGGGAAGTGCGAGTGGCCCATGAGAAGGATGTTGGTGAGAGGGCACATGGAAGTGGGTCTCCTCTCAAAGCGCTCACACTTCTACCTCGTTGCCACCCCCTCAGTCAGAGCCTCAGATGTCCCCGCAGACAGCGATGGCCAAGTCTGCCCCTGCACAGTCGCAGGAGGAGCAGACTTTGGCGGGGCCATCACAGGCTCCAAAACCCAGAGGACGACCGCCAGAAGTGTCTAAGCAGTCGCAGCAAGGAAGTGAGGAGGCTGCCTCTACTTCTGCTGAAGCCACAGGGATGGCACCACGTAGAAGCACGTGTAAGAGGAAAATGCCACACAAACAGATTCACAAAGGTAGCCACTTGGGTGTTTTATTCAATTTTAATGTTTCAGTTAATTTAATGTGAACCATAAATTTCTTTCTTTTCAAAATTTTCCGCACTTGGACAAATTTGTGTGCACCATTGGGAGTGGTTTCGTTAGTTGGAGTGAAGGTCAGACATAACTCTACCTCCAGCAATGGTGGTGACTGTGAAAGGAATGGATTGGTCATTGTAGTAAGTTGTCACACAACACCAGGTTATAGTCCAACAGTTTTATTTGAAATCACAAGCTTTCGGAGCGCTGCTCCTTCGTCAGGTGAAGTGGAGAGATGCATAAAGACACAGCTTATATAGTCGGAGAATAATGCCAGATGATTACAGGTAATCTTCTAACTGCCATTTATCACACCTCGGCAGAGAGATAATCACAGCAATCAAAGGTGTGAATGGTGTCCAAACAGGTTAGTCAGGAAAACATTACATCTGTGACCTGTTTGGACACCATTCACACCTTTGATTGCTGTGATTATCTCTCTGCCAAGGTGTGATAAATGGCAGTTAGAAAGATTACCTGTAATCATCTGCCATTATTCTCTGACTATATAAGCTGTGTCTTTATGCATCTCTCCACTTCACCTGACGAAGGAGCAGCGCTCCGAAAGCTTGTGATTTCAAATAAAACTGTTGGACTATAACCTGGTGCTGTGCGACTTCTTACATTTGTCCACCCCAGTCCAACTCCGGCATCTCCACACCATGGTTATTGTAAGGATGCTTTATGGTGTGGCTGTGGGGTGTTGCCAACCTGGCGAAGCGTGTGGCAGCCATATGGGTGAACAGTGTAAAGTTAAGTAAATCTGGCCATGATGAGGCCATCCCTGGCCTCCTGGGCAGCAATGTGCTCGAGTGTTGGTGCCATCTGCACCGCAGGTTCCTCCAGCAAATATTCCTCCTTGTCTTCCAGCTGATGCTCCTCCTGCTCCTCCTCCTCTGAAGAGGCTGTGCGCTCAGTGCCTTGCTCCTCATGCAGCGCTAATCCTCGCTGCTGCGCTGTATTGTGCAGGGCGTAGCAGACTGCAACGATTCTGGAGACCCTGGCTGGTGCGTACTGAAGGCCTCCTCGAGATCGGTCAAGGCATCTGGTGGGGAGAGGGGTTTCCCAAGAGGTCACACTGGAGATGGGTGTCAGGCTCCAAACTTCCACAACAATGAGTAGGCCTGCTAAAAGTTCCCCCAGACCTCAGACAACAAAGTTCTGCCACCTGCAAATGATGATTGGTGAAAACTCCTTTTTAATGGTGGAGCTGCAGCTGTTACTAAGCAATCCACTTGTGAGGCCGCCAGGATTACCTGGCGTGTTCCAGGGGAGGCATGTAGGATGGGGGAAATGTCTAAAAATCAGAAAGGCCTCTCAAAATTGGATTATAGAGGCAATTAAGTGGTTGTTAAGGGCCTTAAGGGCCTATCCCGCCTCTTGGAGGAGGCGGGATGGAAATGGGGTCTGAAACCCCAATTCTGAGAAAATTGCTCGGAGGCGGGATTCGGGCCCGCACGCCATTTTTTGTGATTTTAACACTTCACATGGCTCCAATCCCGCCTCCTCGGGCCTGGCAAAATCGAGCCTGACATGTTTACTCAATCAGCTGAGAGTACAAATAGCTATATTGTAAATTACAATAGCATTAACTCGTTTGTTCCATTTAGATTTTTCTCTGAATTTTCATAATATATTTGGATAGCAGGCATCAGTGCTCAGGAATGGAATTTATTCCATTTTTAATACTCAGTCTTAGCATTAAACATTCCTGAGTTGGGTACAGCAGTAGCCACAATACTTAAAAAATATAATTCATTCTCAGGATGTGGCTGACGCTGGCAAGGACAGCATTTATTGCCCATCCCTAACTGCCCTTGAGAATGTGTTGGTGAGCCGCCTTCTTGAACCGCTGTAGTCCGTGAGGTGAAGGTACTCCCATAGTGCTGTTAGGTAGGGAGTTCCAGGATTTTGACCCAGCGATGATGAAGAAATGGCGATATATTTCCAAGTCGGGATGGTGTGTGACTTGGAGGGGAACTTGGAGGTGGTGGTGTTCCCATGCGCCTGCTATCCTTGTCCTTCTAGGTGGTAGAGGTCGTGGGTTTGGGAGATGCTGTCAAAGAAGTCTTGGGGAGTTGCTGCAGTGCATCTTGTAGATGGTACACATTGTAGACATGGTGCGCTGGTGGTGAAGGGAGTGAATGTTTAAGGTGGTGGATGTGGTGCCAATCAAGCATTGTCCTGGATGGTGTCAAGCATCTTGAGCATTGTTGGAGCTGCTCTCATCCAGGCAAGTGGAGAGTATTCCATCACACTCCTGACCTGTGCCTTGTAGATGGTGGAAAGGCTTTGGGGAGTCAGGAGGTGAGTCACTCGCCATAGAATACCCAGCCTCTGACCTGCTATTGTGGCAACAATATTTATGTGGTTGGCTCAGTTTAATTTCTGGTCAATAGTGACTTGATGATGGTAATGCCGTTGAATGTCAAGGGGTGGTGGTTAGACTTTCTTTTGTTGAAGATGGTCATTGCCTGACACTTAAGTGGCAAGAAACATTTGTGCCACACATCAGCTCAAGCTGGAATGTTGTCCAGGTCTTGTTGCATGCAGGCACTGACTGCTTCATTATCTGAGGAGTTGCAAATGGAGCTGAACACTGTGCAATCATCAGCGAACATCCCTGTTTCTGAACTTATGATGAAGGCCATTGATGAAGCAGCTGAAGATGGTTGGCCCTAGGACACTGTGCTGAGGAACTCCTGCAGTGCTTTTCTGGGGCTGAGATGACTGGCCTCCAACAACCACAACCATCTTTCTTTGTGCTAGGTAGGACTCCAGCCAGTGGAGAGTTTTCCCCCTGATTCCTATTGACTTTAATTTGACTTGGGCTCTTTGATGCAACACTCAGTCAAATGCTGCCCTGATGTCACCTCACCTCTGGAATTCAGCTCTATTGTGCATGTTTGGACCAAGGCTGTAATGAGGTCTGGAGCTGAGTGGTCCTGGCAGATACCAAACTGAGCATCAGTGAGCAAGTGCTGCCTGATAGCAGTGTCGATGACACCTTCCATCACTTTGCTGATGACTGAGTAGACTGATGGGGCGGTAATTGGCCGGATTGGATTTTTCCTGCTTTTTGTGGACAGTTCATACCTGGGTAATTTTCCACTTTGTCGGGTAGATGCCAGTGTTGTAGCTGTACTGGAACAGCTTGGCTAAATGCACGGCTAGTTCTGGAGCACAAGTCTTCAGCACTACAGCTGGGATGTTGTCCAGTGCCCATAGCCTTTGCTATATTCAGTGCGTTCAGCCATTTCTTGATATCACGTGAAGTGAATTGAATTGGCTGAAGACTGGTTTCTGTGATGGTGGGGACCTCAGGAGGAGGCTGATATGGATCAACCACTTGGCACTTCTGGCTGAAAATGGTTGCAAATGCATCAGCCTTGTTTTTTGCACTCACATGCTGGGCTCTGCCATCATTGAGGATGGGGATGGTTCCTGGATTCTCCTCCTTCCGTTAGATGTTTAGTTGTCCATCATCATTCACGACTGGATGTGGCAGGACTGCAGAGTTTTGATCTGATCCGTTGATTGTGGGATCACTTAGCTCTGTCTATAGCATGCTGCTTCCACTTTTTAGCATGCATGTGTTGTAGCTTCACCAGGTTGGCACCTCATTTTTTGGCACACCTGGTGCTACTCCTGGCATGCTCTTCTACACTCCTCATTGAACTAGGGTTGGTCCCCTGGTTTGATGGTAATGATAGAGTGAAGAATATGCTGGGCCCTGAGGTTACAGATTGTGGTGGAATACAATTCTGCTGCTGCTGATGGCCCACAGCACCTCATGGATGCCCAGGTTGGGCTGTTAAATCTGTTCTGAAACTATCCCATTTAGCACGGTGGTAGCGCCACACAACATGATGGAGAGTGTCCTCAGTGTGACGGCAGGACTTTGCCTCCGCAAGGACTGTGCGCTGGTCACTCCTACTGATACTGTCATGGACTGTCACCACCTGCCGCAGACCCAGTGTGGCAGCGATGTCCTTTAGGACTCGGCCAGCTCATTCAGTATTGGTGCTTCAGAGCCATTCTTGGTGATGGACATTGAAGTCCCCCACCCAGAGTACATTTGGTGCTCTTGATACCCTCAGCATTTCTTCATGGAGGAGTGCATCAGTTGAGGGAGGTAAGCAGCAGAAGGTTTCCTTGCTTGGAGTTAATGTAGGACTCCCAGGGCCACTGTATACCACTATGCCACCACCTCTGGTGTGTCTGTCCAGCTGGTGGGACAGGACATACCCAGGGTTGGTGATGGAAGAGTCTCGGTCTGGGACGTTGGCTGAAAGGTATGATTCTGTGAGTATGACTAGTCTGTGGTACTCCCAGTTGGCTCGCCCAATATTAGTGAGGAGGACTTTGCAAGTTTGACTGGGTTGGGTGTGCCTTTGTCATGTCCGGTCGATGCTGGGTGGTCCGTCCAGTTTTATTCTTTTGACCATTTTTCGTAGCGGTTTGACACAACTGAATGGCTTGCTAGGCCATTTCAGAGGGTCTGGAGTCACATATAGGCCGGGTAAGGACAGCAGATTTCCTTCTCTAAAGGACATTAGTGAACCAGATGGGTTTTTATGACAATCGGTAGTTTCATGGTCACTAGCTTTATATTCCAGATTTAATTAATTAACTGAATTTAAATTCCCAGCTACCGTGGTGGGATTTGAACTCCTGTCTCCAGGCCTCTGGATTACTAGTCCAGTAACATAACCATTATGCTACTGTACACCCTGGAGAAATAAAATTCTCTTTATTGTGCTGCAACAATCCATTTTAATCTGAATTTCAAAGAGCAGGACATTATACACCAAGCAGACTGTGCTAAATTTGATGCCAGGTGAAATAACAGTATTCTAACCCGCTATATCACCCAGTTCTCTTGTTTTATATAAATAGTAAATCAGAAAAAAATTAAACAAAGAACGTTCCAGAACATTGTAATTAATATACTCTGCTTTACTTTCCCTTGAGAAATATGTATTAATGAAGGAGTATAATGCAATACTGTAAAGAATTATTTCCCCACAAAATATCACAGAAGTAAATGCAAATGAAACTGAAGAAACTCTTCAGGGAAATGTAAATAAAAAGTTGATGATATACTGTCGTAAATGCTACTTACCCTTTAATAAAGCAATTATCTCCTCTGTAAAGAATCCACTCTCAATCCATTCACGATAATCTTGAATTAAATCAAATGCACTAACACCTTGATTGTTCTTCTGCTTTATATTTGCCCCTAGAGAAAAATAAAACATCTATGCAAGCTGGAAGTATCACATCTTTGACTTGACTCTCTAAAATACGCTCTGCCCAGCCTTTGCAAATGATGGCTTCTCTGTGTATGTTGTAGCAGCAGATGCAACCATTACCTCACACAATTCCAGTAGGTGTACCATCGTACAGGAAAAAAATCAAATTTTACTGATTTTATGGACAGACCATAACTGCATTTTAAACAAAAAACCCAGAGTCTATTTAACAAAAAATTGATTTCTATGTTGATAATTTATAAATCCAATCCCCAGCCTGATTAATAACTTGGGAAATTTTCTCCTGCACTATCAATTTTACCTCTGATTTCAAGGTTTTGAGGTTAGATTGAGCTAAACCATATTAAAATTTGTTTGTTGGCATTTATTGCAAACTGATGTCTGGGATGTTCTGTTGGGATGCATTCATTTTAACATTAACAAATAAAACAAACCACTAAAAACAAGTTCTGACAGCTCCATAGGTAAATGAACCATATTTGTGTTGTTGGACCTTTTAGGCCAGGAAGGTCATGGGGGAAAAATTCAGTTGGTTTGCGCCTCCCGTTAGCACCTTAAGAGGGCGCTAATGTGGCGTAAAGCAACTAGCGCCCGGGCGCGGCGATGTTTGTGCCGCTTGCAAAATTAACTAGACATTTTGCGGCGGTGCTAAACACTACCGCCACGATCTCCTGCACCGGCAGATCGTGACGTCAGTCGAGTGTGCAACGCCCCGGTAGTGCCCTGGACCGGATATTGAGTGGCGCCCCCTGCCTTACCACCTGCCGCTAGCAACGACAGGTTGAGGGGAGCATTTTGCAGTCAGGAAGGGACTGGGGGAGCACTATTTAAAGGCGACCGCTTCCTGCCTTTTATTGTTGGTGACATTTTTGCACCACACATTCTGAGAGAGAGAGAGAGACTCCTGGAGAGATTCAACACTGTGTGAAGAAGATTTGGGCACTGAGCAGCACTTTGCAGGTTCATTTTGATTTGCCCTTGTATCGATTTAGAAGAGACTGTGGGGGCTGTACTCTGAGCTCTTTCCCATGGCCTCTCCATTGTTCTTTCCAGCAGATTTGATGTACAGGTCTCTCCAGGCCAAGATTCAAGGCTGCAATGAGCAGGATGTGGATGGAGAGCAAGATCAACCCTCCCCTTTAAGAACTGGCCGGCGCCAGTGTGTCTCTGTTCCATTGCTGATTGACATCACATGAGCTTCGCCAGCGCTCTGAGGTAGCGCCTCGCTCCTCGGCCTTTGCGCCTTAAGACTGGTGTGTAGCACCTGATTTAGCTCTCCAATCACCTCCGGGGCGATAAAATTCAAGTTTGCAGTCGGAGACGATAATTAGCGCCAGGTGCTAATCTTTGTGCCCGGCCGATAATTGCGCCCCAAATGGGACGATACTGAATTTCTCCCCCCATAAGTTTAATCTGTGGTTCTGTGCTGAGTTGATTGATCTTAGCCAGGCAGCAATGTCCCTGGACTAGGGAAGGGATAATCTATTTTTGTAAATGAACCAGTATTCTCAATTCCGATCACTATCTAGTTAGCTCTATTGAAAACTATGGGGGGAATTTTAACCCTCAAGGACCAGTGGGGCAGATTGGAGGTAAAAGTTTTTAAATTCTGAAACCCAAATTTCAGCAGGCTGGCTGTCGGGTGGGAAACCTGTTGAGAAAACGTAAAAGACATCCTGCATTTAAATTCAGCAGGATGTCTGGGAAATCCATACTCCCGGAATTCTCATCCAGAAATCAATCCCCCGCTCTCTTCAGAGCCCCAAGTAAATATCAAATATTGGGGCCTGTGCGTGTGGACGTCAACATCAGCTATGATATTGCTCACAGTCAAAAAACCTCACAACCCTTACTGTGCAAGCTAACCTGAACAGTGTCCAATTGACTGAGAACCAGGAACCTACCAGTCTGTGGAATCATACTCCAAGAAAATGTCAGTGCCCTCAGGTGAGGAGCAGAGAAAATTGGATCAAGTTGCTCTGCAAAAGGTAGATATCACCAGGGAAAACTGTACTTTATTCAGTTTGTGCACTCATGGACCAATATAAGGATGGTTACTCTCAAGGCTATCTGCAAGGACTGATATGGATAAAACTAATTAGATCACCAGTATTTCTAAGTTCCTGTTTCCAGTTTCTGGATCTCTCAAATCTATATTATAGGAGTAGTTTGCCAGGAGTAAGTCCTCATGGTTTCCAAAGTCCCCCTCCCATTATGATAGCAGCATGGTGTAGGGTGCCCTAGATACATTAATGAGTTGAGAAGTAGCTTAAATATTTTAAGGTAAAATAGCAAATGGAAAATACAAAGAAATAAAAAGAAAAAAGTCATTAGCTTTGAGAGAATGGGCAGTCCCTTAGACAGGCGTCAGTAGATGGTGGAGGTAGCAATGATTCAATCAGATAGTGTATCTCACCTAGTGACATGAGTGAGCATGATCCTTTAACCCCTGCATCTGGACCTTTCATCACAAAAGTGAGATCAAGTCAGGTAACATTTTTAGACATGTTACATATTTGTTGAAACTATCATTGCAGCAACACTCGCAGGTGTTCCCATAACAACTAACTGATTCACATACAGATTTATTTAAAAGGGAAAATCTGCTTAATATTCTTGCAGAAAAAAGACATCATGGCCAGGAATTTGCTGCAATGGCATTGTTGACAACATAGGAACAGGAGTAGGCCATTCAGCCCCTCGAGCCTGTTCCACCATTCAATTAGATCATGGCTGAGGATTTCACCAAGCTCTAACTAACGTAAATCCAAAGAAGCACATGGGTAAAGGGAGGACATGCAATGGTGGTCAGCTTCCTCGTCACTAGATTCCATGCAATTTTAATATATTCATTTATTTAATAGCCGGTGAAAGAACCTTTTTTTTCCATGCCTGCCTTTTCGTGGGATACGTGGAACATTCTTTGTTCCAGTCCTACTTAAGTTCCCTCTCGGCCTTCTTTTTCCTGTTCATTGATGACTGTGTCGGTTCCACATCCTGCTCTCACCCTAAACTGGAATATTTCACCAATTTTCCCTCTAACTTCCACCCCCTCCCTTACCTTCACCTAGTCCATTTCTGACTCTTCCCTTCCCTTGCTCGGCTTCTCTATCACCATTACTGGGGATAGGCTGTCCACCAATGTCTACTGCAATCCCACCGACTCCCTCAGCTACCTTGATTATACTTCCTCACACCCTGCTTCCTGTTAGGACTCTATGCCATTCTCCCAGTTTTTTGGTCTCTATCATATCTGTTCTGACGATGCCATCTTACATAACAGGAGGGAATTTTAACATCAGTGAGCAGGTGGGAATCGGTTCAGGTGGGAGGGGGCTGTTTAATGGGCTCCCAGGAGGTGGATTGGCATTTAAAATATGTTAAGAAGGCTGGAAGCCTCGGATTTAACCTGCGTTGCAGGTTTAACTGTTGCCAGGTTTCCAGAAAGCTGGCAGCTGCAGTGAGGCAAGGACAGCCTCAGGGATCACTCCTTCTGGGCTAGGAGGAGCAGGAGTGCTTTCTCCTGGCCCCCCAAGCTCGCCCCCCACCCACCCCACTCCCCATACAAAACGCTCCCCTGGGTTCAGACCTCCCCCCGGGGTCATGAATCAGACACCCCCCCACTCCCAGATTGGGGATTGACCCCCCGGGATAGGACCCCTGGGGTTGGGGATTGAACCCCACAACCGGGATTTGAACCCCGGGGTGGGGGGGGATACCTGTCAATGACGAAAGACACACGGTGTGGAGCTAAATCTCTAAAGCCTGCGGAGAAAGCTAGACTTCTGGGTTTCCCACGCACTACCGGACCCTCCCCCTCCCAGGGCGTCGGGAAGTAAAAGTTCCCCGCAGAGTCTCCGAAATGTCTTCATTATTCCTTGGCTGAGGGTTCCCCTCCACTGTGATTGACAGGTTCTCGACTGTGCCCTTCCCATTTTCTGCACTTCCACCCACACCCATTCTACTCCCTCCCAGAACCATGATAGGGTACCCCTTGTCCTCACCTTCCACTTCAACAGCCTTTGCATTCAATGGATCATCCTCCACCATTTTCACCATGATAGAAACATAGAAGATAGGAGCAGGAGTAGGCCATTCGGCCCCTCGAGCCTGCTCCGCCATTCAATGTGATCATGGCTGATCATCCAAATTCAGTACCCGGTCCCTGCTTTCTCCCCATACCCCCCAGATTTTGTTATGTTGGTTGAGGGATAAATATTGGCCAGGACACCGGGGATAACTCCCCTGCTCCTCTTCAAAATAGTGCCATGGGATCTTTTACATCCACCTGAGAGAGCAGACGGGGCCTCGGTTTAACATCTCATCCGAAAGACGGCACCTCTGACAGTGTAGCACTCCCTCAGCACTACAATGGAGTGTCAGCCTAACTTTATGTGCTCAAGTCCCTGAAGCGGGACTTGAACCCATAACTTCCTGACTCAGAGGCGAGTGTGCTACCAACTGAGCCACCGCTGATGCCATCGCCAAACACATCTTCCCCTCCCCTTTCAGCATTCCAAAGGGACCATTCGCTCCATGACACCCTGGTCCATCAGCCCCAATGCCTGCTTCCCTTCTGCTGGGCCCTTCCCATGCAAGTGCAGCAGATGCTCTTCCTATACCTCCATCCACCGCCCCCAAACACTCCTTCCAGGTGAAACAGTGATTTACTTGTACTTCTTCAAACTTATAGTATATTCACTGCTCATGATGCAATCTTCTCTACATTGGGGAGACCAAATGCAGATTGGGTGATTGCTTTCCTGTTCAGTCCGCAAGCCTGAGCTTCCGGTTGCTTGCTACTTTAATTCTCCAGCCCACTCCCACTCTTACCTCACTGCCCTTGGCCTACTACACTGTTCCAATGAAGCTCAATGCAAGCTCGAGGAACAGTACCTCATCTTCCTACTAGGCATTTTACAGCCTCCTGGCTTGACCTCCTTTCTCATTTTCTCTCGGACAGCTGGGGCTGGTAATGGAGGATGGCTGCACCAGAGTCACTGGGAGTGGAGGAGATGTAGGCTATTGCTTGGGCAGGAGATCCCTTATCGGTACATGGTCAGTGAGGTTGTATGCACTCCAGGGATCTACCTGCCTTTCTTCCCTTTCCTGGGCCCTGGCCTTCTCTTTGCCAGATTGTCCACGATTCCCTCCCCCTCTGCTATCCTGCTGTAACCATTTACACCTCCTCTGGACCAACGTTTCTCCTAAGCTGCACAGGCAATGTTCCCCCAAGAGGTCCAGCGCAGGCCACTCACCAGCTGTTATGGTGGAAAAGATATAGTGCATGTGTGCAGCGGCTGTGCAGAAAATTTAAAGGGATCGCGCACCAAACCTAAAAATTAGAGGGAACATTGCTCTGGACCCATCTTTTGTTTTTATACTTGTTTTATTCTCACCTCCTTTTGTCTTGCACCTTCATCACTTTTGTCATTTAGTCATTACTGCCCCCACCCTATCACAGACCTTTCCCTCTGTTTCTCTCTCCACACATGCTGCCTGACTTGCTGAGTGTTTCCAGCATTTTCTGTTTCTATTTCAGATTTCCAGCATCCGCAGCATTTTGCTGTTGTTTTAACCTCTTTTTAATGTTTATTGAATATCATTTGATTGATACAGAGCCCACCAGCGGCATTCTGTAACGGTTTAAGTGGCAGTGACGATCAAAGTATCGTCATTTCAGAAACTAACTTTCAACTATTTCAGTGAGGGTAATGATGACACGGCACAGAAGTCGCAGGAAGGTATGGTGTGGCGAAAGTAATGGTGTAAGTCACTCATGTCATAATGTCCTGGAACAACTCTGCAAGAGTAATGGTGTACGCAGTAGATGCTGGTGTCCTGGCCAATACTTATCCCTCAACCGACATAACAAAAACAGATGATCTGGTCGTTGTCACATTGCTGTTTGTGGGAGCTTGCTGTGCGCAAATTCGCTGCCGCGTTTCCCACATTACAACAGTGACTACACTTCAAAAGTACTTCATTGGCTGTAAAGCGCTTTGAGACGTCCGGTGGTCGTGAAAGGCGCTGTATAAATGCAAGTCTTTCTTTACAATGGCGCAAGTTTTCAGGAAAATTCGGGCCTATACGATGAGAAACAGTTGGAGACAAGCCAAGAGGTACAGAGAAGACAATGAGAGAAAGTGTGTGAGAGATAAACAGGAAATAAAAGAAGTGGGAAACAGTGGTAGAGAATGAATAAGAGTGCGAGGTAAGCAAAGAGTAACAGGAAGAGAATGAAAGACATTCCTTTTACAATTATCCAGAAGTAATGCCACAGAAGATTAACTGTACTGTCAATAAAGGAAAAAATGCCTTCATTACCATATTGCATTAGAAGGCTTGTCCCATAATAGTTTGATGCCTGAACTGTATAGAACAGAGGGGTGCAGTGGTCACAGTTCAGTACATCGACCTTGGCATTGTTTGATAGCAGTAATATCAGCAGGTCATTGCAACTATCTTTAAGAGCAGCAAGGTGCAAAGCACTGTGTGTAGGAAACAGAAGAAATCACTTATTTTAAGTATCATAAAAGGTACAAATCACAAAGCAATAGGATATTAAAGCTAAATTTAATAAAATTAAGCTAATAGATTAGTTACTTCCATGAAAATAAAATCAATGAAACTCAACTGGTAAAAAATACATAATTTTATAATTAAGGGGCTTTGGAGATGGGAATAGATCACTGACTAAATAAAAAGATCATGTGCCCCAGAAAAGACCATATCCATTCCTGGAAGGTCAGGGAATTACTGTAGGCGTGATTAGGTTGAGCTGAAATAAATAGGCTGAGAAAGACTGAAAATCTGTCTGAGGCCTAGCAGGGGTGGATATGAGGAATAATAGAGGTGGATCTATTTAGAGGGAAAATAACAACCCTTAATGTCAAAGACAAAGTAGGGGGATTGTGATGGCGTGTCACAACAGCAACATGTTTTGATGTTGATTTTTGCCATTTTAGTATTGCATCAAAACTCCTAGTTTTATCAATGCTTTCTATATTTTATGTAATTTTTAACATGGAATCAAAGTAAAAGTGGATGAAGTTTTGGCACAACAGCTCTACGTGACATGATTTGGAGCCACCACAGGAGAGAGAAATTAACTCCAACTATGCCAGACAACTCTGCCAGTGACACAGTGAATCGGGGAACGGGGGGGGGGGGGGTGGAAGGTGGGGGGTAGGGGGAGGGGGAGGGGGTGGGAAGAGGGGTGGTTTCTGAGGGGGATAGTGGGAGGTGGGGGGAGGGGCAGCTGGACCTTGGGGTAGGATCTAAAATTTTTCTGAATGAAAAAGTTAATCCTATTGTTATCTTCAAGAAAGGGTTGGTACAAGTGGTAGGCATTATTAGAACATTCTAGCTTAATAGTGATCTCAAATATTTTTGCAAATTCTAATTATATCACAATAGACTCAAGCAGTTGACTGTGTGGATCATCAATAACAAAGTAAAAATAGTACAGAAAGCGCTAATTACATTTGTGAAAGAAATTGAATTTGCTCCTTACTGCATGACCTCCAACTGCTTGATTAGAATAGGAAACTTTTCAACCCAAATAGGGATGCAAATTTGTTTAAAATTACACTAAAGGTGCATAGGGGGAGAAATTGGGTACCGTTTCGTCTCCCGTCATCACCTCTGGGGGGCGATAACAGGGCACGAACCACTCACCGCCCTCGGGTGCGGAGAATATCACCTCCCGCTAAATTCAGCAGGAGGTTTGTGGCGGCGGTATGGCGTTACGCCCCGATCTCCCTTCGCCCGGAGATCATGACGTCATCGCCGTGCGCATCGCCCCGGTAGCGCCCCAGACCCGAACTTTGGTTTCGCCCCCCGTAACATCGCCAGGCGAAAACAGCGGCAGCTGCAGGAGGCGTTCATCGGGAGGCCGGGCGTTTCGGGGGCGATACTTAAAGGTGAGGTGGCCGAGGTAGGGGAGAAAATACTCAAATGCTCATTCTCTGTTTTATTTGCTTTTTTCCCCAACGCTCGATCAGCCCAGCACTCTGCTGCAGTGCATCGGGCTGATCGGGCCAGATCCCGGTGCCATCGGGGACCAGGTAAGTTTTTCCCCTTGCAGAGCCTGCAGCGATGGCCCTTTAAGGGAGGGAAGGAGCCTTCCAACAGGGCAGCGCTGCCCAGCCCATTGTTCAGCGCTGCTCACCTACCGCCTTGCCTGCTGCCTGTTGCGCTCCAGGAAGGAAGTGGAGTGCTAAGTCAAGTGCTCCACTTCCTTCCTGGAGTGCAAAACCGAAGTTTTTAAAAGTTGAGAAACATTAGCGCCTTAAACGGGGCTATAACGAATTTCACCACCCCCCCACACCGCCCATAACCTATTGTCTGGATAACTGAGCTATATCTAGAGGTCTTATCTGTTACTTTATTACATTGGGCTGTAATTTGCAGCCCCTATGGGTGTGTACGAGGTGTAGGGGCCGCGCAAGTGCCACGCTTAGGCATGACAGATCATCCACATCCCCAGGAAAAGGGCATCCGCGGGCAGAGAGCTGGGCTATTTGCCCAACTCCTGCCCAGCAAATGCCCGTGAAATTCTTACGTAAGGCCTGCTTTTACCAGCGTAAGAGTTTTAAAAAACAGAAAATTAAAATTTTAGCGATAAATTTATACATTTAAAAACCTGTGAAATAAGGTGAGTTTATTTTTAGCCCCTTTAAAACATGTAATTAAACAAATTAAATATTTAATTAAATGGCATTTTAATTAATTTTAAATGTGATTTTTTTTAAATTTATTTAAAGTGTATAGGTATTTTTTGGGGGTATTCCCATTCATACTTATGGGGTTTCCGTACATACGGAATCCCGATAAGAATGAATGGGGATCCTCCTTCTGTCATTCATTGGGCCAGCCCACATGATCCCAGGGGCGCTGGCGAACCGCGTGCACCCCCCCCCCGGGGGATACGTGTGCCTCTACACATGTCTACGCATAGAGGCCCCGGAGCGCAAGTCTCCGTGGATCCCGAGGCAGCAGCCAAGTTCATAGATTTTTTGCCGGTCGGAGGCATCCGCCCGCGGGAAGTCTCCGACCGCAAATTCAGGCCCATTACCTTTTTTCTTCACTACATAAACTTGGATTTAAAATATTAGCATTTTAAATATAATGCAAATTAAACTGAACTTCCTCACAACAATGTGCTTCTGTGTACTCAAGTAACAGTTCATTTTTCTTACCTATCTCCATGTTGGTCAACTGAATTAATATTGACTCCATTCCTTATAAGAAATTCCAGACACTGAGCTTTTCCTTGCCTGTAACAAAACAAGTTATTTTTTTTAAACACATATTGCATTTCTGCTCCATACCTATCGCTTCAGGTGCAAACTAAAATGACCGTCATAAACTGATAGTGGCAACATACACTTCTATTTCATCATGTAGTAATCCAAACAGCAGTTCTTCTTGCTCTTCACCTTTAAAATTGAAGCCCTTTTCAGTGAGCCTGCAAATTAAATCAAACCAACATTAAAGAATAAAAGGTAAATTTAAAATATAAATGTGCTATGTTTGAATATCTCGCCATCTGCACTTCAACTCTTTTCATCTTAAATATAAGCATCTGTTATGCGATCAGGGAGCTAATGGACTACTCCTGGATGCAAACTCTCCTGTTATTTTTGTAGTGTATGTACCTTTAAGAGAACTACTTTTACAGCTCCTGTATACTGTAGTACCGGCAGTGACCACCCCTGTATATAAGCCTTGAGCATGCCTCTGTACTGCCAGTCTTCAGACTACCCTACTCCAGTAAACACCTGTTGATTGTTAAGTTACAGCATCCGTGTAGTTATTTGAAAACATCATACTCTCAAAATCACGGATCTAACAGTGGCGACGAGTGTCGATTCGAATCTACCTGCAACTCTGCATTTCCCTTCAAGGATTCGCTCCGGGAGGGCGGTGGAAGAAAGTCGAGGCCAGAAGCACGGGCGTCGACCACGAGCAACCGCCCAGTCATCCGGCAGAGAGTGAACATCGCAGGGGAGGCTGTTGAGAGCCGGGCTTGGTTCCCCAGCCACGACGATCCAGCAACAGACTGACAACAGGTACAGCGCAGGCCCTTCCCGGACAGCGGCGGCTGGAGCCGACCGACGGCAGACAAAAAGCCGAGCAGCGTCGACGGGGTAAGAGAGAGGGTGAAGCACACAGGATGCAGCCGGGGGTTAAAAACCGAGCGGCGTCGAGGAAAAACAAAACGGAGATAAAGAGGGTAAAGCAGCAGCCGGGTTCAGGACCAAGCGACGGAAACGGGAAAGGTGCACAGGAGAAGGCGCAGAACACAGCCAGGGCTCAAGCGCTGAACAGCGTCCGCGGGGAGAAGAAGGGAGAGCGCGGGAGATGCCATTGAGCCGCGGAGAAGAAGGGAGAGCGCGGGAGACGCCATTTTTAGAAGCCGCAGCGGAGAAGAAGGGCGAGCGCAGGAAGAAAGGAAAGCGCGGGAGACGCCATTTTGTGCCAGCGGAGAAGAAGGGAGAGCGCGGGACACGCCATTTTTGACAGTTAAATCACACCCAGGGATGCCGAAGAGTGGCAGTATCTCTGCGTTCAACAATGAAGTCGAAGATTGGGCGACACATGTGGAATGCATTGAGGTGTGCTGCAGGGCGAATGAAGTGCCAGATGCTAGGAAAGCACTGGTTTTGTTAAATTCCATGGGTGCAAAAACTTATGGCTTACTGCGAAACCTAATAACCCCAGAGAAGCCCGTGGATAAGAATTTCAGAAGCATAGTAGAAATCCTACAGGACCACTTAAACCCCACACCGCTGCCGATAGCAGAAAGATTTAAGTTCCACAAACGGAACCAGCATAAGGGTGAAAGTAATGCTGAGTACTTAACGGAACTGCGCAAGCTATCGAAACACTGCCAGTTTGGAGTGGGACTAGCAGATACGTTAAGGGACAAATTTGCGTGTGGGCTTCAAAGTGAAGGAACCCAGAAACGGCTTCTATCAGAAAAGGATCTTACGCTGGACAAGGCTTTCAGCGTGGCAGTATCACACGAAGCAGCCGCACAGGGCGCTGCAGAGATACAACGGAGACCGCAAGAATATGGCACCAATGAAATGTCATATGGAGCAGGGAAGTGTTATCGCTGTGGCAGAACAACACACGACCAGAAGGATTGTTGGTTCAAGGACCAAGTGTGCAGACAGTGTGGAAAAGCAGGACACATAGCAAGAGTCTGCAGGTCAGGGAAGAAAACCAACAGCAAGAAATCTCCACAGGAGAAGTACAAAAAGGTACACAAGGTGATGGACAGTAGTTCAGACGAACAGAAAAGTGATAGACTCCAGAAGCAAGGAGCTGGGTTGTCTGAAACTACATAAGGTAACCAAAATGGAGGATCACCAGACGATCTGGGTCACACTCAAGATAGACGGAGTCCAAGTGAAAATGGAATTGGACACAGGATCAGCCCTAACAGTCATAAACCAAAGGGACTACAAGCGGCTATTTTCACACATACCCTTGAAAGCTAGAGATTGTCTTGAAGACGTACACGGGGCAAAAAGTCTACCCCAAAGGAAAAATAAGGGTGAAAGTGATATACAAAGGCCAGGAAATACCTAAAATGGACCTATATGTATTGCCAGATGGAGGACCACCACTACTAGGGCGTGAATGGATCCGGAAGATACAATTAGATTGGCATTCCATACAGGCACTGAAGGTTGAGGCCAAAAAGGATGACGACGTCACACCTGGACAACTGTCAAAAATGCTAACTGATGCACAAGAAGTGTTCCAGGAGGGACTCGGAACACTAAAAGGCATAACAGCAACGATTAAAATAGAGGAAAGTGCAAGCCCAAAGTTTCTTAAGGCCAGACCAGTGTCTTATGCGATCTGACCAGCCGTCGAAGCAGAGCTGGAAGGGTTGGAACGTTCAGGAGTACTGTCCAAAGTAGACAGGAGCGAGTGGGCTACACCCATCGTTCCTGTAATGAAGAGGTCATTGAGTAATACGCCTGGGGAACCAAAGAAGGTCCGTATCTGTGGGGATTTTAAGGTGACAGTGAACCCAGTCCTTCACACGGTACAATATCCGCTTCCACGGATTGAGGATATTTTCGCCTCGCTATCTGGAGGTAAATGCTTCACCAAAATTGATCTAGCCCAGGTGTACTTGCAAATGGAGGTAGAAGAAGCCTCGAAACAATACCTCAAGATCAACACTCATAAAGGTCTCTACCAATACAACCGGCTGGTGTTCGAGGTAGCATCGGCTCTGGCTATTTGGCAAAGGGCGATGGATCAAGTCCTGCAAGGGATTCCAGGGACCCAGTGTTATTTGGACGACATCCTGGTCACGGGCGAAAATGACAGTGATCACCTCACCAACCTGGAGAAGGTGCTCACTGGATTAAAGGAATATGGGCTACGAGCTAATCGCCACAAGTGCGAGTTTTTCCAGAAGCAGATCTAGCATTGTGGCCACGTTATTGATGAAGAGGGGTTACATAAGTCCCCTGAAAAGATTGAGGCAGTAGTCAATACTCCAGCACCGGAAAATGTGTCACAACTGAGGTTGTTCCTCGGGCTGGTGAACTACTACCATAAGTTCTTGCCGAATTTGTCTACAGTACGACACCCACTGAACACCCTACTGCAAACGGGGGTACCATGGAAGTGGAATGACGAACGTAAACGAGCTTTCCAGAAGTGCAAAGAATTGATCACATCAAAAGAGGTGTTGGCCCATTTCAACCCAGCACTACCAATTCATTTGGCATGTGATGCATCACCCTATGGTATTGGAGCGGTGCTGTCGCACAAATTCCCAGACGGGTTGGAGAGGCCAGTAGCCTTTGCGTCTCGGTCACTAACCTCAGCCAAGCGCAACTACGCCCAGATTGACAGGGAGGCCCTCAGCCTAGTATGTGGAGTAAAAAAATTCAACCACTATCTGCCTGGGCAGAAGTTCACCTTGCTGACTGACTACCAACCACTTGTCTCCATCTTTAATCCAAAGAAGGGCGTTCCAGTGATGACTGCACAACGGTTACAAAGATGGTCCCTTTTTCTAGGGGCAAACCAATATGAAATAGAATATAAAGGCATGAAACAGCATGGAAACGCTGATGGGCTATCACGCCTGCCACTGCCTACTGTGGAGGAAGCACCAGCAGTGGACCCCATCGAGATATTTTATTCATCGATAATTGAACGATTGCCAGTAACTAACGCTGATATAGAGAAGGAGACCCGCAATGATCTGACACTGTCTCGGGTATATGATTTGACGGTGAGGGGATGGCCAACACATGGCGACTCACTGTTGCCAGCATTCTCATCCAGAAGAGAACAGCTGTCAGTATGCCAGGGGACAGTGATGTGTGGATCCCGAGTGGTAATTCCACCCAAGTTAAGGGAGAGAGTGTAAAATGAGATTCACGAAGGTCATCTGGAGGGGTGAAAATGAAAAGCCTTGCTAGGGCTTATGTGTGGTGGCCGGGGATCGATCAACAAATCGAGGACCTAATCAAGAGCTGCTCAGAATGCAAGGTCCAAAATGCACCACCACATGCCCCTCTACACCCATGGGAGTTGCCCTCCTCTCCATGGCAACGGGTGCATATTGATTTTGCTGGTCCATTCATGGACTCAATGTTCTTAATAGCAGTGGATGCTCACTCGAAATGGCCTGAGATGATAAAAATGTCCTCAACCACTGCAGAGAAAACGATTGCAGTCCTACGGACCATATTTGCCAGGAACGACTTGCCAGAGCAGATTTGCTCTAATAATGGACCACAGTTTGTGTCCGAAGAGTTTCGGAAATTTATGAGAAGGAATGGGGTAAGGCATTACACATCCGCCCCGTATCATCCAGCCACAAATGGATTGGCTGAGAGGTTCGTACAAACCTTTAAAAAGGCGATAAAGGCCATGTGCGACGATGAAATTCCACTACAGCATAAGCTGGACAATTTCCTGTTAGCCTACAGAAATGCGACACATGCAGTTACCAACCAGACCCCGGCCATGATGTTCTTTAACCGAAGGTTGAGATCTCGTCTGGATTTGCTCAGGCCAAATGTGCGAAGAAATGTTGAGGATAAACAATTCCAGCACATCAATGAGAAGCCGACAAGGAGCTTCAATATAGGACAACCAGTCTTGGCCCGTGACTACCGAACAGAGAAATGGCAACCCGGAACGATATGCACATGGCAGGGGCCATTAATGTATACAGTGGATGTCGGGGAGAACATTGTGAGACGCCACGTCGATCAGATCTTAGCGTCACAGGAATGAGTCAACCCCATGTCTCGCGTACCTGGGGATGAACCCGACATACCGGTAGCATTTACCTCAGAAACAGTAGCAGTGGAAACTGATGAACTAACCGACGAAAGGGGGCCAGAATCGCCTCCGCACCAAGAACAAGTACCTCAGGAAAGGCGCTATCCAGAAAGGATCAGGAAGCCGCCCCAAAGACTGAATCTATAAATGGACTATTTCTGTTTAATGTGCATGTTAAAGTGTTAATTGTTATTTGAATATTATGGGTACTGCTAATCTAAAAGGGGAGGAATTGTAGTGTATGTACCTTTAATAGAGAACTACTTTTACAGCTCCTGTATACTGTAGTACCGGCAGTGACCACCCCTGTATATAAGCCTTGAGCATGCCTCTATACTGCCAGTCTTGAGACTACCCTACTCCAGTAAACACCTGTTGATTGTTAAGTTACAGCATCCGTGTAGTTATTTGAAAACATACTCTCAGAATCACGGATCTAACAATTTTTATATATTTTTTGTACTTGTAGGTGACACAAAACATTTCCTTAAGTAAAAGAAACAAACCAAGTCATTTTGATGTAATTAAAACTAAAATCCAATTCAGATTTTTAACAATTCATTCTCAGGATGTGGGTGTCGTTGGCAAGGCCAGCATTTATTGCCCATCCCTAGTTGATCTGAGAAGTTGGTGGTGGATCTTTTTCTGGAACCACTGCAATCCATATGGTGGACGTGCTCCAACAATGCAGCGAGGCAGGGAGTTCCAGGATTTTGACCCAGCTATGAAAGAACAATGATATATGTCCAAATCAGGTTGGTGTGTGACTTGGAGGGGAGCTTGAAGGTGATGCATCTGCTGCCCTTGTCCTTCTAGGTGGTAATGGTCCAATGTTTGGGAGTTGTTGCAGTACACCCTACAGTCAAGGTACACCAATAATGGAGGGGGGTGGATGTTTAGGCTAGTGGATCAGGTACCGATTAAGCGGACTCCTGGAATATGTCGAGCTTCTTTTAAAACATTACCATTTAACCTTATTTGGTCAAATCTAAGTGTAAAATGCATCCTTGTTTACATGGACAGAATTAAAACGTGGACCAATTTCCCGTGGTCCTGCCACCAGCCTCATTAGGCATATGCAGCTTGCGTTGCACTGGGATCGCACCCCAATTTGGGTGCAATCCAATTTCTAGGCCCTTGTGTTGCAACTAATCCCTGTGCCGCAACTTCCACTTTTTCTATCCATTGAGTTGGGGTTGATGGGAATGAAGACACTGTCCGGAATTTTCTCCAGGTAGGCGGGTTGGGGGCGAGGGCCTCCAAGGCTGGGTTTCCCACAGGATCTGCCAACTTTAAAGGCAGGGTTTGATTTGCATGTGAGGCCTCGGTTTACCACCCACAGCCAGCCAGATTGAGAGGCGGGGTGGCTGCGGGCAGGTAAGCCTGCAGATGCAGAGGCGGAGCGAGGGATTGGTCCAGAGGAGGGATCGTGGGGGGCCCGATTGGGGATTGCTGGGGGGGCGATTCGTGGATCGGCAGGGCTCGGTCGGGGATCGGAGATGGGCAGGGGCTCGATCGGGGATTGGGGATTGGCAGGGGCTCGGTCGGGGGTCGGGGATCGGAGACGGCAGGGGCTCGGTCGGGGATCGGAGACGGCACGGGCTCGGTCGGGGATCGGCAGGGGATAGGGGGGGATCGGCAGGGGATGGGGGGGGGATCAGGGATTGTCACGGGCTCAGTCGGGGATTGGGGGGGGTCAGCCGGGGATCGGAATCGGCCAGGGATCAGGGGATGTAGAGGATGGGGGTGGGGGGAGGGTGTCAGCCGGAGCATCAGCGAATGGGAGAGGGGATTGTGGCCAGCCTCAGCATCATCAGTGGGGTGGGGGGTGGGGGAGGCCTCATGGTGGGGATCAGAGGCCTGGGGAGGCGATCGGAAGCCAGTGAGGGGGTCTCTGATCGGGGGGGGTGCAGGGGGGCTGGGTAGGGACCCTGGATCCAGGAGGTCGGTATAAAGCCACTTACCTCCTGGATACAGCAGTCCCCGCTTCAGTTTAACTGCTGGGTTTCACGATTTGTGTGAAACCCGTCCACAGGCAGTTAAAAACAAAATGGAGGTGAAAGAGAGACTTCCAGCATCATTATAATATTTAAATTGATGTCCCACCCCCTGGGAGCGGGTCGGTCGCCCGCCCCCCATCCCGCCTCTGTTAAAACTGGAAGTGGACGGGTTGGAGGCGGGATCAGGTCAGGAATCCCATTTTTAACAACTTAACAGCCCCCGCCCTCCAAACCCACCCATTTTTGGGAAAATTCCGGCCCCTGACTGTGTCCTTTGGAGACAAATTGCAGAATGTAGCATTAAAATGAATGAAGGCCATCACAAAGCTTCCAAACGAAGTGCAGATACTTTTGAAAATAAAATAAAGTTTCAGATCAACAAACTGAAAGCGTGGTTTGGTATAAACGATGGACAAAAACTTTTCACAGTGGAACAAATCAAACTACCTCTGATAAAGCAGTAAAGAAAGAGACGAAGACTGTCACCTTTGGAGATCTTTCAATGGAAGGTCAGATGGATACCTGCCACATAAAAAGGGCATTGAAGGGATAGATCTCTCTCTAATTTTCCTAATTTGGCAGGCTACCATACACATAACAAGAACAGTTTAGCAAATGAAGAACAATACTTGTTTTGGGCTTTTTCACAGACATAAAGGGCTGGATTTTGTGAATGGAGGTGAGTTGGAGGCGGGACAGCTGTGTGTCATGTCAATGTCCCGCCTCCATCCTCACCTGACCAACCAGAGGGATTATGCCCTGATTGACCTTGTTAAGCCCACCCTGCGGGCTCAGCAGGCTGATTAGGGAGGAAGTCACTGACAGATCACATCAATGTCAGATGTGCTATCTGTCAAGACTTCTTGAAAGAAGAAATGTCAGCGTTTGACAGCTCTGTGAAGCTGTCAAACACTGGCATTCTCTTAATTTTGATAAGACCTTGGGCTGGATTTTGATACTGGAGGCATGTAGGAGGCGGGACTACAACTTTTGGGGTTGTAGTCCCGCCTCCATCGAGTTGTGGCCAACCCACGCGATTTTCACTTGGTTGACCTTGTTGAGCCCACCCAGCAGGCTCAGCAGGCCAATTAAGGGCCACCCGGCAACAGGTGAAGTCACAGATTGACATTTCATCTGTCACGAGCTTTTGACAGATGAAATATCAGCATTTGACAGCTCTTTGAAGCTGTCAAACACTGACAATCTGTACTCTAAGTTAATTCCTTCCTCTCAGGCTGATTTAGAGATCTCTCCAGAACAGAAAGCTGAATGCTGCAACTTTTGACAGCTCGCGGCCATTCTGCTTTCTGTGCCGGTGAGATGAGGGACTCCCGAGACCTGAAGGAAGGAAGGCTGTAAAGGTAAGTAAAACTTATTTAAACACTTTATACACACCAAACACACTTACCTCTGCACTCATGCACACATCACTCACCTGAACACCGGACATCTCGAACCCTCCAAGCCCTTCAGCCCGACAGTCCGCCTCGCTAACTTGGCGTGGTTTGGAGCCGTCGGGAATCCCACACTTCAGGGATAAAAATAGGGATTAGGCTAAAAACTGCCTGTTACCTGGCAGTTATTTGGCACCAATCCCCTTCCTGCCTCAGGGAGGCAGGTCCTAGCACAGGTCGGGCATCTGCCTCCTTTGAAACTGGCATGGAGGTGGGTTGGGGGTGGGATGGGTTCGTGCCCCCCGATTTCGTGATTTTAACCCCCCACACGCCTCTAATCCCGCCTCAACGGCCCAATGAAAATCGAGCCCTGTGTGTTCAGGACTCATCAAACCTTTCAAATTTGTAAATTTCACATGGTTGTTGGAACGGAGGTTCCAACAGCCATAGTGTGAAATTGACAAGCAGGATGTTGGCTCTCCCGATCCACCATGGCTAAAGGCTGTAGGAAGAAAACAAGGTAAGTGAACACTTTTTTAAAACTTATCACTCACCTTACATACATAAAATGGCACTAATCCTTTTTTCTGCCTGTTAACTGCCTTTTGACAGGCAGTTAAAAGGATTAAATGCCTTTCCCGCCTCCAGGAGATGGGACCTGAAGCTGCACATCTTCCCGCCTCCTGGCAAAAGGGCATGGAGGGAGGATGGGGGCGGGTTTGCCGTCCGCCCCCACTTTCTTCGAGTTTACCGGCTGTCCCGCCTCCATGCCCGCCTCCTCTGGGCTTGGAAAGTCCAGCCCAAAGAAATTGAAGAGAACGGTTGGAGACTTTCTGACATCGGAGATATTACAGTACGAAACAGTCAATAGAAACGTTTTCTTAAGAGTAACTGGATAAAGGGAACTATTCGCTTGCAGCTAGGGTTTTTCCACTGAGAGGTTTCTACTGTAATTTTCAAAGTTCTTAGATGGGCAACAAGAATAAAATAAATATTTCTATTATAACTGATATAAATAATATAGTGTTATTTATAATTACAGCCTCAACAATCCATGGTTGCTAAGTGATTGAAGGACATAATGGGTTGCACAATTGTACATTTGGCATCACAAAATCAGGTGGGCAGCAACACCAGGCCAGTGCTCCCAACAGTCCTAAAAGTAACTGGCTACAATCAGTTTAATAAACGACCTTCTAGTTTTCAAAAATCTCATTACAATTACAAATAAATGTGATTATGTAATCTTACCATTCAGCACATTCAATGTGATTATTGGCCACAGACAGGTAGAGGAGGCTTGGAGCTTTTCCCTTCATTAATTTTGTGATCATTTGTTCTTCTGAGTCAAACTGCTGCAGAAGCTGAATAACATCTACTCTACCTTGCATGGCGGCACAGTGGATTGGCAGCAGCTCTTTATTGTTCCATCTTTCTATTGCAGCCTTATGAGACAGCTACGTACATGGAATAATTCATTGTAATTAGTTAGTAACAGTCGCTGGCAGAATCTTGACTGGAGTTATTTTAGTGGGACACAATAACAGAGTAGCACCAGATACAAAGCCAGCATTTGCTCTGTTTTGGACAGATCCAGTTATAAAATTGATTTGACGGGCATCCCAACTATTCTGCAGTTGGTTTCTCAAACTGACATCTTCATTTTGTTGACTAATGATGTATATGCTTGAAAGTATTTATTTGTAAACATTAATGCGGGATACTAGCGAGAGAAAGGTAAGTGTTAGGATATTCAGCCCAAGTACTGCATCCATTATTGCACTATTTATTTCCAGTCAAATATTCCCTACCAGTAGCTAGTTTTAATAACATAACAGTATACTTTTTTCACTATACCACATGCAAATCTCATTTTATCCCACATGCACCTGCTGGATGAAATGGTTCACATGAAAATCAACCCCTTGATGTGCGGTTTACATTTTAAAAATTGGACTCTTCAGTACAAAACTGACTAGTGGTAACGCTAATGCATTCTTAATTTGTTTTAGTGATAGGGTGCCCGGTGCAGACTCGATGGGCCAAATGGCCTCCTTCTGTGCTGTACTATTCTATGATTCTAGATTACCTTGTCTTTATATTGTGCACCTCTGCTTTAGTGTGTAGTTAATGAACATTTTGACTTTGAAATGGCACGGAGTTCTTACCAAAAGTTTTAAACAGTCTAGTCTAGCCGGTTTCTTCATTTCACCAAAGCACATTACGTGCAACGGCGTATTGCCATCCACATCTGGCCAGTTTACATCAGCGCCGTGATCTATCAGCAACTGAAATGACAAGACTCAAAGCGAAATACAGATTTTCCCTAATCATTCGTTAAAATAAAAACTCAAAATCGCCCATTAAAATGAAAGCTCCATCACCCAGCGTTTTGTCGAAATCAACAGTACTCACAAAACCAATAAGCTAGACCAGAACAGTATTTTTTCTTTTTTTTAAATTAAAAAAATCAGAACAAAGCCCTTTTGTGCAACAGCACATTTAAACTAATTAATTAAGAAAAGAAACACCAGTTTCAAATGTCCTAGTTCAAATGCTTCTCTTGTTAAAATAAACGGACCTGCATTGTCTCTGTATCTCGAGATCTATGTAGTGCGGTTGCTCCTTTGTAATCCAACAGGTTGACGTCAATCTTCAATCGTAGAAGTGTCTGAAATCAAGAAATAAAAACAAAGAACATACAAATGCAATCAGAAATGTTTAAAAAGTCCCTTGGTGTACAGTAGTCAGTTCCTTAGTAAATGAAAAAAAAATTAAAAGCTTTTAAAAGGTACCTATTAGTGCTCAAAATTGCACTAGTTTGCAAAAATGGGATTTTTGCTCAGGTTTCCGCTCAAATTTATTTGCATATCACTAAACGCAAAATCTTCCATGAACCAGCGCAATCAGGCAGCGTTTTAAAATGTAATAAAAAGTGGCATTTTAAAATATTTTTATATATTTAAAAGTGTTAACCTGGTGCAGTTTTATTAATACAGCTGGCAATGGGTTTAATCACAAAAAATGAGCATTTTTAATCAGTGTCTAGACCTTCACTTGTGAGTAACCCGATTTAAAAATAACTGAAAATGACTTAAAAAAAACTATACAGAACCATTTACTAGTTACATTGGTGTACAGAAGTCAGTTCTTTAGTAAATTTTAATTTTTTTAAAAACTTTTAAAGGTGCCTATTAGTGCCGTTGCGCCTAAAACAAAGCTTAATTTTAAGAGCCTCTTCTAAGGCCCGCAAAAGGGCGCAATTAGCGAAAACTCGCCATGGCGATTAATTTGATCTGGGGGTGTGGCCAGTTTAGTGGGTGGGGCCGGCTTCCAGCACAATGTTTTTTAAACTAGCGCAAAAGATCGCGGAAACTCAATTTGTGCTGGAGGTAATTTGCGCACGAGGTTCCTTGATCTTTTGCGCTGATTTTCGGTGAACCAGAGCAAACTAGTGGAAACTCCAGACCCACGTGCTCAATTTGCATTTCAAACTCACTGCTACAAATTTAGCACTGGGCCGGAATTAGGGTGCAGAAGGCTCTTGTTACTCCATGTAGCAAGTCTCATGTCGTGGCAATGATATAATGTTATTGCTGTGCACAGCAAGTACACAGTACACTCTGCAGGTGTTCAGCCGGAGTGAAACCTTTGACCAGGTTAAAGCTGTGATCCGTCCTTCCTAGACCTCAGATTTGGCCCAATTTTGGTTTCTTAGGGGGAGAAATTCGGGAGTGCCCGTTTGGGGCGCTAACTTTTAAAAGTTGTAAAAATTAGCGCCAGGAGCTAATGCTTTCCAACATTTAAAAGATTTGGGGGTGGAAATTCAGTTGGTTGCGCCACCCGTTAGTGCCTTAAGAGGGCGATAAGTGGGGCGCGAGCCTGCTAGCGCCCGGGCGTGGCGAGACCTGCACCTCTTGTGAAATTGAGCGGACATTTAGCGGCGGCGCTAAACCGCAACGCCCGCTCAGCTGCGCGCGCAGATCCTGACGTCATTTCATGGTGCAACGCCCTTGGGGCACCCCGAACCGGAACTTCAGTGGCGCCCCACTCCTTTCCGCCTGTCGCTCCCAGCGACTGGTTGACTGGAGCGGTTCCCAGTCGCTGTGGGGCTGGGGGGGGTGCTATTTAAAGGGGGCTCTTCCTGGCTTCTTTGTGGTAGCCATTTTTGGACCACTCCTTCTGTGAGAGAGAGATTTGCAGAGAGACAAAGGGAGAGAGCTTTCTGCATTGAGTCAGCGCTCGCAGAGGTACTTTTGGCTTCTGACCAGAACTTTGTAGTTGCTTTGCTTTTTCACCGGCATAACCTTGAGTGGCCACATACTATAGGGGCTGCAATGGGTGGGAACGTTGGGCTTCTCCATTACATTGAGAGCGCACAGAGACGCAGAGAGAGAGTGCCAATCATGGCCAGACGGAGGCGGGCCAACAGGTGTCGGCACACGAGGCCTTACCGTCCCAGGGTTTTCCGCCAACAGTTCTCATACCTCAACATGTCTGAGGAGCAGTGTTTTCGGAGGCTGCAATTCAGCAGGGAGGTGGTCACTGAGCTCTGCCACCTGCTTCAGCCAGATCTGCAGCCTCAACTGGAGGAGGAGGACGTCTGTCAGTGGCAGTGAAGGTCACAGTGGCTCTCAACTTCTATACCACCGGCTCCTTCCAATCCGCTACTGGGGACATTGCCAATATCTCCCAGTTCGCGGTGCATTGCTGCATCCGTCAAGTCACGAATGCCCTCTTTAAAAGGAGACGTCAGTACATTTCCTTCCCCATGACCCCGGACAAGCAGCAAGAGCGCGCAATGGGATTTGCAAGAATAGCGGGCTTCCCCATGGTCCAGGGCGCCATTGACTGCATGCATGTGGCTTTGCGGGCGCCGCAAGAGAATGCTGAGGATTACCGCAACCGGAAGGTGTTCCATTCATTGAATATCCAGTTGGTCTGTGACCACAGACAGCTGATAGTCACTGTCAATGCCCGCTTTCCAGGCAGCAGCCACAATGCCTTCATCCTGCACCAGACTTCTGTGGCAGACCTTTGAGGCCCCAGCTCACCCAGGAGGTTGGCTTCTCGGGGACAAGGGCTATCCTCTGTGCACCTGGCTGATGACCCCGCTCCGTTTGCCCAGCACCCCTGCTGAAGAACGATACAATGAGAGCCATCAAGTGACCATGACCACCACTGAGCACACAATCGGCGTGCTCAAGCAATGGTTCCGCTGTCTGGGCCATTCCGGAGGAGCCCTTCAGTACTCACCTGAGCGAGTCTCCCATTTTGTTGTGTGCTGCATAACCTGGCAATCCTCAGGACTCAGCCACTGCCACCAGACATTGGAGCACCAGCAGAGGAGGAGGAGGAGGAGCACCAAGACGGGAGGGAGGCACAAAGTGCAAGGGCCGTCCGTCAGCGGCTTATAGCAAGTCGGTTCTAGGCCCCCTCTGAGGGAATGGCTTCTGCCATTCAAAGAACATGAATGGAACCGTGCCGCAACCCCTAAGCCGGTCAAGGCAACAAATAGTTCAAAGAGCAAACATGCACATTCTGAATAAAGACACTTCTTTATTTAACAAACTGTGTGCCCTTCTTGCATGACAAAGTAAGAGAGAAACCCAAAAAAAAGCAGTCAGTCACATAACTGGCTCTCACAACCTGGAGACAATGAACAAAACAGTAACCAAAAAATGACCACGATCCTCGGCCTTCAATAAAACATTTAACAGCATTTTGCCACACCTCCTACTTTTTGCCCTTCGAGGGTGATCTGCTTCGCTTGCGAGATTCGCCCCTTCCCACCTTGCAGCTCCTCCGCAATGGGACCCCAGTGGCTGCAGCAAGGCTGAGGGAAGGCTGCTGAGTGTCAGAAACTGAGACTGCAGATGCCCTTGAGGGACAGCCTGGACCAGCCCTGGGCCTGGAGGGCCCAGCTGCTGACTGCTCCAACTCTGCATGGGCGGCAGCAGTCTGTCCTACAGGTGGTCGCAGCTGCAGTGGAGAAGTGACAGTGTTGGCAGCAGGAATGCTGTCATCCTGACAGAGGACAGCAACTCCCTGGTCGGACGACACACTGGCACTCCCATGGGGCAGCACTGCAGCATGCGGAGCAATCTGCTGAAGCACAGACTGCATTGCAGCAATAAGCACTTGCGTGGCAGCCGCCTGTGCTGCGCCAAAATCCTGGAGACTCCTTGCCTGTGCTGCGCCGACGTCCTGGACACTCCTTGCCAGTGACTCAATGGATTCGGGCATCCTTGCCACTGCACCCATGAGCTCAGTGTGCCTGTGCTCCGCCTGGGCGCTCATTTCAGCGAGGAGTCGCACCTCTTCTGCGCTCACTATAGCAGGACTCGAGGCCAGACTCTCCCTCCGGGGAGAAGGCCGCCGAGCTTCCATACCCACCCCGCGTTGCTGCAGCCCGCTGGGCCCCGGAGCTTCACCCTCCTCAGACCATTCCTCCCTGCTCCCCTCCAGGGAAGACGTGTCCCCATTATGGCCATGGGCTGCCTCGGCTGAGGGTGGCACTGATGGTCCGGCTTCCTCCTCGTCGTCGCCTTCAGAGTCACTCACAGTGGCAGCTTGAGGGCCCGCCTCCTCACCTGGTGAATCAGCATCTGAAAGCAGGGAGGTACAAGAGTGGCTTTAGCGTGAGGACAGGGTGGCAGTGAGGGAGGTATGAGTGCTGCAATGTACTGTATTGGTTCGATAGTGGCAAAGGATGCTGGTGTGAGGCACAAGTGGAAGGAGAAAGGTCAAAAAGGTGATGACCTTACCATTGCTGTCCAGAACAGGGTCGGCATCTCCAGTGGCGACGGGGCCAATCATCCGGCCTGCCATAATCCGCTGGACTCGCTGCTCCAGATCGGTGAGGGCTTGAAGGTGAGGCCGGCCTCCCCCGGTCCGTTGCTGCTGCCTCCCGTTATGCGCCAGCTTGCCCTGCAAGAGAAAGGACAGGCTCTGAGTACAGTGTGAAGCCCTGATCTTGGCTGCACTGCCTCCCATGGTCGATTAGCCCTTACAGTGTGTAAAGTGCTGAATGTGCGTGTGAGTTTCATGAAAGGCCCATAGATGTTGGATGAGGGTTGGGCATTGGGGCTTTCAGGACCCTTTGGCCATAAAGTGAGGTCGACATGCAGGGATGAAGAGGATTCTGAAAAGGGTACTCACCCTAACGACTCGAGTGAGGTCGTTGAACTTCTTCCTGCATTGCACAGGGGGCCTAGGCACCATGCTGCTGGAGGTCACTCGGTGAGCCACCTCCCTCCAAGCTTTGCGACAGTCGTTGGGCAGCGGCCTCCTGCCACTGTCCGGGAACAAGATAGGTTGCCTGCACTCCACCGCGCCAACCAGAACCTGCAAGGCCCCCTCGCTGAACCGCTGCGCTCGCTCCCTGGCCCTCTCCATGGTCCTAGGCGTAAGAATGTGGCAGCAGGTCTGTCCAGGCCGAGAATCAGGGCTCCGATGCGCAGGGTGTGGCTGTAATCCAAGATCGAACCTCCCCTTTAAGAGCTGACCGGCGCCAGCGTGTCTGCGTGCAATCGCTAACTGGCCGCACCTGCGCTGCGCCCGCCCTCGGTGGTAGCGCCTCGCTTCTCCGGCTTAGCGCCTTAAGACAGTCGTGCAGCGTCTGTTTTAGCGCTGCAAGCACCTCCTGGGGCAAAGCAGGTCGATTTAGCAGTAGGTGGCAATAATTACGCCCCAAATGGGGCGATACTGAATTTCTCCCCTTTGTGGTTTGCGTTCCAGGAATGAAGTGGTGTGCTAAAACAAGCGCTCCACTTCCTTCCTGGAGCACAACAGGCAGCAGGCGGAGCGGTAGGTGTGCAGCACTGCACAATGGGCCGTGCAGCGCTGCCCCGTTGGAAGGCTCCTTCCTCCCTTAAAGGGAAGGGCGATTGCTACAGGCTCTGCAATGGAAAGCAACTTACCTGGTCCCTGACAGCAGCCGCGATCCGGCCTGATCAAGTGCAGCAGAGCGCCGGGCTGATCGAGTGCGGGGTGGGGGGGGGAAAGCAAATAAAACAGAGAATGAACATTTGAGCATTTTTTTCCCTACCTCGGCCACCTCGCCTTTAAGTATCGCCCCCGAAGCGCCTGGCCTCCCGATGAACACCTCCTGCAGCTGTCGGTGTTTTCGCCCGGCTATGTTGCAGGGGGTGGAACTAAGGTTTGGGTCCGGGGCGCAACCGGGGCGATGCGCATGGCGATGATGTCACAATCTCCGGGCAAAGGAGATCGGGGTGCAACGCCATACCGCTGCCGCAAACCTCCCGCCGAATTTAGCGGGAGGCGATATTCTCGCTGCGCCCAGGTGGTAAGAGGTTAGCACCCTGTTATCGGCCCCCCAGAGGCAGTAACCAGCCGAATTTCTAGCCCTTAGCTTACTAATATTGTAGTATTACTGTGTGTTTTTAATATTCAAGTTTTGCTTTTTTTGTCGGGATTTCATTTTTACCCATTTAAAATTCAAGATAGTTTTTTACTGCAGAAACTGCATTCACCTGCTCTGACTCTTCCTCTCAAAGAACGAAAAGGACTTGTGCCTGTCAAGACCTCAGGATGCCCTATTGCTGCTTTTCAGCCAATTAAGTACTTTTTTTTGAAGTGTAGTCACTGTTATAATGTAGGAATCGTGACTGCCAATTTGCACACAGCAAGGCCCAACAAACAGAAATGTTCTAATGACCAGATAATCTGTTTTAGTGATGCTGACTGAGGAATAACTATTGGCCAGGACACTGGGCAGAACGCCTCTGCTCTTCTTTAAAATAGTGCCATGGGATCTTTTATGTCCACCTGAGAGGGCAGATGGGGCCTCGGCTTCTTATCTGAAAGATGGCGCCACCGACAGTGCAGCACTCCCGCAGTACTGTGCTGAAGTGTCAGCCTAGATTTTGTGCTCAAGTCTTTGGAGTGGGATATGTACCCACAACCTTGACTCAGAGGGGAGAGATTCCCCACTGAGCCACAGCGGACACTCAGGGAGCACTGACTAAGGTTTCTGAGGATACCCCCACCACCAAAAATGTCAATTCGTTTTGTCATCATCTCCCTCAACATAACCTTCAGTGCTTTCTCAGAAAATGGAGCTATTCCTTTTGGAAACTCACAGGTTCTTGGCTCATCTTACACACTATTCAGCCTTTTCCACCAAACATGAAATGTAGGTATCCTTTAGGAGCTGCACCTGCGAATGTTTGTTCCTTCCTAGTAAATCCAGAACCCTTAACCAACCTCTCCTTTCCATACTCCAAGCATGTGCAATAAATTGGGCTAGGAGCACACCAGCAGATGCAAATTAGGGGCCCTCAGATTCCCTCTCTGCACCAGAAATGCAGAATGTATCAAGGCAACGACATTTGTACCACCACTGTGCCCCCAGTTGAATGTTGGCCTTAGCATTATTTTATACTAGCAGATCTCCAATGGTGTTGCACATGGTTAAATCAGAGGGTATGGTGTCTCCCTTACCTGGTGTTGCTGCTTTAATCTTTCTTTTTTGCTTTTCTGTCCCATGCTTCTTTTTCTGTTTTTCTCTCTTGCTGGGTACAATGTTGTGTGGAGGACATCTACTGATTTGTTGCAGCCACTCTTTGCGTTTATCTCATTTACATGCATTCCCACTCTTCCCATCCTGTCTCTTTCTTTCCCATCACCCCTCACATCCTGTCCCCATTACTCTACCCTTTACCTCAACATCTACCTCCCCTCTTCCCATCCCTTTCCCTCTTTCCTATCTCCTGCTGTCATTCTTCAACCCCACCTACTTCACCTCTTCTCACTTTTCCACTAAAATCCCTGTCCCAATCACCCCCCACCTTCCCCAATCACCACTCAATCCTACCACCTTTGCCTGTTTCCCCCATCCCCAGGGTTTTCTATTCTATGAAACGTTGTGCTAAGAGATTTCTATTTTATTTCTATTTTTAGGTGTCAAATAATTACGCAACACCCTCTAGTGGCCCAATTCTTTATGTTTGATCAACATACATTTTAAGAAGCTGAACAGACAGTTCAAACCTTACTGAAAATCTTAAAGTGCATATGATTATGTAGTAGAAATCCATAATTAGAAGCTATATTCATTTTTCAATGTTAGAAAAGTCTCATGTTTTCAGTCAAATATTTTTTTAAATTAAGATGCAGAAAACTGTCAGATCATCAACCCCTTTCTTATTGTTTTACTGCACTAATTCACACTACTCTCTCTTTCAGACACTGCAATTTCAGAATATTGTGTAGAATTTGCAGTTCTTAACTGTAAACTGTTGGACCAGCGCAATCTGAAATGTTCAGAGAAAGAGATCAAACCAGAAGCACCACTGAAAGGTAAACTGGGAGAAATTGGAAATTCTAATTGCTTTTAAGAAACAAAAATTTTAGTTTGCAACTTATATACAGAAAGGAGACATATTAATCAAACAACAGTATAATCTTAATGGTACTATTTTGAGGGGGGTGCAAGAGCAGAGGGACCTGGGGGGTGCATATTCACAAATCCTTGAAGGTAGCAGGGCAAGTTGATGAGGCGGTTAAGAAAGTGTATGGGATACTTGGCTGTAAATAGAGGCATTGAATACAAAAACAAGGAAGTCATGCTAAACCGTTACAAATCACTGGTTAGGCCTCAGCAGGAGTATTGTGTACAATTCTGGACACCACTTTAGGCAGGATGTCAAGGCCTTGGAGAGGGTACAGAGGAGCTTTACCAGGATGAGACCAGGGATGAGGGACTTCAATTATGTGGAGAGATTGGAGAAGCTGCGATTGTTCTCCTTAGAGCAGTGAAGGTTAAAGGGAGATCTAATAGAGGTGTTCAAAATTATATGGGGTTTTGATAGAGCAAGTAGGGAGAAATTATTTCCTCTGGCAAGTGGGTTGGTAACCAGATGTCATAAATTTAAAACAATTGGCAAAAGAACTAGAGGGGAAATGAGGAGAATTTATTTTACACAGAGGGTTGTTAAGATCTGGAATGCAGTACCTGAAAGGGTGGTGGAATCAGATTCCATAGAAACTTTCAAAAGGAAATTGGACAAGTATTTGAAGAGAACTAATTTGCAGGGTTATGGGAAAAATGCTGGGATGTGGGACTAAATTGGAGAGCTAGTTCAAAGAGCCAGCACAGGCACGGTGGGCCAAATGGCCCCCTTCTGTGCTGTAAGGTTCTATGTTCTTTGGACACTAAATAGCTCTTCCTGAAAAGTAGTCAGAATGCTCCTTTGCCTGGAATTTCTGCAGGGGTTCTCCCAATCTCTCACCAGAACAGCTGCTTACGTCGTTTCTCCGGTTTCTGCCGAAGTTACGGTGAATGATCGGGAGAACCCTCATGGAAATGTTACCCACCCCGTGCCCCCTCCCCATATCTGTTGTAAACCATCACGTGATACAAATATTTTTATAGTGTTCAGATTTCAGTATAAAAACCATGCACTTTATAATTAAAAGGAAATGGATGAGTTAAATATTGTCACAAACTGCAGGCTATTTTGAGCCTCCTTTTAGAACAGCAAAATTATGCAATTTGCAGCAAATGCTAATAATTTCATGGACCCTATGATGAGCTATACATCAGGACCCCACCTGATCAGTCCAAGTAGGAAGGGATTCAATTTGTCAGAAGATTCTATAGTCTGGTCACACTAGGATGAGTTGTTT
Source organism: Somniosus microcephalus (assembly GCF_052327205.1). Lineage (NCBI taxonomy): Eukaryota > Metazoa > Chordata > Chondrichthyes > Squaliformes > Somniosidae > Somniosus > Somniosus microcephalus. The sequence goes on from NC_141002.1 coordinate 75,906,174, forward strand.
TCTTACCCTTGTTATAAACCCTTCTGTCATGATCTGTTTATTGTAAAACCCCACTTCTACTTCTTTCTATAACAACTTGTATTTATATAGTGCCTTTACGTAGTAAAACATCCCATGGCACTTCACAGGAGCGTTATAAAACAAAATTTGACACCAAGCCACATAAGGAGATATTAGGCCAGATAACCAAAAGCTTGGTCAGAGAGATGGATTTTAAGAAGCGTCTTAAAGGAGGAAAGGGAGGTAGTGAGGCGGAGAGATTTAGGGAGGAATTGCAGAACTTAGGGTCTTCGCAGCTGAATGCATGGTCACCAATGGTGGAGCTACTGAAATCGGGGATGGTCAAGAGACCAGAATTAGAGAAGGGCAAATATCTCGGAGGGTTGCGGGGCTGGAGGAGATTACAGAGATGGGGGTGCGAGGCCATGAAGGGATTTGAAAACAAGGATGAGAATTTTAAAATCGAAGCTTTGCTTAACCAGGAGCCAATGTAGGTCAGCAAGCACAAGGGTGATGGGTGAATGGGACTTGGTGCGAGTTAGAACACAGGCAGCGGAGTTTTCGATGACCTCAAGTTTACGGAGGCTAGAACGTGGGTGACCGGCCAGGAGTGATTTGGAATAGTCAAGTCTAGAGGTAACAAAGGCATGGATGAGGGTTTCAGCAGAAGATGAGCTGAGGCAGGGATGGAGTCGGGCGATGTTCCGGGGGTGGAAATAGGCAGTCTTAGTGATGGCGTGGATATGTGATTGGAAGCTCATTTGGGGTCAAATATAACACCAAGGTTGCGAACAGTCTGGTTCAGCAGCAGACAGTTGCCAGGGAGAGGGATGGAGTCAGTGGTTAAGGAATGGAGTTTGTGGTGGAGACCAAAGACAATGGCTTTGGTCTTCCCAATATTTAGTTGGAGGAAATTTCTGCTCATCGGACTGGATGTCAGACAAGAGGTCTGACAATTTAGATACCGTGGAGGGGTCGAGAGAGGTGGGCGTGAGGTAGAGCTGGGTGGCGTCAGCATACATGTGGAAACTGATGCTGTATTTTCGGATGATGTCACTGAGGTGCAGCATGTAGATGATCCTTGGGGGATACAAGAGGTAATGGTGTGGGAGTGGGACGAGAAGACATTGGAGGTTTTACTTTAAGGATATATCTCCAAAACTCAAATAAATTTTCCATTTTTAAAAGCTCACTTTTCCCCCGAGAAGTTCAAAATGACATTAAATTTATGAGTTTCATTATTTTATTCTTAGTGAGCTGTTACTCTACATGTAAATGCCAAATAAACTCAATACAATTGGTAACATTTTCTTTTCCCATTCCTTAATTTCTCACTTCTTGAACACATTCTTAATACATGTGCAGGAAATCTTATTTCCAAATACCAAGGTTTAGCATCTAACAATTGCATTTACTTTCTCAGTTCTGCAGTAGCCTACCTACAGCAAAATGAAAAATGTTAGGTTTAAATGCTTCCATTTTTAACAAATTAGTAAATAAATGGTATTTAAATATTCAGAGTACTTTCAAAAGTATTTTAATGCCATAATTTAGGTGAAGCAACTGTGGAAATATTGTTCTGTAGCCAAAAAATAATACATTTAAAATACAACTGATGATAATATAGATGTGGAAATAATAACCCATTTTCTACCTATATTTGGCCATGAATTGTAGAGATGGGACACTTTCTAATTGTCTTATTCTCTGGAACCATTAGACACAATAGCCTCACTTAAAAGCAAAGTGAACAATATTGCACTTTTAATCTAGCATTTAATAACTATAATCATTTTAACCTTTAGTGTGCTATGAAGTAATTTACTCTTTCAAGCACTTACCCTGAACTTTCTATCTCTGTGATCATGAGAAATGCTATAGAATCGTTGATCCACTGTAGAATTCACCAGCTAGCGTCCACAAGCGTGCCCCTGAGCTTTTGGTTGCTTGCCATTTTAATTCTCCGTCCCACTCCTCGGCCTCCTACACTGTTCCAATGAAGCTCAATGGAAGCTCAAGGAACAGCACTTCATCTTTCGATTAGGCACTCTACAGCCTTCCGGACTCAACATTGAGTTCAACAATTTCAGATCATAACCACTACTCCCATTTTTTTTGGACAACTGGTGCTGGTAATGATTCCGCTGTTGCCATTTACAGCTCCTCTAAGCCCATCTCTCGTTTCTTTACTTGTCCCATTCCCACTCTCTTTTGCCTTGTACCATCATCCCTTTTGTCATTTAATCACTTCTTTCTTCCACCCCATCACGAGACATTCCCTTTTGTTCTTTCCTCCCCTGCCTCTGTACTTGCTTAAGAGCTATTACATCTCTAACTTTTTCCAGTTCTGCTGAAAGGTCATCGACCTGAAACGTTTACTTTGTTTCTCTTTCCACAGATGCTGCCTGACCTGCTGAGTATTTCCAGCATTTTCTGTTTTTATTATCACCAGCTAGTTTGATGGGCTGCCTTGTTCTTTTCATTAAGCAAAAACAAATCTGATAAAATACAAAGTGCCACTATTTTTATTTTGCCCCATTACATTTAGCGATTCTGTGATTTAGGCTGACAACTGACTATGATTTTTGTAAAGGATGCAAAGGGATTTATGATGCGTCTTGACATGCAAGTGGCAGCATAATTTGGGAATTAGGTTGGTGATCTGACTAAACCAAGAACTGCAAGACCACCTCCAGTAAGAAGATTCATTCCGTTAAGCTCGTGAGGCTGTATTTAACAGTGCCTAGGCAGTCCACAGGACCACCTGGGAACTTTATAAATGTACTTTTGTGTAGTGTACGTACCTTTAAGGGGAGAACTACTTTTTACAGCTCCTGTATACTGTAGTACCGGCAGTGATCACACCTGTATATAAACCCTGAGTAGGGATCTGTACAATTAGTTTTAGAGTAACCCTCATCCAGTAAACACCTGTTGATCGTTCCCTGCAGTCTCTTGTCTCGTTATTGAAGGACACAACATTAAGATACCTGGATCTAACATTGGCGACGAGCAGATTCAAACCTACCTGCAACTCTGCATCACCTCCCAGGGATTCGCTCCTGGAGAACAGTGAAAGAAGGCCGAGTCCAGAAGTACGGGCGTCGACCATCCAGCGGAGACTTGAGCATCGCAGATTAGACTGTTGAGAGCTGGGCTTGGTTCTCCAGGCGGTGGTCCAGCGGGCTGGCAACAGGTACGGCACAGATCCTTCCCGGACAGCGGCGGCTAGAGCCGACCGATGGCACAGAAAAATGCCGAGCAGCGTCGACGGGATAAGAGAGAGGGTAGAGTGCACAGGGCGTAGCCGGTGTTCAAGACCTAGCAGCGTCGACGGGAAAAGAGAGAGAGGGTAAAGCGCACAGGGCGCAGCCGGTGTTCAGGACCGAGCGGCGTCAACGAGAGGCGCGCGCAGGAAAACGCGCAGAGTGCAGCCGGGGTTCAAGGGTCGAGCAGCGTCCGCAGAGAAGAAGGGAGAGCGCGGGAAGAAAGGAAAGCGCGGGAGACGCCATTTGAGCCACAGCGGAGAAGAAGGGAGAGCGCGGGAGACGCCATTTTGAGCTACAGCAGAGAAGAAGGGAGAGCGCGGGAGACGCCATTTTGATCCAGTCTAACCACACCCAGGGATGCCGAAGAGTGGCAGTGTCACAGCGTTCAACAATGAAGTCGAAGATTGGGTGACATATGTTGAACGCATAGAAGTGTACTGCAAGGCGAATAAAGTGCCAGATGACAGGAAAGCGCTGGTATGGTTGAATTCCATGGGTGCAAAAATGTATGGCTTACTGCGAAACCTAGTAACCCCAGAGAAGCCAGTGGAAAAGGATTTTGAAAACATAGTGTCAATCCTACAGGACCAGTTAAACCCCACACCGCTGCTGATAGCAGAAAGATTTAAGTTTCACAAAAGGAACCAGCATAAAGATGAAAGTAATGCTGAGTATTTAACGGAACTGCACAAGCTATCGAAACACTATCAGTTTGGAACGGGACTAGCAGATACGTTAAGGGACAAGTTTGTGTGTGGGCTTCAAAGTGAAGGAACCCAGAAACGGCTTCTATCAGAAAAGGATCTTATGCTGGACAAGGCTTTCAGCATGGCAGTATCACACGAAGCAGCCGCACGGGGCGCTGCAGAGATACAATGGAGACCGCAAGAATATGGCACAAATGAAATGTCATACGGAATAGAGAAGTGCTATCGCTGCGGCAGAACAACACACGACCATAATGATTGCTGGTTCAAGGACAAAGTGTGCAGACAGTGTGGAAAAGTAGGACACATAGCAAGAGTCTGCAGGTCGGGAAAGAAAACCAGCAGCAAGAAATCTCCACAGGAGAAGTACAAGAAGGTACATAAGGTGACGGAGAGTAGTTCAGACGAACAGAAAAGTGATACAGACTCCGGAAGCAAGGAGCTGGGTTGTCTGAAACTACATAATGTGATCAAAACGGAGGATCACCAAACTATCTGGGTCACACTCAAGATTGCCGGAGTCCAAGTGAAAATGGAATTGGACACAGGATCAGCCCTAACAGTCATAAACCGAAGGGACTACAAGCGGCTATTCTCACATATACCCTTCAGAGATACAGAGATTGTCTTGAAGACGTACACGGGGCAAAAAGTCTACCCCAAAGGAAAAATAAGGGTGAATTTTATATATAACGGCAAGGAAACACCAAAAATGGACCTATATGTATTGCCAGATGGAGGACCACCACTACTAGGATGTGAATGGATCCGGAAGATACAGCTAGATTGGCATTCCATACAAGTACTGACTGTAGATGCCGAAATGGATGACGACGCCACACCTGGACAACTGTCAAAAATGCTAACCGACGCACAAGAAGTATTCCAGGAGGGACTCGGAACACTAAAAGGCATAACAGCGACAATCAAAATAGAGGAAAATGCAAGCGCAAAGTTTTTTTTTTAAGGCCAGACCGGTGCCTTATGTGATCCGCCCAGCCGTCGAAGCAGAGCTGGAAGGTTTGGAACGTTCAGGAGTACTGTCCAAAGTGGACTGGAGCGAGTGGGCTACACCCATCGTTCCTGTAATGAAGAGGTCGTTGAGTAATACGCCTGGGGAACCAAAGAAGGTTCACATCTGTGGGGACTTTAAGGTGACAGTGAACCCAGTCCTTCACACTGTACAATATCCGCTTCTGCGGATTGAAGATATTTTCGCCTCGCTATCGGGAGGGAAACACTTCACTAAGATTGATCTGGCCCAGGTGTACCTGCAAATGGAGGTAGAAGAAGCCTCGAAACAGTACCTCACGATCAACACTCAAAGGTCTCTACCAATACAACCGGCTGGTGTTCGGGGTAGCATCAGCTCCGGCTATTTGGCAAAGGGCAATGGATCAAGTCCTGCAAGGGATTCCAGGGACCCAGTGTTATTTGGACGACATCCTGGTCACGGGCGAAAATGACAGTGATCACCTCGCCAACCTGGAGCAGGTGCTCACTAGATTGAAGGAATATGGGCTCCGAGCTAATCGCCACAAATGCGAGTTTTCCCAGAAGCAGATCTCGTATTGTGGCCACGTTATTGATGAAGAGGGGTTACATAAGTCCCCTGAAAAAACTTGAGGCAGTAGTCAAGACTCCAGCACCGGAAAATGTGTCACAACTGAGGTCGTTCCTCGGGCTGGTGAACTACTACCATAAGTTCTTCCCGAATTTGTCTACAGTACGACACCCACTGAACACCCTACTGCAAACGGGGGTACCATGGAAGTGGAATGACGAATGTAAACGAGCTTTCCAGGAGTGCAAATAATTGATCACATCAAAAGAGGTGTTGGCTCATTTCAACCCAGCACTACCAATTCGGTTGGCGTGTGATGCATCACCCTATGGTATTGGAGCGGTGCTGTCGCACAAATTCCTGGACGGCTCGGAGAGGCCAGTAGCCTTTGCGTCTCGGTCACTAACCTCAGCCGAGCGTAACTACGCCCAGATTGACAGGGAGGCCCTCAGCCTAGTGTGGGGAGTGAAAAAGTTCAACCACTATCTGCACGGGCAGAAGTTCACCTTGCTGACTGACCACCAACCACTTGTCTCCATCTTTAATCCAAAGAAGGGCGTTCCGGTGATGACTGCGCAACGGCTACAAAGATGGTCCCTTTTTCTAGGGGCGAACCAATATGAAATCGAGTATAAGGGCACGAAACAGCATGGAAACGTTAATGGGCTATCACGCCTGACACTGCCTACTGCGGAGGAAGCACCAGCAGTGGACCCTGTCGAAATATTTTATTCGACTATAATTGAACGCTTGCCAGTAACTAACGCAGATATAGAGAAGGAGACCCGAAATGACCCGACACTGTCTCGGGTATATGACTTGACGGTGAAGGGATGGCCAACACATGGCGACTCACTGTTGCCAGCATTCTCATCCAGAAGAGAACAGCTGTCAGTATGCCAGGGGACCTTGATTTGTGGATCCCGAGTGGTAATTCCACCCAAGTTAAGGGAGAGAGTGCTCAATGAGCTTCACGAAGGCCATCTGGGAGGGGTGAAAATGAAAAGCCTTGCTAGGGCTTATTTGTGGTGGCTGGGGATCGATCAACAAATCGAGGACCTAACCAAGAGCTGCTCAGAATGCCAGAAGGTCCAAAATGCACCACCACATGCCCCTCTACACCCATGGGAGTGGCCCTCCTCTCCATGGCAACGGGTGCATATTGATTTTGCTGGTCCATTCATGGACTAGCCGTGGATGTGCACTCGAAATGGCCTGAGGTGATCAAGATGTCCTCCACCACCACGGAGAAAACTATTGCAATCCTACGGACCATATTTGCCAGGAACGGCTTGCCAGAGCAGATTTGCTCTGATAACGGACCACAGTTTGTGTCCGAAGAGTTTCGGAAATTTATGAAAAGGAATCGGGTAAGGCATTACACATCCGCCCCGTATCATCCAGCCACAAATGGATTGGCTGAGAGGTTCGTACAAACCTTTAAAAAAGCAGTAAGGGCCATGTGCGATGACGACATTCCACTGCAGCATAAGGTGGACAATTTCCTGTTAGCCTACAGAAATGCGACACATGCAGTCACCAACCAGACCCCGGCCATGATGTTCTTTAACTGAAGGTTGAGATCTCGTCTGGATTTGCTCAGACCAAATGAACGAAGAAATGTTGAGAATAAGCAATTCCAGCCCATCAATGAGAAGCCGACAAGGAGCTTCAATGTAGGGCAACCAGTCTTGGCCCGCGACTACCGAACAGAGAAATGGCAACCAGGAATGATATGCACATGGCAGGGGCCACTAATGTACACAGTGGATGTTGGGGAGAACATTGTGAGACGCCATGTCGACCAGATCCTAGAGTCACAGGAACGAGTCAACCCCATGTCTCGCATACCTGGTGATGAACCCGACATACAGGTAGCATCTACCCCAGAAACAGTAGCATCGGAAGCTGATGAACTAACCGACGACAGGGGGCCAGAATCGCCTCCGCACCAAGAGCAAGACACTCAGGAAAGGCGCTATCCAGAAAGGATCAGGAAGCCGCCCCAAAGACTGAATTTATAAATGGACTATTTTCAGTTAATGTTGCATGTCAAAAGTGTTAATTGTTAAATGAATGTTATGGTACTGTTAATCTAAAAGGGGAGGAATTGTAGTGTATGTACCTTTAAGGGGAGAACTACTTTTTACAGCTCCTGTATACTGTAGTACCGGCAGTGACCACACCTGTATATAAACCCTGAGTAGGGATCTGTATAGTTCGTTTTAGAGTAACCCTCATCCAGTAAACACCTGTTGATTGTTCCCTGCAGTCTCTTGTCTCGTTATTGAAGGACACACAACATCAAGATACACGGATCTAACATTTTGAATGAGACAAATGAGTCTGCACTCACAAAACCTTAAAAATTAGCTGCTGGGCACAGAGGTCTATGCATGCATCCAAGCATAGATGCACATTGGTTCTTTGTCACTAAATGTACAGCAAGCCACAGTGCAGTTTGGGTCTTTCAACTGCAAATTCTGCTCTACAGATATTGGGCCAGATTTTGCTGAAAAAAAAATAACAGCATGTGAACGCCGTACGCCGTTGTCAATGTGCAAACCGACCAGCAACTTGTGGTGAGGAAGAGAAACCCCATGAACTGTGAATCGCCGCAAGTTGCTGACTGATTTGCGCCGCTCCGCCATTAGCTTTGTGAAAATGGCATCGCGAGCTCTACATCCCCATGAAGTTGTTGTCTTTGCACATTAATTGCCCATTAAACTCACCACAGAAAGTTAAGACTAGTAATTTACAGTGTAAGTACCATTTTAATGATGTGATCATTGTTAAGGACTGCCAATCAACCTCTCTTGCCCAAAAAGTGAACAATTAAAAGTGTGGAGTTTAATTCCTTCAAGCAGTGTCCCCTCCCACCCCCAATTGTGGACAGACTCCCGTAACAGCAGGTTATTTAAATGAGGCTCTTCCATTAAGATTGGCAGGGCCTCCACGTCCCCGGTCTTGCCGGGTTTTACCTACATTTCTGTGCTCCCTCCTCGCCTCCCTGTGAGTTCATAATCCCAACAAGTTGTACAAATGAAACCAATAAATGGAGTCATTTGTGGACCATGAGAAATGAAAGAAAAGAAAAACTTACATTTGTATGGATGCAAAAACCCACTGATTTCAATAATGTTCTTCAGGAAGGGAATTTGCCACTCTACTTTGTCTAGCCTACACCCGTCTCCAGCCCCACGCCATGTGGCTGACTCTTAATATTCTTGCAAACCACTCCATTGTAAAAACAAATGCTAGAGAATGCCCACAACACCTTCTCAAAGTATAGCCTTGCCCACATTTTGAGAATTAAAAAAACTTGTAATAATTTGTATAAAAAATAGCTCCTCCAAAAAAATGTAGCAACAATCTTTCACATTGTGAGGAGATGACGAATCCGTTGTTCTGGGAAATTATTTTATATCACATAATAGCATTCACTGTTTATAAATAATGGCCACATATAATGTGGACTAACTTACTATGGGTACCAGTAGCAATTTATATTGCACATAACATCTATGCATTTCTGAAAGTTTTAACGTATACCTAATTTACTTTTAATTTGTCATTTAATCTCTCCTGTCTTCCACCCTATCACAGACCTTTCCTTTTGTTCTTTCCTCCACTCCCCCCACCTTTCCCTGCCTCTGTACTTGCTTAAAAACGATTACTTCTCTAACTTTTTCGACTTCTGACGAAAGGTAATTGACCCAAAATGTTAACTCAGTTTCTCTCTCGACAGATGCTGCCTGACCTTCTGAATAGTTCCAGCATTTCCTGTTTTTATTTTGGATTTCCAGCATCCACAGTGTTTTGCTTTAGTAATTTAATGCCTCCTGCAGTATCAGCCTTAGCTCAGTGGTAGCACTCTTGCTTGAGTCAGAGGTCATGGGTTCAAGTTCCAGAGCAGCACATGACTGCAGCTGATACTTCAGTGCAGCGCTGAGAATGCTGAATTATTGGAAATGCTGTCTTTGAGATGAGACATTAAACTGAGCTCCACATGCCTGTTGAGATGGATGTAAAAGAACCCGTGCTACTAGATGAAGAAGAGCAGGGATTCCATGACCGACATTTATCCCTCAACCAACACCACCATTAACAGATTAAGTGGCAATTTTTCTCACTGTTGTCTGTGGGAACTTGCTATGTACAAATTGCCTGCTACATTCATCTGGAAAACAGGGACGACATTCCAAAAGCAATTCATTGACTGAGAAGTGCTTTGGGAACATACTGAGGACATGAAAGGCATTATATAAATGCAAGTTATTTCTATTCTTTAAAAATAAAATCTGCCTCAGATGTTCCACAGTATGAAGTCGATATTCATACAAATTTCATCCGCATCCCAATCAATGGTTGAATCATTCGATTACATAAGAACATAAGAAATAGGAGCAGGAATAGGCCACTTGGTCCCTCGAGCCTGCTCCGCCATTCAATAAGATCATGGCTGATCTTGGGCTCAAAGCCACTTCCCCGCCCGCTCCCCAAAACCCTTCACTCCCTTATCTTGCAAAAATGTGTCTATCTCCACTTTAAATGTATTTAATGACCCAGCCTCCACGGCTCTCTGGGGCAGAGAATTCCACAGATTTACGACCTTCTGAGAGAAGAAATTCCTCCTCATCTCAGTTCTAAAAGGGCGACCCTTTATTCTGAGACTATGCCCCCGAGTTCTAGATTTCCCCACGAGGGGAAACATCCTCTCTGCATTTACCCTGTCGAGCCCCCTCAGTATCTTATATGTTTCAATAAGATCACCTCTCATTCTTCTAAATTCCAATGAGTATAGGCTCAACCTGCTCAACCTTTCCTCATAAGTCAACCCCCTCATCTCATGAATCAACCGTGTGAATCATCTCTGAACTGCCTCCAATGCAAGTATATCCTTCCTTAAATAAGGAGACCAAAACTGTATGCAGTACTCAAGGTGTGGTCTCACCAATACCTTGTACAGTTGTAGCAGGACTTCCCTGCTTTTATACTCCAACCCCCTTGCAATAAAGGCCAACATTCCATTTGCCTTTTTGATTACTTGCTGTACCTGCATGCTAACTTTTTGTGTTTCATGCACAATGACCACCAGGTCCCTCTGAACTGTAGCATTTTGTAATCTCTCTCCATTTAAATAATAGTTTGCTTTTTTATTTTTCCTGCCAAAGTGAATAACCTCACACTTTCCCACATTATACTCCATCTGCCAAATGTTTGCCCACTCACTTAGCCTGTCTATATCCCTTTGCAGATTATTTGAGTCCTCTGTACAACTTGCTTTCCCACCCATCTTTGTATCATCCGCAAACTTGGCTACATTGCACTCGGTCCCTTCATCCAAGTCATTAATGTAGATTGTAAATAATTGAGGCCCGAGCACTGATCCCTGTGGCACCCCACTGGTTAACGTTTGCCAACTGGAAAATGACCCATTTATCCCAACTCTCTGCTTTCTGTTAGTTAGCCAATTCTCTATCCATGCTAATATATTACCCCGAAATCCGTGAGCTCTTATCTTATGCAGTAACCTTTTATGTGGCACCTTATTGAATGCCTTCTGGAAATCCAAATACACCACATCCACTGGCTCCCCTTTGTCCACCCTGCTCATTACATCCTCAAAGAACTCCAGCAAATTTGTTAAACATGATTTCCCTTTCATAAAACAATGCTGACTCTGCTTGACTGCATTACGATTTTCCAAATGTCCTGCTACTGCTTCCTTCATGAAAGACTCCAGCATTCTCCAAACGACAGATGTTAGGCTAACTGGTCTATCGTTTCCTGTAATTTGCCAACATCAGAGTTTCAACTTCCAAAGGACAGAATCCCACTGAGATGAAACCTCTATTCCAGGATCCTCCAAAGAGCCAGCTCACAGGAGGCTGTTCCGTTTCTTCTTACATTCAACATGAATTATCCCACATAGTACAATCCAAGCAGAAGTCTTTGCAGAAGTCACTTTTTTCATAGGAATGTTTCCTCAGGCATTAATTCATTCCCCATACAATCTTAGAAGAAGTGGATAAAGGAAGCATTTGCTCACCATTAAGGGGCTTCTGCTGTACAATAATGATTAGTAAGAATGATGTGAAATAAGCTAAAAATTCAGGGCTAGGCAGTTGTAGCTACAAAGGACCTGAAACATGAAAACTATCATAACTGATTCCATAAAAGACTGCACATGACTGTTCTCATACATTTCAAATAGTTCTCTCGACAGCCTACTGGGTAAAGGCACCGCCGGATGTATTACTAAGCCATAAAGAACAAAAGGTCTGTGCTTAGTCAGCTGATCTCATTCGAGGCAGGAATGCTATAATTGATCTCAGTGCATCTGGACGAGGAAAGGGAAAGCAATTAGCCAGATTCTCTGCTCCTAATTGCTATCCAGTGACATATGTTGGAAAGCGTGTGACTGTGGATGCTGGATGAGGACTGGGTCAGGCTTGTCTATGATGCTCCACAGGCTTGAATTGCCGATCATAGTTTAGTCTCCTATGTGAATCTTGGGCAAGGTACCAGAGTGATAATGGTGTCAATTGAACCGTGCCCCCAAAAATGTCAGCATCTTCAGCAAAGGAGAGGATAACACTTGAAAATAAAAATCAAGAATATATCAAAAAATAATATAGGAAAAAATGTTTTTAAAATTCTTCTGTTGGCTCTGCAGCATATCTATTTATCTGCACAAAAATCTAATGTGCATCCTGTTCCAGACATCACAGGTTTGTTACAAATGCAGAACAATCTTCATAAAAAGAGAAAGAAAACCAGTTAACGCTGGGTGGATCTAACCTGTGTAGGGGGTGGTGTGGTTGGGTGGCGCGTGCGCCCAGTCAGTTATGCCCCTGACTGTTTGTGAGCGGTTCGAATCGCTCCCACGCCCCTGGGTTCAGACACCGGACTTAGGTACAGGCAGCAATACAGAAAAGACTCAAGTAGACAGGTGGTTTGGATGTAAGAAAACCAAGATTTTATTAAAATAGAAATTAACACAGTCTTACGAGAAGTTACTAGTATAAAATTACAGGCAAATACCAATAACTATACTTATACAAGGAATGGGGAACACACGGCACATCGAGCGAAAACAAACTATCTTAACAATCCCCTTATCCTTATCCCACCCCCTATACCTAACTAGATTAAGCTATGAGGGGCCAGAATTCATGCTCACCAATCCGAAATAAAGCCAACTGTTAATGAGTGCGAGTTTTGAGGTCTGGTCTTTGGTCTTTCTAGGTACCCCGTCGCCACGTGGTCTTCAGGGGCGCGGTGCTGGACCTGCTGCTGCGACACACCTTCTCCCCTCCGCTGCCGTCGTCGTCTCGTCGCGATGGGTTCTCCTCTTCTTCTCCCTCGGGCGGTCGGCGGCGGTAACGTTGTGCCTACAGGGCAGTTGGCAGTTTTAACTGTCTAGATTTTCCTACCCAAGCTTAAGAATGCCAGTCTATTCGTCGTGGTGTGGCCACCTGCGTTTTCACAGTGTTTAACAAGATGTTCGTCTTCCCAAGTGCCAGCTTGTAACTAGACGCTTGGTTTTTATCGATACGTTTTTCGCTACCCTGCTCTGCCCTTATCGAGTTGTTATCGTCTTCTTCATCTCTACTCGTCTTGTCTCGGTGGACTACTGTACAAGTCCTGGGCTACCTGCTCAACTTCGTCTCGCCCCTTTCTGCGGCCTGGGCATCCTGGATGGCTATGGACTTGGGTCTCGTTCCCCTCGCCTGCTGTTGGTATGGTGTAACTGGTTACTGAAAATCTGCTACGGGGAGAGAACCCACCACGAGGCCAGGGCACGAATACAAGCGGCAGCCCAAGAGGCCGGAGCCACGAGAGCAGGGACAAGAGCAAGCGAGCAAGAGAGCAGAGCAAGAGAGAGATTGCTACCCGGGGCCTGCAGTTATACTCCTTACGATAGCCCCTTATCTGCGCGCCAAATCAGGTTAGTTCATTGTTCCAATTCTGGCGGGTTAGTTTAAATAATTGTAGCAATCTAAACTAACTGTTTTTAGATGGCCGTTTATCGCACCTAATGGCCTGATGTCTGAGCTGTATTGTTATTAATGCATTTTGATCGGCCTGTCCAGCCTCGATGGCTTCCTTAAGCTGTTTCTGATTATTTATGCAAACAACTTGATGTCCTCAAGTATAGGCCTAACTGGTTTCGATCTGTCTACGATTTGGCTTAATGCATATTCAATGTTCTGTGTCTGCTTTTCAAAATACAAAGTCCTTTTCCACAGAAACTGCATTTTAGGTTTCAATTTCCCCAAAAGCTGCTTGTGCCACAGAGTCCAAGCTTTTAAAATCTTGTAGGCTTTTGGTCACGAGGTGCGGACACCATCTTTGGGTACCCTTTTTTAAAAATGTCCATGCAGGGTCCCTTTTATTAATAATAACCTTTGGGGGAAATGTGGAAATTTTGCGAATCTTACACCTGTAGCCTGAATCACACATTTCCCAATCTGCATAGTTCCTTCACCAAACAACTGAACTCAATGGCTTGGGGATTTATGTACATAACAATAGTCAGATATTATGGCCTTAAAGATACAGATGCACCTTAGCATAATAATACATTGAGGGTTGCATGGTATAACACTCCGGTCCTTTTAAAATAGTGCATCATCCAACTTATTATTTGCAACATCTGCGAGTGCGATGAAAAGAAAAATACCCTTGATCTTGTGATTGGAAACTTGAATATTATAAACAAAATTTCTCTGCAACCGACCAATACACAGCAAACCAGCATCCCCGATAATGTTGTTGGTGTGTAACCTTTCAAAATGTATCAATATTTTTGCAATTGGTCAAATAAGCACCCTGACATAAATCACATGAAAGAGAAAATCTACGTTAAATTATAAAAATGAAAAACATACTCTTAATTCATCATATATTAGTAGTGATAAATAATAACTCTTACTTCGATGTCATTTGTTTTCCCAAAGTATGCAGTTGTATGTAACAGAGTGCTGCCATTAATGCACCTATGTAAAATGGAGAAGTTACAATTAGAATAGTTTTGTCTGGCTCCAATTTATACAAAATTCCCTTTATATAAAAAGGTGGAGTTACCCAATATGTGGATCTAAACTTAAAGTATGCTTACACCAAGTTGTTACAGCACAAAAAGACAAATTCAAAAAGTCTCATAACTTTTGTGCAAAACAAATTCTGAAAGTTATGACCATTCACCCACCATTACATTAGTCGTCTTCTTCTTAGGCAGTCCCTCAGAACCGAGGATGACTTGCTTCCACATTAAAAATGAGTTCTCAGATGACTGTTGAGTCCAATGCGGGACCTACAGTCTCTGTCACAGGTGGGGCAGATGGTGGTTGAAGGGACGAGTGGGTGGGGTGCTTGGGTTGACGTGCGCTCCTTGCGCTGTCTGCGCTTGGCTTCCGCTTGCTCCTGGCGAAGAGACTCGAGGTGTTCAGTGCCTTCCCGGATGCTTCTCCTCCACTTTCTGCGGTCTTGGGCCAGGGATTCCCAGGTGTCAGTGGGGATGTTGCACTTTTTCAAGGAGGCTTTGATGATGTCCTTGAAGCTTTCCCTCTGCCCACCTGGGGCTCTCTTGCCGTGCCGGAGCTCCAAGTAGAGCGCTTGTTTTGGGAATCTCGTATCGGGCATGCGGACGATGTGACCCATCCGTCGGAGCTGATCGAGCGTGGTCAAAGCTTCAATGCTGGGGATGTTGGCCTGAGCGAGAACACCGATGTTGGTGCGCCTATCCTGCCAATGGATTTGCAGGATCTTGTGGAGGCAGTGTTGGTGGTACCACTCCAGTGCTTTGAGGTGCATGCTGTACATGGTCCATGCCTCTGAGGCATACAACAGGGCGGGTATCACTACTGCTCTGTAGACCATGAGCTTAGTGCCGGGTTTGATGGCCTGGTCTTCAAACACTCTCTTCCTCAAGCGACCAAAGGCTGCACTGGCAAACTGAAGGTGGTGTTGGACTGCGTCATCGATGTCTGCCCTTGTTGACAGTAGGCTCCCAAGGTATGGAAAGTGGTCCACGTTGTCCAAGGCCTTGTCGTGGATTTTGATAATCGGGGGGCAGTGCTGTGTGGTGGGGGCAGGTTGGTAGTGGACCTTTGTCTTATGGATCTTTAGTGTAAGGCTCATGCTCTCGTACGCTCCGGTGAAGGTGTTGACGATGGTTTGGAGTTCAACCTCCGAGTGAGCGCAGACGCAAGCGTCATCGACGACAGAGGATGGGACGACCTTGGATCTGGACTGGAGGCGATGGAGGTTGAACAGTTTCCCATTTGTTCTGTAAATTAGCTCCACTCCAGCAGGGAGCTTACTGAGGGTGAGATGGAGCATTGCAGCAAGGAAGATCGAGAAGAGCGTTGGTGCGATGACACAGCCTTGCTTGACCCCGGTCCATACGTGAATTGGGTCTGTGATGGAACCATTGGTCAGGGTTATGGCTTGCATGTCATCGTGAACCAGGCGGAGGATGGTGACAAACTTTTGAGGACAGCTGAATTTGAGGAGGATACTCCATAATCCCTCATGGTTGACAGTGTCGAAGGCCTTTGTGAGATCAAAGAAGGCCATGTACAGCGGTTGGTGCTGTTCCCTGCATTTCTCTTGTAATTGACGTGCAGAGAAGATCATGTCCATTGTGCCCCTTAGTGGGCGGAATCCACATTGCAACTCTGGGAGGAGCTCTTCGGCCACTGGGAGAAGGCGATTGAGGAGGATTCTTGCGATGACTTTCCCTGTGGCAGACAGCAGGGAAACTCTTCTGTAATTACCGCAATCAGACTTGTCACCTTTCTTGAAGATAGTCACAATTACGGCATCTCTGAGATCCCCTGGCATGCTGTCCTCCTTACAGATAAGAGAAATGAGTTCATGAATTCGCGCTAGTAGTGCTTCTTCACCATGCTTTAGTGCCTCGGCAGGGATTCCATCTGCTCCTGAGGCCTTACATACGAACATACTAATTAGGAGCAACGGTAGGCCACTCGGCCCTTTGAGCCTGCTCCGCCATTCAATAAGATCATGGCCTTGTTGTTCTTCAGTTGTCGGATGGCCTTTTCATCCTCATGCCTGGCTGGTGTTGTGCTGAGATGGTGGCGGGTGGCGGGTAGCGTGCTGCGGGATGGAGTTGAGGACACTCGCATTGAAGACAGAGTCTCGGTTAAGGAGATCTTCGAAGTGCTCCTTTCAGCGAGCACTGACTGCCTCTCTGTCCTTGATGAGTATCTCTCCGTTCTTGTCCCACAGTGGGGTAGGACCTTGGGTGCTTGGGCTGCAGATGGTCTTGACTGCACTAAAGAATCCACGTACATCGTAGGGAAATAGTCACAATCTAACTAAATAAAAGCTACACAAATAAATTAGCAAAATACTGTGGATGTTGGAAATCTGAAATAACAAACAGAAAATGCTGGAAACACTCAGCAGGCCAGGCAGCATCCGTGGAGAAAGAAACAGAGTTAACGTTTCAGGTCTGTGACCCTTCATTGATTCAAAACCTACACACTAATTAACTGCAACATTTTGATGCAAAATTCAATATAAGTAGAATAGGTGGCAGCTGGTGAACAATTTATACACTACTTGCACACAGTCAATCAAAGATTTTCAGGGTCCAGTTAACCAACACTGTAATGCCTATAGCCAAACTAGAGGTAACACATCTGACCCAGAAGCAAATGCTTAAATATTAACGACCTCTCCTAACAGCGACCAGCTGAACAGGAGTAAAGAAGTGATTGCTGAGGATTTCAAGCGCTAATCAAAGCTATACTCAGCTTTCACTGTTCACTTGCTGCTGGAGATTTGAAGAGGACTTTTGAAACACATCGGGAGACTTCACCAACACTATCAACATTTATTCCAGAAATTCTCTGAGGACTTCACTCATAGCGAGTGAGCGCTGTGCTACTCTACCTTACAGGAGTCACAAGGAGAAAGGGAGTGCTTGGTCATTGACGTCTTACTAGGGGTCCACTTGGTCTGGAGGATGAATGGGGGGAGGAAGAGGACATGAGGCCAGGCAGAGCCTGGACCTCCAGTGCCGCGTCCTCTGACCTGCCTTCTCCCTCAGTCCCTGAGCCATCTTGAAATGTTCCATTGTGTGTCAGCCAGCCCACTCCACACCTTCTAATCAGCGCTTGAGTGCGAAACCGGCAGGTGTCAGTTTTAGCACCTCCAGGCAAGTTTAAATCATGGTAATGATCAATTAGACCCAAAATTGCAGGCTAAAACCAGACTTTCAAACAGGCGTATCTTATTAGCACAGCACCCATTTAGTGCCTGTTTTCACCCTTACACCAAACTAACCCCCTTGTTTTATTACACCCAGGGTGCCTCAGGGATTTTTTTTATGTGCTGGTATTTAAAGGTCCCTTTTTGCTCAAAAAAACATGTTTGACCATTTTTTTCCCTTTTCCATCCTGTGCTTTTAACCATTTGAAAAATCAACTATGGGGTTGTTAAAACATAAAATGAACAAACTTTTAAGTTAGGGAAAGCCTGAACATTCCATGTGATTGCCTGGATTTGTTAATAAAGCCACTAAACACTTAATTGAGCAGGGATACTAACACTGCCTTCTTAAAGCTCTTCAACATTACTCATAGGATTACAGATGGCCAGTGGGGGGCAGGAAGGAGGATGGCGGGGGGCGGGGTCATGATCCTCTCAAATCGCTTCGAGGTTGGCCTATTTTATATGTCAGGACTCAGCCAATACTGACTGCAAATAATTTACTCACAACTTTTAAATTCCCAATCACGATCATGTCGTGGTTTTGAGTCCGACACGAATGGCAATGCGGCATTGTGCCAAATCTGGACTTTGAACCCCCTCCTCAATCCTTTGGCCTTAGCTGGCAGCAAGTTAGAAGTGTGTAATTCTTAAGAACTTCACTTTGGTGGGAATTATAAATGTTCACAGAACCTCCTAGACTGAAATACAGCCTTAAACTTAAAATCACCTATTGAATGAATCTTAAACAGACAAACATGAAAGCATTCAAGAAAAGACCATCAGGTGCTTCAAGTCCCGCCCTGGGTTATATTTTTCAACCAGCATCACCACCATATGAATGACAAACACACTTGCTCCAAACCTCCAACATACTCTCAATGTGGGCACCAACCTGCTGAAAGTAAACAAATCAACAAATGTACCAAAGATATGCTCACATAGGAATGCTGGCAGCTGGAAAATACACCCCCATCTGTTAAATGGTGCAACCTCATGTGCCAACCTCCCAAAATTGGTACCATTGCTCAAATCCAGGCACCTGCCATCTGTGCGTGATACAATGGTCCACTCCCTAACCAGCAAGTGCCTAGGTAGCACCATGATCATCAATATACTGGCTGAGCAGGGAAACCAACCCACAAAGGAAACAGGTAGGCTCCACATCATGTAACAAGGACACCAGGGGTTGATAGTCCTGGTGCCAAGGAGAGCACCCCAAACTCTACAAGAAACAAAAGATTCTGCAAGCTCAAGACAGATGATGCTGACTGGATGGACCAAGCTACCCCAGGATCCTGGTAACCACCAATCTATTCTGATCATCGCTCCCTTCTGAACCTCTAACACCAGTGCCTGATAACACCGGATTATCGACCTTTCTGGCTTTAAACCAGTTGGCTTGCATGCGCCATCCCTCTGGCCTGATGGCTGACTAACAACCTGCAATTCCAACCAGTAAACAGCCTCACATCACAGGTTCCAGACTGTCTTTTAACCCTCAGGCATTAAATAAACCTGGCCTCTGATTACCACTCTAACCCTGATACTCTACTCTCAAGACAAACTGGATTCTTTGACCACTAGATTGGTAACCTCCCCTGCTCTCTTCTAGCCCCCATTGCAAGAGCTTCTTTACTATGTCTAGCTCCCTGTTCGGGGCACAGGCATTCAAGGTCTCCCTCCGTGTCCATTTGTGTACACATATTAGTTGCTGCTTCAGACCTGAGCTCCCCAGATCCCCCATTTCAGCCAACTTCTGGCTTTGTTATCTTTGCCTCTTCCAGCTCTCCTAGCTTCAGACTCCCATACCGCTTCCAACCCCTCCCTTTCCAACAAAATGCTCTTCTACATTCCCCTTCTTAATCAATGTTACTTCTCAACTGACATGATCCCCTGTGACCATTCCAAGCATGTGTCCCTCCTAGACAAGCCAACAGTTTCACTCTGCTCCTCCCTTATTTCACCACTCCCACTGCAGCACCTGTTGCTGGCTCTCCTGAAGTACGCTTCCTGCCTGCTCTATTCCCCATTCCCTGGGACCATCCTGTCCAGGTCACAATCTCGCTAATCTAAAAAACAGAAAATATTAGAAAAACTAGCAATAAATTCACCATCCCTTTTCCCTACCTAAAACAATTCCGACCATGACTGAGGGGCACCATCCTCTCCCGAGCTGTGCCCCATTCTATCCACCATCTCGCTTCCATAGTACAACACCACAGGACCGTCCTCACATAATTCTGTTCCTACTTGTCCCAGAGTAGCAAGCACAACTCCAGCAATGGTTTCACCTCTTGACCTGCCCCCACACAGTCACTTTTTGTGTACCTCTTGGTTTCATCCAAAAGCACCTGCTTTTCCTTAAAGAAAAGTTGCCCCTCGGCAACATTGTCTATTGACAGCAGGTCAGTTTCCATATGTATGCTGATGACATCCAGTTATATCTCTCCAGCACCTCCCTCAACCCCATGACCACCTCTTGATCTCTCCAGCACCTCCCTCAACCCCATGACCACCTCTTGTTTGTCCGATTGCTTGGGCTGGATTTCTCCCTATCCGCTGCAGCCCACCACCCCAACCCTGGCCCAGTTTCCTGGGTTGGGGGTCATTAAGTATGCCGGGTGTGCTCCCAGCAGGATCCCACCATCAAGGTGGATGCCAACAGGAAAATGTGGGTCACTTGCTGGGCCGAGGCCTAAAACCAGGTTAATTTTGCAGGCCTGAGGGGAGGGAATGGTGTTCACTACTCGACCTTCTCCCTCCAAAGGGGTCTTCTGCTGAAACTGCCTGCCCTCCGTTTCACCTTTGGCAGCACAGTCTTCAGCTACTTCACCCCTCTCTAAGTCCCTCAGCATCCATTACCTTTCACGCTGGCTTTAAAAGCCTGCTCAAAGCATATCGGGGCCAAACTTCACAGCCATTTGGATGTGCTTGTGCCGTAAATCTGACAAGACTTTGGTTGAAGGGCTGGAAATTAAGTCAGGACCAGAATATGCTGGGTGTTAGCCTTCTCCACCAATCTCTGCAGGGCCTTGGTTCGGGGTAGAGCCTCTGCACGCCCCGAACAAGGTCACTAATGTCAATAGGGTTGGCAACACTTCAGGATTGTCCTGGAGTCTCCAGGAATTAAAGATTAATCTCCAGGACCCTGTCGCAAGCAACCCACGTTAAAAATCATAGGGGCCATTAAAACCTGTGGGATTTTTTTCATTTTCATGCAACACTTTTGTTTATTAGTTATAAAAATATTGGGGATGGATAAAAAGGCTGCTTGACTAACAGTCAAACATCATCCAATCGAGTAATGAAGTGTTGCTATGGGAACTCGTATGGGTCCTAGCTATGCCTGCCTTTTCGTGGGATATGTGGAACATTCTTTGTTCCAGTCCTACTTGGGTCCCCTCCCCCACCTCTTTTTCTGGTACAGTGCCATTTCCTGTTCTCACCCCAACTGGAACATTTCATCAACTTTGCTTCCAATTTCCACCCTCACCTTGCCTTCACATGGTCCATCACTAACTCTTCCCTTCCCTTCCTCAACTTCTTTATCTCCAGTTCTGGGGTTAGGCTATCGACAAACATCCACTGACTTCCACAGCTACCTGGACTACAGTTCCTCCCACCCTGCTCCCTATAAGGACTCTATTCCATTCTCCCAGTTTCTCCGTCTCCGTCGCATCTGTTCTGACGATGCCAGCTTCCATACTAGTGCTTCCGATATGTCTTCCTTTTTTCTCCACCGAGGATTCCCCTCCACCATGGTTGACACGGCCCTCGACCATGTCCGTCTCATTTCCCGCACTTCTGCTCTCACCCCTTCCACTCCCTCCCAGAACCACAATAGGATTCCCCTTGTCCTCACCTTTCATGCACAGGAGATACAACACCCGCCCTTTACCTCCTCCCTTCTAACCGTCCAAGGCCCAAAACACTCTTTCCAGGTGAAACAGCAATTTACTTGTACTTCTTGCAATTTAGTATACTGTATTCGCTGCTCATGATGTGGTCTCCTCTCCACTGGGGAGACCAAACATATTTTTAGGTGATCGTATTAAGGAACACCTACGTTCAGTTCGCAAGCATGACCCCAAGCTTCCGGTCGGCTGTCATTTTAATCCTTCGGACCAATCCCACTCTGACCTCTCTGTCCTCGGCCTGCTACACTGTTCTAATGAAGCTCAACGTAAGCTTGAGGAACAGCACCTGATCTTTCCATTAGGCACTTTACAGCCTACCGGACTCAACATTGAGTTCAACAATTTCAGACCATAAACACTGCTCCTATATTTTTAGGCAGCAGCTGTTAGTAATAATTCTGCTATTTCCATTTTCACCTCCTATAGACCCATCTTTTGTTTCTTTACTTGTCTCATTACCATCTCCTTTTGCCTTGCACCATCATCCCTTTTGTCATTTAATCTCTCCTGCCTTTCACCCTATCACAGACGTTCCCTTTTGTTCTTTCCTCCCCTCCCCCCTTTCCCTGCCCCTGCACTTGCTTAAAATCTGTTACATCTCTAACTTTTTCCAGTTCTGATGAAAGGTCATCAACCTGAAACGTTAACTCTGTTTCTCTCTCCACAGATGCTGCCTGACCTGCTGAGTATTTCCAGCATTTTCTGTTTTTGTTTCAGATTTCCAGCATCTGCAGTATTTTGCTTTTGGAGTAATGAAGCCTGTTTGTTTCACAATTGGTGCAGGAATACGGTGCCCTGTGAGGATGGATGTGTGGGGTGATGGGGGCATGGGCCAGGGCGGGTTGGAGGTGGGAGGTCATGTGATGAAACCTACAAGAATATGTCCAACCAGAGTTGGGAACCCTAAATGTCCGAAGGGGTGTGGCTGGGGGAAGGGGATTTCCAGTCCACAAATGTCTTTTGTCCCTGGACTATGTATATATTGCAGGCTGGTGCAGCCAATGCAAGTAGGCATACTTGCTTCCAGCTGGCATATGTGGTGCTGAGCTGTGGCGTGAACTTCTGAAGATTTTTACCATTTTAGGAGCAATTTTCAGCCCCGCCCACCCTATTAAGGTGGATCACCGAGGTCATGTTTCCTGGAGCTGATTTTGCTGACTGGTGGGTGCCCAAACTGTGGCCCCAGTGGCACAGGTGTCACGAAAGGTTATTTAAATGAGGGAGCCTTCCCCCTTACCCGACATACTCTGCCGGGGTCAGTGCTGGAGGTTCCTGCAGCCATCTGGGAGCCATCCTTTCAGCTGAGATTTCAGTCAGCTCTCCTAAATCACACACTAATGCTTATGATTTGTTTCTCCTCTGAGAAACTCTTTGCGACATTTTCAACATTGAAACAGGACTAACAGGACTGGACAGACTAGATGCAGGAAGGATGTTCCCGATGGCGGGGGAGTCCAGAACCAGGGGTCACAGTCTAAGGATAAGGGGTAAGCCATTTAGGACTGAGATGAGGAGGAATTTCTTCACCCAGAGAGTGGTGAACCTGTGGGATTCTCTACCACACAAGGCAGTAGAGGCCAATTCATTAAATATATTCAAGAAGGAGTTAGATATATTTCTTAAGGCTAAAGGGATCAAGGGATATGGGGAGAAAGCAGGGACAGGGTACTGAGTTTGGATGATCAGCCATGATCTCATTAAATGGTGGAACAGGCTCGAGGGGCCGAATGGCCTACTCCTGCCCCCAACTTCTATGTTTCTATGTTTCTATGAAGGTTCCAATATGGATGCAAGTTGTTGTTTGTCTAAGGGTCCTGGGCATGTTTGCATTCAATCACTCAAATTTCACAATGTGCATAATGTACAAGATGTCCATAATAAATGTGCAAGAAAATCTACCTGCTTCTTGGACTGCTCATGAAGCTCATCTTGTTTAAGCGATTGTGAACTATATCTTGAAGAACGTCTGTATCACCATGGATGATAATCGGGATTGCTGATGACCAATATGCATAGTAATCTGGGTACAGATAAAAACATGTTCTGAAAAGAAAGCCTTAAAACATAAAGACCTAGAACTTGGATGAAGCCCAGAAATGGGCGTGGGGATCGTGCTGCGCGATAAACTCGCACCTGTTCAGAGGATTGCAGGCAGTATGCAAACTTTCTGTTGGATTAGCATGATTGTAGCATTCAGCCCAGTGCTGAGTGCACTGCTGAGTGGCTGAATGCTCAGCAGGGGGCCCATGTTCATATGAGGCTAGCTCCAATTAAATCTAGCCTGCACTACTTAAAGGCAGTCTGCACCTCTTAAAGGGGAGGTGCCTTCTGTCTGCAACAAGTGATTGAAGTGGCTGAGAAGAAAGTTCTAATGCTGGCACAAAAGGGGAGAGAGCATGCACCTAGGTTCTCTGATGCAGCACTGAAGACCTTGGTCCAGGGAGGTCAACTCCAGGAGAGAGGTCCTCTTTCCATAGGGAGCCAGAAGATCTTCCAGGCAACAGACCAGAGTGCAGTGGGAGCAGATACCCACTGTGATAAATGCCAGTAGTGCTGCCCCGAGGACCTGGATTCAGTGTGGGAAGAAGTTTAATGACCTCACACGAGTGGTCAAGGTCAGTGAATTCATCTTCAAATGCCATATCCCATCATCTGCACCACTAGCCTCACACAATGCTCAATGCACTACACCCCCATCACTCACCTAACAACAATTGCTAGCAATCACGACTCACACCTCACATTCATAGCTTTACCTCACCCGCTTACCAGCCAGCCAGCCAGCCCAGACTGCTGCCACCCATGCCAAGGTGGTGCAATCTAAAGCCAGGCCTACAAGGCCCAGAGCTCTTCGAGGTCACCCTGCAAGGCCATCTACAGTCTCCCCCACTGAAAGTCAGCAGCCGTCCACCAGCCATGCTGCAGCCACTGGAATAACACTGCGTAAGAGCACTAGGATAGGCCAAGGCACACGCAAGACAGTCACCAAGGGAATTGTGATATCCGAGTGGTAAGGTCAGAAACTGAGAGAAGCGAGATATTAGGAACAAAACCCAACTGTTTATTTACACGGTGTAGCAGAGAAACATCTCTTACCAGCTAGAGGCAAGGCACACAATTCTTACTGCACAAGCACCAAGATGGAGGATTCACCTCTGAGTCATACCCATAATGCAATGCCACATTACCGTATTAACTGGTGTACCAGGACATTGAATACATGACCCATTATCTTAAATACTGGTGAATGTGAACCCTTAATATTTGGCTCTATCTGGTGGATAACTTAAACATTACATCCCAGATTACTATATCCCTCCCCTCTTAAGTTGAACATTAATTTCTTAACAACATTCTTAAAAAGTCCCATAAGGAAACTCCTTTAACGATAGTCCATACTGAACGAATCTAGCAGGTCGTTATCAATCTCTCTGGCGGCTTGTGAGTCCTTGGTGAATGTCTTATAGTCAAGTCCCTGCTTGGTTGTGGTAGAGCCACCTGCTGCTCCTGAGCAGTACTCAGAGTATCTGACTCTGCTACGATGGTTTCCTCTTGATGAAGGGGTCCAGGTAGAACTGGCTCTGTTCGTGGTGGTGGTACTACCGATGCATTTGGATAACTGGGGGCCAACTTGTCCTCTGACATCTCCTCTGGAACCTCCATTTTGATTTCCCCTTGTCTGGTCAGTATCTGATCTACATGTCTGCGTACTACCTGACCAGTTCCCACCATGACCGTATATGATACTGGACCGGTCATTGAGTCTATGATGCCTGGAATCCAATTTGGACCATAACTGAAATTCCTGGTAAGGACCGCATCTCCTTCTCCAAAACTGCGGCTCTTTGTCCTTCTGTCATGGTTCTCCTTTTGTTTGATTTGTCGGTTTTCCACCTTCCTTTTTAGGTCTGGGTGAACCAGGTCAAGAGTGGAGCGTAGTCGACGTCCTAACAACAGCTCAGCAGAAGAGAGTCCTGTGGTAGATTGAGGTGTTATTCTGTAGCTGAACAGAACTCGTGACACCTTGGCTGCCAAACTCCCTTCCGCACTTTTTTTCATCATCTCCTTAAATGTTTGTACGGCTCTCTCCGCAAGTCCATTTGAAGACGGACGATATGGAGCTGAGGTCACATGCACTGTTTCTAATGAACTCTTTTGTTTCTGCACTCACAAAACACGTGGCATTGTCACTTACTATGATCTCCGGTAGCCCTTGATTACTAAAACTCCTACGCAGGCAGTCTATAGTAACAGTAGATGAAGCAGAATTTACAGGATAAACATCCATCCATTTGGAATGGGCATCAATGATTATGAGGAACATCTTTCCCATGAATGGACCCGCATAATCTACATGTAATCTTCTCCATGGTTTATCCGGCCACTCCCAGGGGTGGAGAGGAGCCGCTGCTGGTGCCTTCCTGTGTACTTGACAAGTGCTGCATGTCTTGACTAGATTTTCTATCTCCTCATCTAGCTTTGGCCACCACAAGTAACTCCTTGCCAAGGCTTTCATACACGAAACTCCAGGATGACACTGATGTAGTTGCCCTAGGATAGACTGTCATGCTGGCTGTGGAATAATCACTCGTGCTCCCCACAACACGCAACCATCCTGCACACCCAGCTCTGTCTGCCTGACACTAAGGTGTGAAATCAGTCCCTTCCGGATGCTGTGGCCAACCCCTCATCACATATGCTCGGACTCTAGACAGTACTGGATCTTTACTGGTCCATGTCCTTACTTGTTCTGCGGTCACAATTGCCGTGTCCGTGTCCTCCAACATCAAAACTCTGTCCTCTGGAGCTGCACGGATAGGTGTACCTGGCAGTGGAAGACGGCTCAAGGCATCTGCGTTCCCATGGTACTTGCCCACCTTGTAAACGATGACATACTCATATGCCCTCAACGTCACTGCCCACCTCTGGATCCGGGGTGACACCATCTGTGGTACTGCTTTCAGCTCATTAAAAAGAGATAGAAGAGGTTTATGATCGGTGCATATGGTGAATTTCCTGCCATATATGTACTTGTGAAACCTCTGTAACCCAAACATTACTGCTAACCCCTCTTTATCTAACTGGGAATAGTTTTTTTCCGCTGGTGTCAGAGTTCGAGACATAAACCCTATTAGTCTTTCTGTTCCATCTTCCAAGCTGTGTGAAAGAACCGCCCCACCCCGTAAGGTGAAGCATCACAAGAGAGAATGATGTCTTTCTCTGCATTGTAGTGAACCAGCACATCTGAGGACAGCATCAGTTTCTTGGACTGTTCAAATGAAACCCTCTGTTCCTCTTCCCACTGCCACTGTGTCTCCTTGCGCAGAAGTTTGTGAAGAGGTGCTAACACTGTTGCCAAGTTTGGTAAAAATCTGTTATAATAGTTTAGCAGTCCCAGGTAAGCTTTTAACTCAGTCACATTGGTAGGAGCTGGGGCCTCCTGCAGTGCTTGTACCTTCTCCTTGATTGGATGGAGCCCGGTGGCGTCCACTCTGTGTCCCAGGAACACGGCCTCATTCCCCAGGAAAGTGCACTTACTCCTCTTGAGCCGTAACCCAGCCTTATCCAATCTTTGTAGTACCTCTCTCAGAGTGCTCAGATGCTCCTGGTCGGTTCTTCCCGTCACCAGAATGTCATCCAGATAGATTGAAACATGTGGGATCCCTTGCAGTACACCCTCGATAGTCCTCTGGAAAATAGCTGGACTAGATGAGACACCGAATGGTAAGCAGTTATAGGTAAACAAACCCTTGTGTGTATTTATGGTTACATACTTCTTGGATTCCTCATCTAGTGTAATCTGCAAGTATGCATGACTCATATCCAGCTTCGTGAATTTCTTCCCTCCAGCCAGGTTTGCAAAGAGATCCTCTGTTTTGGGAATAGGATACTGTTCTAGTTTAGACACCCTATTTACTGTCAATTTATAATCTCCAGAGTCTTACCGAATTGTTCGGTTTTAAAACAGGTACAATGGGAGCTGCCCATTCTGAACATTTCACGGGTTCCAGTATGTTCTCTCTCAAAAGACGATCAAGCTCAACCTCTATCTTCGGTTTCATGGCATACAGCACAGGTCGTTGTTTAAAAAACCTTGGCAGTGCCTCCTTGTCTACATAAATCTTAGCTGGGGGGCCATTAAATGTGCCAAGTTCTTCCTTGAACACGTTCTCTTGTTCAATCAACACTTCTTGCAAAGACAACTGTTTGCCTCCCTCTATTTGATTTATTGCTCCCTAATCTAATTTAAGTTCTTGTATCCAGCCCCGACCTAACAGGTTTGGTCCGGAACCCGACACTACAACTACAGGTAGCTGTTCCACGGTGTCCCTGTGTTGCACAGTTACAGTAGCTGTACCCAATGTCGCCACTCGTTCACCGGTATATGTTTTAAGCTGCATAGAGCAAGACTTTAACTCTGGAACTTTTGCACGGTTCCACAATTTTGAGTACTCCTCCCTGTTCATTATGGTTACACCGCATCCTGTATCCACTTCAAAGTTGACCTTATAGTCATTTACTGTCAGTTGCAAAGTGATAGGATCGACTTTTGGAATGTTCTCTACCATACTATGCATTATGAACATGTCGTCTTCTTTCTCAGCTTCTCCGCTGATGTGATGTGCTCCCTGTTTTTTCACTTCTCTTCCTAGGTTTTGCTTTCCTCCCCCTTTTGGTTTGTATTCCTCCACGGTTGCTTTTGCCCTGCATGCATGTTTTATATGTCCTTGTTTCCCACACTTGTGGCACTTTTCCTCCAGAAACCTGCATTCACTCGCCAGGTGATCACCATTGCATCTATAACAAGCCTTTACCTGCTCCCTTTGTGGTTTCTGACGCATGTTTAACTTGTGCACAATAACCTGACCTCCAACTTGCTTTGTAGTAGTCCAGTCTGAACCTTGTATTTCTTTTACATCTCAGTTCGCTGTCTCTATGGCTTGAGCAAGTTCCAACGCTTTTTCATATGTAAGCCCAGTCTCGGACAATAATCGCCGCTGCATTCGATCATCCATTATCCCGCAAACTAGCCTATCTCTCAGCATGTCTTTCAGGTTGTTGCCGTAATTGCAATCATGTGCCAATTTTCTCAACACCGCTACATAATCCAATACAGTCTCTCCCGGTTTTCTATTCCGTGAATTAAACTTGAAATGCTGTACAATCTCACTCGGTCTGGGATTGAAATGGTCCTTTAGCAAGGCCACTAAGTCAGCAAATGATCTGTCTCCAGGCTTTGCAGGACTGTATAAGTTTCTCATTAAACTATACGTCTGACTTCCCACAGAAGTGAGCAAAATTGCTCTCCGTTTTCCGACATCATTAAATCCATTTGCTTCAAAGAAATGCATCAACACCTCGCAGTATTCATCCCAGGTCTGCGTCTGAACATCAAAAGCAGATATCTTTCCTACCGTAGCGGCCATGATCCATTATTCAGTGCTCTTTTATTTTTTTTCTCCGTTACGATGTGACCGTTTGATCCTCGTCGCCAATATGTGATATCCGAGTGGTAAGGTCAGAAACTGATCGAAGCGAGATATTAGGAACAAAACCCAACTGTTTATTTACACGGTGTACCAGAGAAACATCTCTTAACAGCTGGAGGCAAGGCACACAATTCTTACTGCACGAGCACCAAGATGGAGGATTCACCTCTGAGTCATACCCATAATGCAATGCCACATTACCGTATTAACTGGTGTACCAGGACATTGAATACATGACCCATTACCTTAAATACTGGTGAATGTGAACCCTTAATATTTGGCTCCATCTGGTGGATAACTTAAACATTACATCCCAGATTACTATAGGAATGCACAAGGGTGATTAATTGGTTTTTTTGCTGTAATATTGGAAGGATAGATGTATAAAGTTGGTTTGGAATGTTTGCTTTGTGTGGCTTTTAATTCAGCATTGTGGCTGATGCTGTGATGTTCAGTAACGGAGGGACGGTAAGGTGTGGGACTAATGTTGAATGGGGAATTGGGGTTGTGGTCACTGGTATCGCAGGCGAATGATTTGAACCCGGATATCCCAGCCAGATAGGGTTGCCTCCTTCCTTCCGCTTCTCCCTCCTCCTCTTCCTCTTCCGCTTCCTCCTCTTCCTCTTGCTTCTGAGATGGTGGCCGTATCCCTGGTGGCAAGGGCTGTACCGTCATGATGGCCAGGTTGTGGAAGATACAGCAGACAACCACAAGTTGGGCACATGCTCCGGTAAGTACTGTAGGGCTCCTCCAGAGCGCTCCAGGCAGCGGAACCATTGCTTCAGCACCCCAATGGTCTGCTCTGTGATGTTTTGTGTGGCAGCATGACTCTCATTGTACAAATGCTGGCCATGTGTGGTTGGGTTGCGGAGCGGATTCATGAGCCAGGTGGTTAACGGATAGCCCTTGCCGCCCAGTAGCCACCCTCTGGTGACTCAAAGTCTGAGGAAACAACGGACTGGCGTAGAATAATAACATCATGACTGCTGCCAGGATACTGGGCATTCACCACCATGATGTGCTAAGCATGGTCGCATTCAGCGAGTGTAATCTTTGCAGTTGCGGTACATCTCAGCATTTAGACACAGTGCCTGTAAAGCCACATGGGTGCAGTCGATGGCGCCCTCCACCATGGGGAAGTCCGCCATCCTGGCAAAGCCATGTGCATGCTCCACCTCCTTCTCGCTAGTCAAAGAGAAGACAATGATGTTCCCTGTCCTGGCATAAAGAGCTTCTGTCACCTCTCTTATTCAGCAGTGGATGGCGAACTGGGAGATGTTACAGACTGGAAGGATCCCGACGTGAAGAAATTCAGGGCCACAGTCACCTTCACAGCACTGCCCTTGCCCTGGAGTGAGGCTGCAGATCTGGTCGCAAGAGGTGGCAGAGTTCTGTGAGCACCTCCTTCATAAAGTGCAGGCACCTCAGGTTGATGTAAAAGAATTGCTCTCGGAAGACCCTAGGTGGGTAAGGCCTCCCGCTGAGAGCCCCTCTCCCCCTCCTCCTCCCTCTGCGAGCAGTTTGTCCTCTTCTTTGCTGCCTCTGCTCCATCTCCCTGTCATTCTGCAGGCCAAAGGGGATGACAACTAGAGCACCCATGACTGGGAGCAAGTGGTCTGACCAGAACCCTTGAAATCAGAAGCAAGGCCTTCTCCACTTGCAGCATCACTCCCTGTCACCTCACCAATTTTAAACAACTTTAGAAAGCTGCAAACATTTCCACAAACTTACACAGAGCCAGCAGAAATTAAAAAGCAGCACACTGGCAGTCCATGTTAGCTCATGCTAAAACTGAATTAAAATTTAGGGTAAGACTAAATTTGTATTGAAACCATTGATTTTTGCTGATACTTTAAACCATTTTCGGAGATAATAAAACATTATCCACCGTTCTCATAATTGTCTTAAAAGAGCTTCAAGTTTCAAGGAATTCTGTCTTGCTACAGTGACTTGGATATGAGGTTTAGAATGGTGAATTTAAGATCAGCAGCAATTTTCAGGTCTTTCTACCAAAAATAGCCTTTCATGTCACAGGTTGAGACTACTTTTCTTAACAGGACACTCACTGATGAGACAATTATGATAGATAATGGCTTTGGCCTAGAAATTCGGTGGGCTGCGCCACCAGTTAGCGCCTAAAGAGGGCACTCATATTTAGCTGGGGCGCTAATGGCGGCGTTAACCTGTTGCGCAGAAATATAAAATGCCTTGTGTAGAATTGTATATTTACACTATCTGCAGACTTTCAAGTTATAAGGACAAAAGAAAACTTAACAAAAGGTCCAACAATGGCTTCTCTTTTAAAAATATTCCAGAGGCCTGGCCTCACTGCGAATGCTACCTGTCACTTGTCTGTCCAAGCCTGGATGTTGTCCAGGTCCTACTGTAAGCTGACTTGGGCAACTTCATTACCAGAAGAGTTGTAAATGGCTGGGCCAAGAACACTATCTGGAAGAACTGTGGCAGCGATGTCCTGGGACTGGTTTTGGACAACCACGACCATTGCCCTTTGTGTCATGCATGACTCCAGCCACTGAAGGGATTTTCCCTTGACCTCAGTTTTGCTAGGGTTCCTTGGTGTCATACATGATCGAATGCTGCCTTGATGTCAAGAGCAGTTATGTTCATATCTTCTCTGGCATTCAGCTCTTGTGTCCACGTCCAGATCAAGGCTGTAACGAGGTCTGGAGCCGAGTAATTCTGGCAGAACCCAAACTGAGCATGAGCAGAGCAGATTATTGATGACTCCTTCCATCACTTTTCTGATCATTGGTGGGGGAGTGGGGAGGCTGATAGGGTGGTAATTGACTGGGTTAGATTTGTTCTGCTTTTTGTACAATGGCTTTTTGTACAGTTGCAAAATAATGACCCCAAGCATTTGAAAATAAGCAGACAAAATGAAGTGACTGTTTCAGATATTATTTTTCAGAAGAAATTCTAGACAATTTAAACATTTCCCTGAATGTATCTTTGACCTTGGAAGTCATTTTGGAAATTATGCATTTCCTTCCTAAAATGAATACATATTCCAGACATATGCACCAAGACAAAGGTCCTGTGTGAAAGAAAAACAATGACTAACTACATAAAAGTATGTCACCTTACTCAGCAAGAACTTTCTGAATTCTTCACTTCGAATGCCATCAAATGCTATGTGATTTTTCAAGTCCTTTGCATGCACATCACATCCCCATTCAATTAAAAGCTGTTAAGTCGAACCATAAAGAAAATCAAATTTACTATTGAAATGCAAGGGCATTCAATAAATAAAATGCAACTGAAAAACAAACTGTCCATCAATGTAGAACATATACATTGAGGGAGAACATTTAGGCATTTTGTAATGGCTTCATTATGTGCAGGCGTAGCAAATAATTAAGGCTTCATGATATCCAAGCTATAACATTTATCATAAATACAATGAGCATACTCATATATCAGCTAAATTGGTGATTCTGTTCCTGAAGCTTTTTAATTTACCAGGCATTGCAAGTTGAAATATTTTTTAAAAACTTTTATTACAGTTCAGATAGTGGCTTTTGGAACACTTTAAAAAGATTAGGGGGCCGTTGGACAGAATATTAATCTAGAAATAGTAGGAGCTTGCAACAAAGGTAATGCAATAATCTTGGGTGACTTTAATCTTCATATAGGCTGGACAAATCAAATTGGCAAAGGTAGTCTGGAGGACAAGTTCATGGAATGCATGTGGGACAGTTCAAAAGCAGTGGGAGCAGTGCGAGAGCGCCAAAACCCGGGAGAGTTCAAAAGCAGCAGGAGCAGAGCGAGAGCACCAAAACCCGGGAGAGTTCAGAAGCAGCGGGAGCAGAGCGAGAGCGCCAAAATCTGGGAGAGTTCAAAAGCAGCGGGAGCAGAGCGAGAACACCAAAACCCGGGAGAGTTCAAAAGCAGCGGGAGCAGAGTGAGAGCAGAGCGGGAGCACCAAAACCCGGGAGAGTTCAAACGCATCGGGAGCAGAGCGAGAGCGCCAAAACCCAGGAGAGTTCAGAAGCATCGGGAGCAGCGGGAGGCGCTGAGATACAAAGGACCGGTGAGTGTAAAGAAGTAAAAAGTAATCGAAGTGTGACGTCAGCAGAAAGCAGGTAAGTGATTGCTGGTGAGTATTTCTCTTTCTCGCTTTTTTTCCAAACTTGAAGGTCTAAATTTAAGTGCCTTGGTGTAGATTAAAAGATATAAGTGATGTAAGAAAAAGGAGACTTACCATCAAGTAACTTTAAAGTAAGCTTTAAGTAACTTATAAACACACTATATACAAGAGAGGTCTTTACCATGCCTCTGGTAGAAGCCTCTTACAATACTGAACAGACCAGTATTTATACCAGTCCAACAGGAAGTGACATATGACAGGAAGTGAGGTATGTACACAGTTCATAGTTCACAGTTCATAGTTCACAGGAAGTGATGACATAACTTCCCGGAAGTTAGCATTTTTATCACATTCTTCCCTCCTGCAGGATTAGAAGGCTGTGGTCTACCTTTTGGTCCGCAGCCGCCGAACAAGGAAGAGTCGCACCCGTTTGGATTCCCGTCGTAGAGGGTCGCTGGTCCGCTTACATGCGGTTGGCCATTGGTCAGAGTCTGTGTGGCCTGGATTGCCCTGTGAAGGGTCGGGGAGATCATGGCTTCGAGTACGAGCCCCAATAGGTTCAAAGTCGGAC
The DNA here is from genome assembly GCF_052327205.1 of Somniosus microcephalus. Taxonomy (NCBI): domain Eukaryota; kingdom Metazoa; phylum Chordata; class Chondrichthyes; order Squaliformes; family Somniosidae; genus Somniosus; species Somniosus microcephalus. Next base: position 75,940,052 of record NC_141002.1, read on the forward strand.
TGCCTCTGTTCAGAGGGAGGTGCAGAGCTGGTCTGTGGCGGATCAGTACTTTCATGCGCGGTACTGGGAGGGTCGCAACCTTGAGCACGGGGTTCTACCGGCACCAAGCTAGTTGGTGTCCGATCAGGATCCTGGAGAGGGGTACCCGATAGGTCCCAAGAGTTTCCTGGTGAAATGCCATCACCCGATGTCCCACTAGGTCCTGGTGGGCAGGGAGCCAGATCCCGTAATGATACGGTAGATTCTCGGCCGTCGGAATATCGTATGTTTGCATAGGTGGGGTTGGCATCGGTTAGTTCAACCTCGTCTACGAGAGGGTCATTTTTAGACGTCCGAACGTATCTTCGGAGTAATACAGGTCCAGGAGTAGTTAGCCATGACGGGAGTGATGTCCCATGAGATGAGCGACGCTGGAATCCAAAGAACCGCTCATGAGGTGTAGTATTTGTGGCTGTAGAAAGCAGGGACCGTATAGAGTGCAATGCATCCGGAAGCACTGTTTCCCATTGCTGGTCTGGTAGGCCCCGAGATCTTAAAGCGAGACGTACGGAATTCCAGATGATACCGTTATACCTCTCTACCTGCCCATTTCCGATGGGATGGTATGGTGTTGTTTTGCTTGTAGCAATTCCCCGTTCTGAGAGGTAGTCCTTGAGTTCCCTTGACATAAAGGATGGACCCCGATCTGAGTGAATATAAGCCGGCATGCCACAGAGAGAAAATACCTGCTCAAGGCAGCAGATTACTGTGGACGCCAGCATATTGGAGCAGGGGAAGGCAAACGGAAAACGTGAATATTCGTCGATCATGGTGAGCAAATATGTGTTCCGAGTTGAAGAGGGCACTGGGCCCTTAAAATCGATGCTAAGTCGTTGCATCGGTTGGGTTGCATGTATGAGTATACCAGCTGAGGGGCGGAAGAACTGAGGTTTTAATTCCGCACAAAGCCGGCATTCTGAGCATATTTTCTTTACATCTCCAGTGGAAAAAGGGAGATTCCGTGATCGTACGAAATGTAGCATGCGCGTAACGCCAGGATGACACAAACCATTGTGGACATCCATGAGAGTGGAGGATGACATAGTGGAGCAGAATGCCCGTGTGAGGGTGTCCGGGGCCACATTCTCCTTGCCAGGCCGATAGAGAATGGTATAACCAAAAGAGGCCAGTTCCATCCTCCAAAGTTGTATTTTATTATTCTTAATTTTGGTTCGTTTTCGATTATCGAGCATGAAGGCGACTGATCGTTGGTCCGTGATCAATGTAAAGTGCTGGCGAGCTAGAAAATGGTTCCACTTCCGTACTGCCTCTATGATGGCTGTGGCTTCTTTCTCAACCGGAGGATAATGTAGCTCGGCACCTTGTAAGGTCCTGGACATAAATGCTACAGGACGACCTTCCTGATTCAGAGTAGCCGAGATCGCCACCTCCGAGGCATCACATTCAACCACGAAAGGGAGATTCTCATCGATGGAGTGAAGAGCCGCTTTCTCCAACTGTTTTTTGAGAAGGTTAAAGGCTGCAACAGCCGCTGTTCCCAGTGGAAATGATCTAGCATGCAACAAGGGTTGGATTTTGTCCGAAAAATTAGGAATCCATTTAGCGTAGTATGCAAACAGACCGAGAGCCCGACGTAAAGAAGCCGGATTCTTAGGTGACGGGAGCTCTTGGAGCGGGCGAAGTCTTTCTGGGTCTGGCTTAATGATACCATTGCCTACGCAGTAGCCAAGGATGTTGATGGTCGGTTGCGACTCAACAGATTTGGATTCATTCAGGGTCAAATTACGGCGATGGAGGGCATCCCGAAATTTTTGGAGGTTGGAGTCGTGTTCCTGTTGATCGTGACCTGCAATGGTAATGTTATCAAGATAGGGAAAAGTGTCCCTTAGGTTTTCCTGCTTAACCAGGCCATCCATTGCCCGTTGAAAGGCAGCCACTCCATTAGTAACCCCGAATGGGAGGCGACGAAATTGGTACAGCCGTCCATTAGCCTCAAAGGCTGTGTACTGCTTATCTGAGACCTTCAAGGGTAACTGATGATAGGCACTTTTTAAATCGTAAGTTGAGAACACTTTGTATTCGGCCAGTTTATTAACCATATCATCAATGCGTGGCAATGGGTAGGCGTCCAAGTCGGTATATTGATTGATGGTTTGCGAATAATCGATGCATAGTCGCTGTTTGTGAGGTTTTAGAGGGTTCTTGACAATGACGACTTGAGCCCGCCAGGGCGACGAACATGGTTCAATGATATCCTCTGCTAGAAGTCGAGAGATTTCAGCCGCAATAAAAGATTGGTCTTCCTGATTAAAGCGCCGCGATTTCGTTATTATCGGTTGGCATTGAGGCGGAATACTGGCAAATAATGAGGGTTCATCAAGTGAAGCTGCTGATAATGCACAAAAAGGTAATTTAGATGGTATATTAGAAATAGTAAGTCCGGGTTTGGATCCACCAAACTCAATGGTGAGTTTCTTATGCTGTTTTTGGAAGTCCAGCCCTAAGAGGAGATCACTACATAAGTCTTTGAGCACCGAAAGTCGGGTGGAGGGATACATACGACCATGAAGTGTCATATCAACAACACAAAAGCCGGAGATTCTGGTATTAAGTGATGACTGGGCCATCGCAATTGCCTGGTCCGATGGGAAGACATGTAGTTTCAATTTCGCAACAATCTGTTCCTTAATGAAACTATCAGTACTTCCTGAGTCAATTAAGGCATCTAAGGTATGCCCTTTAATTGAAATTTTTGTGGCTGCCTGAGACAGGTTCTGTGGGCAAGCAGCTGTAATTGGTGTCGTTGCACAGAGAGTGGCTAAAACTCTCGGTGTGCTTCTTCGGGAGAGAGCTCGAGAGGAAGCTTGATAGGTCCTAGCTGGAGCATCTTGATAGGCCCTAATTGGGGCAGTTCGGTAGGTCTTAGCTGGATTGGCCCTCGTAGAGGCCCTTGATAGGCAAACTTTAGCAAAGTGTCCTTTTTTCCCGCAATAACTGCAGATTGCATTGCGAGCAGGGCAGGTTTTCCTAGGGTGAAAAGCACCTCCACAAAAGAAGCATTCCTTCCTAGATTGCCAAGAGGCTGCTAAAGTGGGGTCGTCCTCCTCTTCTTCATCAGAATTATCAGAATTAGATTCCCCCATGATAGGGTTCACCTGAGACCGCTTGAATTGTCTGGTTGCAGCTACAGCAGCAGATCGAGATCTGGGCAGCTGATAGAGGTCTGCATTTCTCTTTGCCAAATCCAGTGAACAAGCTAGGTCAAAAGCTTTTTGTAGCTCAAGTGTTTCACTTTCTAGTAGACGCTGGCGTATAAATGGAGAGGCAATCCCGCAGATGAAAGCATCACGAATCATTTCTTGGCGGTACAGCTCAGCTGAGGCTGCCTGAAAGTTACAATCTACGCTGAGCCTGCGAAGTTCTTGCAGGAATTCGTCAATTGATTCCCCTGGCCCTTGTCGGGCTGTGGCCAGTAGATGTCTAGCATAGACCTCATTTGGGGTCTTCGCATACAGTTTCTTAAGTGCCCGAATCACCTCTTCGTAATTATCCCAGTCATCAACATATTCGAACACTTTTGGGGTCACATAATTGACAAGTATCTTCAATTTAGCAGGAGCATCCACTTTACATTCATCCAGAAAATTCTCAAAAGTACGATACCAATGCTTCCATACCCTGCCAGCTGCTGGTGTATTCGGGTCCAAGTCCAGACGAATAGGTCTAAGGATTTTCTCCATGATGGGTGGTTCCCTGGATCCTTAACTTCCGAGTTTGTCTGAAGGTCTAGTATTTGTCAGTGTAAATACTAAGTTACTTAAATTGATGTAAGAAAAAGGAGACTTACCATCAAGTAACTTTAAAGTAAGCTTTAAGTAACTTATAAACACACTATATACAAGAGAGGTCTTTACCATGCCTCTGGTAGAAGCCTCTTACAATACTGAACAGACCAGTATTTATACCAGTCCAACAGGAAGTGACATATGACAGGAAGTGAGGTATGTACACAGTTCATAGTTCACAGTTCATAGTTCACAGGAAGTGATGACATAACTTCCCGGAAGTTAGCATTTTTATCACAATAAGTGTTCCAAATTTTAAAACTAATTAATTAATTGAGATGGGAGACCAGGCAATGTGTTGTTGTTGTTGCATGCGGGAGCTCGTGGACACCATTGAGGTCCAGGGCGACCACATCTGCAGCAAATGTTGGCTGCTCGAGGAACTTCAGCTCAGAGTTGATGAGCTGGAGTCCGAGCTTCAGACACTGCGACACATTCGGGAGGGGGAGCGTTACCTGGACACTATGTTCCAAGAGGCAGTCACACCCACAAGAATAATTACTTTCAATTTGGCCCATGGTCAGGAGCCTCAGCCCTTGGCCTTGTCCAACAGATACGAGATTCTTCCTCCCTGTGTGGACGAGGCCAGGGACTGCAGGGAGGATGAGCAAACTGACCACAGCACCGTGGTACATGGAGCCATTCAAGTGGGGGAGCAAAAAGAAATGTTGTAGTGATTGGGGGCAGTATAGTGATGGGGATAGATACTGTTCTCTGCAGCTGAGAGCGTGAGTCCCAAAGGCTGTGTTGCCTGCCAGGGTTAAGGACATCTCCTCTGGGCTGGAGAGAAACTTGGAGTGGGAGGGTCATGGTCTACGTAGGTACCAATGACATAGGTAGGACATAGAAAGCGGTTCTGCTGAGAGAGTATGAGCAGCTAGGGGCTAAATTAAAAAGCAGAAGCACAAAGGTAATAATCTCTGGATTACCACCTGAGCCATGAGCGAATTTGCATAGGGTAAATAAGATCGGAGAAATGAACGAATGGCTCAAAGACTGGTGTGGGAGAAATGGGTTTCGATTTGTGGGGCACTGGCACCAGTACTGGGATAAGAGGGAGCTGTTCTGTTTGGACGGGCTTCACTTGAACCATGCTGGGGCTAGAGTCCTGGCAAATCGAATAACTAGGGCTGTAGAGAGGACTTTAAACTAAATAGTGGGGGGGAGGATCCAGGTGAGTGGGAAAATAAAAAGTCAATGAGAAATGAGAAAGCAATAGAGCAGGCTAGAGATGGGGGAAATAATAACCAGAGTGTGACAGGAAGGGACAGAAAGTTTAAAAATAAGAGTGTAACAGAAAAAAGGCCAAAACAAGGAAAAATGGTAAAAAGACAAAGTTAAAAGCTTTATATCTGAATGCACACAGCATTCATAACAAGATAAATGAGTTGACGGCACAAATAGATACAATGGGTATGATCTGATCGCCATTACAGAGGTGTGTTTGCAAGGCGACCGGGGCTGGGAACTGAATATTCCAGGGTATATGATAATTCGGAAGGATAGAAAAAAAGGAAAGGGAGGTGGGGTGGCTTTGTTGGTAAAAGATGGGATCAGTGCAGTGGTGAGAAGTGATATTGCTCAGAAGATCAAGATGTAGAATCGGTTTGGGTGGAGATAAAAAATAATAAGGGGAAAAAGTCTCTGGTGGGCGTAGTCTACAGATCCCTGAACAGTAGCAATGCTGTTAGACAGAGTATAAATCAACAAATAATGGAGGCCTGTAAAAAAGGTACGGTAATAATCATGGGTGATTTTAATTTCCATATTGATTCGACAAATCAAATTGGCCATGGTAGCCTGGAAGAGGAGTTCATAGAGTGCATCCGGGATTTTTTCTTACAACAGTATGTAATGGAACCAACCAGGGAGCAGGCTATCTTGGATCTGGTACTGTGTAATGAGACATAATTAATAAATGATCTTATAGTAAAGGATCCTCTAGGAAAGAGTTATCATAGCATGGTTGAATTTCAAATTCAGTTGGAGGGTGAGAAAGTTGTATCCCAAACCAGTGTCCTGATCTTAAAGAAAAACAATTATAATGGCATGAGGGCAGAACTGGCTAAAGTGGGCTGGAAAAGCAAATTAAAGGGTAGGAAAGTTGAAATGCAGTGGCGGACATTTAAGGAGATATTTCATAACTTGCAACAAAAATATATTTCAGTGAGAAAGAAAGATTTTAAGAGAAGGGAGCACCATCCGTGGCTAACTAAGGAAGTAACGGATGGTATCAAATTGAAAACGAAGGCATACAATGTTGCCAAGATTGGTGGGAGACCAGAGGATTGGGAAATTTTTAAAAACCAGCAAAGGATGACTAAAAAAAAATAAGGAGAGAGAAGATGAATTATGAGAGTAAGCTGGCAAGAAACATTAAAACAGATAGTAAGAGCTTCTACAGGTATATAAAAAGGAAGAGGGTAGTGAAAGTAAATGTTGGTCCCTTAGAGGATGAGACTGGGGAATTAATCATGGGGAACGGGGAAATGGCAGAGACTCTGAACAAATATTTTGCATCTGTCTTCACTGGATAATCAAGGGGCCACAGGGAGTGGGGAACTAAAGACAATCACTATCACTAAGGAAATAGTACTCGGTAAAATAATGAGACTAAAAGACGACAAGCCCCCTGGACCAGATGGCCTGCATCCCAGGGTCTTAAAAGAAGTGGCTGCAGAGATAGTGGATGCATTGGTTGCAATATACCAAAATTCCCTGGACTCTGGACAGGTCCCAGCGGATTGGAAAACCGCTAATGTAACATCCCTATTTAAGAAAGGGGGAAGACAGAAAGCAGGAAACTATAGACCAGTTAGCCTAACATTTGTCGTTGGGAAAATGCTGGAGCCCTTCATTAAGGAAGCAGTAGCAGGGCATTTAGAAAAACATACTGCAGTCAAACAGAGTCAGCATGGTTGCCAGTGGATGTGGTGTATTTGGATTTCCAGAAGGCATTCGATAAGGTGCCACATAAAAGGTTACTGCATCAGATAAGTGCTCATGGAGTTGGGGGTAATATATTAGCATGGATAGAGAATTGGCTAACTAACAGAAAGCAGAGTCAGGATAAATGGGTAATTTTCTGGTTGGCAAACGGTAACTAGTGGGGTGCCACAAGGATTGGTGCTGGGGCCCCAACTATTTACATCTACATTAATGACTTGGATGAAGGGATCGAGTGTAATGTAGCCAAGTTTGCAGATGATACAAAGATGGGTGGGAAAGCAAGTTGTGCAGTGGACTCAAAGAATCTGCAAAGGGATATAGACAGGCTAGGTGAGTGGGCAAACATTTGGCAGATGGAGTATAAGTGCGAGGTTATCCACTTTGGCAGGAAAAGTAAAAAAGCAAACTATTATTTAAATGGAGAGAGATTACAAAATGCTACAGTTCAGAGGGACCTGGGGGTCCTTGTGCATGAAATACAAAAAGTTAGCATGTAGGTACAGCAAGTAATCAAAAAGGCAAATGGAATGTTGGCCTTTACTTCAATGGGGTTGGAGTATAAAAGCAGGGAAGTCCTGCTACAACTGTACAGGGTACTGGTGAGACCACACCTTGAGCACTGCGTACAGTTTTGGTCTCCTTATTTAAGGAAGGATATACTTGCATTGGAGGCAGTTCAGAGACGATTCACTAGGTTAATTCCAGAGATGAATTATGACTTATGAGGAAAAGTTGAGCAGGCTGGGCCTATACTCATTGGAATTTAGAAGAATGAGAGGTGATATTATCTAAACATATAAGACACTGAGGGGGCTCAACAGGGTAGATACAGAGAGGATGTTTCCCCTCATGGGGAAATCTAGAACTCGGGGGCACAGTCTCAGAATAAAGGGTCGCCCTTTTAGAACTGAAGTGAGGAGGAATTTCTTCTCACAGAGGGTTGTAAATCTGTGGAATTCTCTGCCCCAGAGAGCTGTGGAGGCTGGGTCATTAAATACATTTAAAGTGGAGATAGACACATTTTTGCAAGATAAGGGAGTGAAGGGTTATAGGGAGTGGGCAGGGAAGTGGCTTTGAGCCCAAGATCAGCCATGATCTTATTGAATAGCGGAGCAGGCTCGAGGAGCCTATGCCTGCTTCTATTTCTTATGTTCTTATGACAGGGTTAATTAGCAATCTCATAGTAAAGGATCTTCTGGGGCTGAGTGATCATAATATGATAGAATTTCACATTAATTTTGAGAGTGACTTGCCTAAGTTCGAAATTAGAGTCTTAAACTTAAATAAAGCCCCTTCAGTTCAAGGGGAGGGCCACTGCGTACTATGCAGGGCCTCCAATGGCCCCAACTAAGCCACCAGGGCGGCGTGGTGCCGTGGCAGCAGCCTGGTGCCAAGACCCTGTGCCGGGCTGTGCAATGACAGCCAGGATCACGCCACGGTACACCATGGAGGGCCGACCTGGAGGTCGGCCAAAATAGAAAATGGCGGCGTCGGTCACGGCCGCACCTCCACTTTAACTACCCCGCCCCACAAATGAAGGTTGGCCCAGCTTGTGACCCGTGAGGCTGGCGCCGACACCGCCCGCGGCTGCCTCAAGGGGCGCAGCCGATTTTCTGCTGCGGGACGCTAAGGGGATGCGGTAGGGCGCGAAGGGGTCACCGCGTATGGTGATGACATCATCGCCAGAGGTGCAGCAGCACGCGGTGCTACCACTGGGGCTGCAGCACTATCGGGTAGCACCTCAGCAACGCCCCGCTGAATTTCACGGGAGGCGCTTTTTCCCCCCCCCCCACCCCGGGCTGAGGCAACACCCCAGGGGAGTAGCAGTGGCTCCGTGAAGCACGAGCCTGCTGTCTTCTCAGGATGACAGCATTCATGCTCACACCCCACCACTCCACCTGTGCCCTTGCTGTTGCCTGTCAGTGAGCCAGCCTAGACTGCTGCCAACCATGCCGAGATGGTGCAGTCTGAAGCTGGGCCTTCTAAGCCCAGAGCTGCTCAAGTTCATCCTCCAAGCCAATCTACAGTCTTCTCTACTGCAAGTCAGCAGCCTTCCACCAGCCATGCTGCAGCCACTGGGCTAGCACTGCGTAGGAGCATTAGGACAGGCAAAGGCACACGGAAGACAGGCACTAAGGGAATGCACAAGGGTAATTAGTTTTAGTTTGTATGCAATATGGCATGATTTTATTGATAAATTTGGTTTGGAATGTTTATATTGTGTTAGCTTTTATTTTTGCATAAGACAAATAGGACAATGTGATGGTCGGTGACTGGGGAATTGGGGTTGAGGTTACTGGTATTGCAGAATTAGTTCTTCACGTACAGCCTGGGCAGAAAGGGGCTGACAAGGCTGCAGTCTCCCTTTCTCTTCCTCCTCTTCCGCCTCCTCCTCTTCCGCCTCCTCCTCTTCCACATCCTCCTCTTCCACATCCTCATGATCCTGCTCCCCAGCTTCTTACCTGATAGGTGGTGGCAAGGGCTGTCCCCTCATGATGACAAGGTTGTGCAGCATACCACCACAAATTTTGAGACCTGCTCAGCCGAGCACTGCAGGGCTCCTCCAGAGCAGTCCAAGCTGCGGAATCATTGCTTCAGCATGCCAATGGTCAGCTCTGTCACATTTCATGTGTATGCAGGCTGTGCATGTGTACATGGGTTGCGAACGGGAGGCATGAGCCATGTCATCAGTGGATAGGTTTTGTCACCCAGTAGCCATGCTTTGGTTTGCCGTGGTGGTTGAGATACAGCTGGCACAGCGGACTGCCGCAGAAGGAAGACATCATTACTGCTGCCAGGATACCAGGCATGATGCGTTGACTATGGTCACACACCAGCTGGATGTTGAGGGAGTGGAATGTGGAATCCCTTTTGGTTCTGGTACATGGCAGAGTTGACACGTGGCATCCGCAAAGTGATATGCATACAGTCAATGGCACCCTGCACCATAGAGGAGCCTGCAAACCTTGCAAACCCTTGTGCTTGCTCCGTCTGCTTGTCTCAAGAAAAGGGAATGAAATAAAGTTCTCTCTCTTTGGATAGAAAGCCTCAGTGATTTCCCTTATGCAACAGTGGACGGCAAACTGAGATGTTGCTAATATCTCCAGCACCAGTCTGGAAGGAGCCAAACGCATAAAAGTTCATAGCCACGGTCACCGACACAACCACTAGCAACACGATCCTTGCCCTGCTCAGAGGTTGGAGTTGTGGCTGCAGTAGTTGGCAGATTTCAGTAATGACCTCCTTAGTGAAGCTCAGACATCGCAAACATTGATCGTCGCTGATGTTCAGGTAGGAGAATTACTCCCTGAACACACTGGGCAGATATGGCCTCCTGCTGAGAGCCCTTCTCCCCCTCCCTCTTCTAGCATCTTGTCCTGCTCTGTGTGGCCTCTGCTCATTCTTCCAGTCATGCTCGATTCCAAGAGGAAGGCCTACTAGTGTACCCATGTCTGGGAGCAATTGGTTTGTGCAGAAGCCTTGAAGTCAGCAAAAAGTACTTCAGCACCTGCCACACCACCCTCTGTAGACTTTTGAAACTTGAAACAACTATCAAAAGCACCAACAACATGTAGAATTGTAGCAACAACCAGAGAAATCAACCAGCAACTAACCTATAAGTACTTGATGATCCCTTTATATAGCTCTGGTGGGGGGTTCTTCCTGCTGCTTAACACATGTTCAGCTATGCAATTTTAAGAGAGGGCATCGGCTAGAGCATGGTGCTCCAAAGGGGCAGCGCTGGCATCAAATCAACGTTGCACGCTGATTGATATCATGATCCGCCTGCTCTGCATTCTTCCGTCAGACGTTAATTGTGTATGCGCTAACGCCTTTACCAAGGTGGCGTCCGGTACACTTCACAGAAGTGTGCGTGTGTGCCACGGACGCCATTTTGGATCCCTAATGGCACTCATAGTGCCCACAAAACTGGCACTATCAAGCCCAATTTCTCGCCCTAGAATTTATTATATTGGACACAATCCTTAGGTTGTGGGATAACAACATACAAAAGCTTGATGCATTGGTCTAAATGTAAAATAATTGTAATGGCATCTCCACTGAAGTAGCAGGTGTTGTATACTTTGATCTCATAGTGTAATTTCAAGGTATTCGTTTTTTAAAGTCATTTTACTTGTATGAAATTAGATGCATTTATTCCATTTAAATTAATGGCAAAACATGAAGCATGTGATGAGAGCATTTCTCTAATTACTGTGGGGTTTTTTCTCAGTGATATTTTTAATTGTATTCTCTCAGCAAGCTGTCACTGGGTTTATTTTTAGACTGCAGATTTTAAATTAGCAATTAAAAATGTAATGGTTCTTTAGTTTATGTGAACTAAGGCCCCATTTTAAACAAGCCATGGTAAGTTTTATATCATTCTATGCACATCAATATCCTCTGAGCATGCCACTTGTAACAGAAATATTTTATAATCTCAGTCGACCCACATTTTTGGATGTTGACCTATTATGCAATGTTAACCAATTATGCTTCTTTCTTAATAAAATTGAACAACCTCTCCCATATCTATAAAAGTCAACCTTAAGCAGACAACATAGGAATTATTGTCCTTCCTGTATAGTTATCTTGTCAACCTTAAAGTTAGGCATCTTAGTATGACAGATAATTATAATCAAATGTAAAAGCATATTATTGTACTCTAAGCACTAGCCACTGCATCTCAGTCTTCAAGTGTCTCATCACGCTTAACCAAAAATTAATTTTAGATCTATATATTAATATTTAGTTCTTTAACATTGGCACACTCTGTTCTTGTCACTGCGGCGTGTATTTTCAGAAGTCATGATTGGTGCTTTATAGAATAGCAGATCTCACTGAAAATGAGGCTATTTCTTTTGAGAGGGGTAAATCTAATGCTCATGACTGGCATATTGGTCAAATAGAATGCTTTCTTAGCTTACAAGAATCAATAAAAACAGTTATTAAATTTATAATACTTTTAATTGAAGAGAATTATATTTCCTTTTTATAAGCACCACTTTCTGTAATATATGTTATCAGAACCATGTTGTACAGTTATAAAATGTAACCCACCTGGCATATTTTACGATGCTGTCTCTCCGCTGCAAAGAAGAATGGAGTTAAGCCATTGGAATTCCTTGCATCGAGAGACACTCCATTCTCCAACAGCTCCTGAGCTATGTCCTGTCAGCCAAACATGACATGCACATAAATCTACTGAAGAAATCGTTTAAAAATGACAAACATTATCCCTCAAAACATTTAAATACAAAATAGAAATCATTATTGTATTTTTGACTCTGATTTTTCTCAGCAATCACACCCTAAGCTATTTTATTTGGTTGGTGATGGTAGGTTTTCACTCAATGTCAAAGCAAGTACACTTTCCGGCAGTCAGAGGAGAGTGTTCAGGACCATTACAACAATTAGGAAGGGAGATGGTGTAGCTTTATATGTCAGCGACAATTCGGAGGTAAAACAAGTAGATCCCTGGATGTTTCCAATAAAAGGGGAGCCAAAATAGCACTAGGGGTTTGCTACAGAATGGCAACTCAAAACAAGGTAGTAAAATTTGTTCCCATGAATAAAAGATCACAATCACAGTCTTTATGTTATGTAGCACAGTCTCAAACACTGCTTTTACTTTTTAATATTTACATATTTTTAGTTTGTTATTAGTATACCGACACAAAGTGGACAGAGAACACTTCCTGCCCTGGAACGGGTAGGCCAATGGCACACTCGATATTGACGGAATCATTTTGCATGTCCCAGGCAGCTCACTGTTGAAGCAAATGTAAATTTCAGGTCCTCAGATAGTTCCTGGGCAGGGGGAAGCGATCAAGATGGAGGGGGTGATAGGAGGAAGGAAAGGGGTGATTGGGAGGGTAGAGAGGTGGCTGAATGCAGCCCTTACACATTTCCATGATATGAAAGAATTCCTCTGGTTGTCATGTGTGGTAACATTATAAATACATTAATAAAGTTCAATCCTTATGACATTTGATGGGCTTAGTTACCAGTCAACTGGTAAATAGAAAGATACTCCCACTATGTAGAGATAGTAATAATACTATGTCTCTAAAGTACAATGGCCCAGAAATTAGGTTCGGGGGCTTGCCGCGCGTGCAAGCCCCCGATGTGCACTTACCCGGCGCGCCGACAGCTGAAGCCTGGGCCTGCTTGGAATTCCTGTCACTGGCCCGGTTCAGCTGTCGGCGCGCTGTGCTTGCCTGATCCAGCGGCGTAGTTAGTTTGATGTGCCGGCTGGGACCAGGTGAGCACTGGGCAGCCAATCAGGGGAGGGAAAACTTCATTCATGAGTTTGATAGTAAGAACTGTCAAATTCATGAAAACTACGGGCGCCCAAAACACTACTTAAACTTTAAATAAAATTATAAAAAAACATCCCACTAATTAAATGAACTATAAATAACTTTAAAAAACTATTTTAAACAATTAATCAAATTTTTGAAAAAAATAATTTTTTAAGAAATCGGGTCTAAAAATACACTTACCTTACTGTAAAGTCCTTAAAAACAATAAAGCTGTGGGAAAAATGTTATAATTTTAAATAATAGACCACTTACCTTAAAGAATCAAGTCCTTACGTCTCCTTTTTACATTTCTAAAAAGTTGAGGCCCTTACACACGGGCAAACCTGTCAAAAAGAAGGAAGTTCAACGCATGCGCGCAGAGTCCTGCGCGCACGCGTTGGACCTCTAAACCCCTTGGAGGAAATGCCGGTTTCCTGCGCATGCGCTGTGCATGCTGAAATCCGGCACTTCCAACGGGCCCACGCGTGAGTACCCCGTCCGTACTCACGCGTTGGGACCGGAATTACTGGGCCATTATATATCTTCCGCTAGCCAATTGCAGAAGATCATAGCTTTCAAAAACAAAGGAGGAATGCACAACCTGTTTGCTCCTCTTAACAAACTGTCTGTGCTGGGCATAAATGGAAATATACCGTGTTGTGTGGCACTACCACTGTGCTAAATGGGACAGATTTCGAACAGATCTGGCAACTCAAAACTGGGCATCCATGAGGCGCTGTGGGCCAACAGCAGCAGCAGAATTGTATTCAACCACAATCTGTAACCTCATGGCCCGGCATATCCCTCACTCTACCATTACCACCAAGCCGGGAGATCAACCCTGGTTTAACGAAGAGTGCAGGAGAGCATGCCAGGAACAGCACCAGGCATACCGAAAAATGAGGTGTCAACCTGGTGCGGCTACAACACAGGACTACTTGCATGCCAAACAACGGAAGCAACATGCGATAGACAGAGCTAAGCGATCTCACAACCATCGGATCAAATCAAAACTCTGCAGTCCTGCCACATCCAGTCGTGAGTGGTGGTGGACAATTAAACAGTTAACAGGAGGAGGAGGCTCCAAAAATATCCCCATCCTCAATGATGGTGGAGCCCAGCACGTGAGTGCAAAAGACAAGGCTGAAGCATTTGCAACTATCTTCAGCCAGAAGTGCCGAGTGGATGATCCATCTCGGCCTCCTCCTGAGGTCCCCAGCATCACAGATGCCAGTCTTCAGCCATTCAATTCACTCCACGTGATGTCAAGAAATGGCTGAAGACACTGGATACTGCAAAGGCTATGGGCCCCGACAACATTCCGGCAATAGTACTGAAGACTTGTGCTCCAGAACTGGCTGCGCCCCTAGCCAAGCTGTTCCAGTACAGCTACAACACTGGCATCTACCCAGCAATGTGGAAAATTGCCCAAGTATGTCCTGTCTACAAAAGGCAGGACAAATCCGACCCGGCCAGTTACCGTCCCATCAGTCTACTCTCAATCATCAGCAAAGTGATGGAAGGTGTCGTCGACAGTGCTATCAAGCGGCACTTACTCAGCAATAACCTGCTAACTGACGCCCAGTTTGGGTTCCGCCAGGGCCACTCAGCTCCTGACCTCATTACAGCCTTGGTCCAAACATGGACAAAAGAGCTGAACTCAAGAGGTGAGGTGAGAGTGACTGCCCTTGACATCAAGGCAGCATTTGATCGAGTGTGGCATCAAGGAGCCCCAGCAAAACTGAAGTCAATGGGAATCAAGGGGAAAACTCTCCATTGGTTGAAATCATACCTAGCACAAAGGAAGTTGGCTGTGGTTGTTGGAGGTCATTCATCTCAATCACATGACATCACTGCAGGAGTTCCTCAGGGCAGTGTCCTAGGCCCAACCATCTTCAGCTGTTTCATCAATGACCTTCCCTCCATCATAAGGTCAGAAGTGGGGATGTTCGCTGATGATTGCACACTGTTCAGCACCATTCGAGACTCGTCAGATACTGACGCAGTCCGTGTCCATATGCAACAAGACCTGGACAACATTCAGACTTGGGCTGACAAGTGGCAAGTAACATTCGCACCACACAAGTGCCAGGCAATGACCATCTCCAACAAGCGAGACTCTAACCATCTCCCCTTGACATTCAATGGCATTACCATCGCTGAATCCCCCACTATCAACATCCTGGGGGTTACCATTGATCAGAAACTGAACTGGACCAGCCATATAAATACTGTGGCTACAAGAGCAGGCCAGAGGCTGGGAATTCTGCGGCGAGTGTCTCACCTCCTGACTCCCCAAAGCCTTTCCACCATCTACAAGGCACAAGTCAGGAGTGTGATGGAATACTCTCCACTTGCCTGGATGAGTGCAGCTCCAACAACACTCAAGAAGCTCGACACCATTCAGGATAAAGCAGCCCGCTTGATTGGCACTCCATCCACCACCTTCAACATTCACTCCCTCCACCACCGGCGCACTGTGGCTGCAGTGTGTACCATCTACAAGATGCACTGCAGCAACTCGCCAAAGCTCCTTCAACAGCACTTTCCAAACCCGCGACCTCTACCACTTAGAAGGACAAGGGCAGCAGACGCATGGGAACATCACCACCTATAAGTTCCCCTCCAAGCCACACACCATCCTGACTTGGACCTGTATCGCCGTTCCTTCACTGTCGCTGGGCCAAATTCCTGGAACTCCCTTCCTAACAGCATTGTGGGTGTACCTACACCATATGGACTGCAGCGGTTCAAGAAGGTGGCTCACCACCATCTTCTCAAGGGCAATTAGGGATGGGCACTAAATGCAGGCCTCGCCAGCCAGCGACGCCAACATCCCATCAATGAATAAAAAATAAAAAAATACTGGTGGAAAGACACCATGGAAAAAACTATTTAAAAAGTTATTTTTTAAATGGATATAAAATGTAGATGAATGGAAACATTATACCAATACTTACAAAATAGCCCTTCCGACATGCTAAGTGCAGAGATCCATTGCCAGAGGCTGATTCTTTTGAATGGATAACATCAAGACATGACTCCTTGAAAAACTGAACCATATTTTTCACAACGTGGAAGTCACCATTTTTCACAGCTTGGAAGAAAGTTCGCTGCCAGTGGCCAGGGTTACCAGGAAACACTTGGTACAAAAAGCTGTTAGAAAAATGTTATTAAAGAATGTCCTTTAATTTTTTCATAAGGACACAATTTTTTAATAAAGGTATTGGATGAACTTCAAATCCATCTCAATACCATAGAGTGTACATAAATTATGCATCTGATGCACAGATCCACGTAGTAACATATTCATCTATCCCTACCCAGTTAATATATTTCCAGTCCTTTCAAAGAATAGATAGAAAAATCCAGCCAGGATTCCCAATAACTCATTGAAAAAATGCACTCATAGTATGGCGCTGAGCCATAAAAACAGAAAGGTCCCCTATTCAATCTGAGGAGCACTTCCATTCTCTTTAATATCTTCAGATTAAGGATGGGGTGGATGAACTAGCCAGGTTTCCTACTCCTAGGCACTACCCAGTAAGTTGAATATGTATAATGCTGGATGAGGGCAGGGCTGGGCTAGGTTGCAATGGTCCCACAGTAAAATAGCCAATCTCTCTCCAGGTTCTCACATGCCCTGTTAAACCAGCCCTTATAGAAATCATTATCTTCAGGAGTGGAGGGGTAAGAAAAGAAAATCAAAGGGAGAGAAACAAAAATAAATCCAATTGAGTGTGCTTGACTAAGCTGATTGTGAGTTCCAGAGTTCTGAGGTATGAGGAAAGGCTGGAGGAACCTGGAATTTTCAGCCTTGATCGAAGATGAATATGAGGTGGTCTTTTAGAGGTATAAAGATAGTAAACAGCAAGGAAAATGTAAAATTATTTCAAACTAAATTGCAGGAGTAGGGCAAGAGAATACATATTCAAACTAGTGAAAGACAGTCCAAAAATTTCACAGGGGTTCTCCTGGCTTCCCACCATAACATACGCGAGAGATTAGTGAATCCACAGAGAAACAGAAACAGAGAAATAGCAGAAACGGCCAAAAACAGCCACTGACGCTATTTCTCTAGGGGTTCTGCCAATCTCCCGTTGTTACTTTGGGAAAAGCCCTGTGGAATTTCAGGGCCAACAATTTTAGAACTGATTTTAGGAAGCCTGTCTTCACACAAAGAGTGATCAACACAGGGAAAAGTAATCGAAGTGTGAGGTCACCAGAAAGCAGGTAAGTGATTGGTTGCTGAGTATTTCTCTCTTTTTAAACTTTAACTCTGTGGTTTATAGTTTCTAAGCTCTCTGTGGTGTAGCGGGAACTGTTTGTAAACCAGGACCCTTAAATATAACATTTAACTGTTGTGAAATTGGTGGGATTGATTTGATTTAATTTAATTGCAATTAACTAAAGGGTAAGTCATGGCAGGACAGCCCGGTGCTGTGGTATGCTCCTCCTGCGATATGTGGGAACTCAGGGACACTTCCTGTGTCCCTGACCACTATGTGTGCAGAAAGTGTGTCCAGCTGCAGCTACTGGCAGACCACATTGCGGCGCTGGAGCTACGATTGGATTCACACTGGACCATTCGCAATGCTGAGGACGTCGTGAATAGCACGTTTGATCAGTTGGTCACACCGCAGGCAAAGGTTGGACAGGCAGAAAGGGAATGGGTGACCAACAGACAGAGTACTCGGCACAGGCAGGTAGTGCAGGGGTTCTCTGTAGACATCCCCCTCTCAAACAAATACACCACTTTGAGTACTGTTGGGGGGGAAGGCAGCAGCAGCCAACTTCCTGGCACCAGGGGTGGTTCTGCTGCACAGGACGGGAGGAAAAAGAGGGGTAGAGCTATAGTAATAGGGGATTCTATTGTAAGGGGAATAGATAGGCGTTTCTGCGTCCGCAAACGAGACTCCAGGATGGTGTGTTGCCTCCCTGGTGCAAGGGTCAAGGATGTCTCAGAGCGGCTGCAGAACATTTTGGAAGGGGAGGGTGAACAGCCAGTTGTCGTGGTGCATATAGGTACCAACGATATAGGTAAAAAACGGGATGAGGTCCTAAAAGCTGAATATAGGGAGTTAGGAGGTAAATTAAAAAATAGGACCTCAAAGGTAGTAATCTCTGGATTGCTACCAGTGCCATGTGCTAGTCAGAGTAGAAATAGAAGGATATTTCAGATGAATACGTGGCTAGAGGAATGGTGTGAGGGGGAGGGATTCAAATTCCTGGGACATTGGAACCGGTTCTGGGGGAGGTGGGACCAGTTCAAACCGGACAGTTTGCACCTGGTCAGGGCCGGGACTGATGTCCTAGGGGGAGTGTTTGCTAGTGCTCTGGGGGAGGGTTTAAACTAAAATGGCAGGGGGTTGGGAACATGAGCAGAGGGACAGGGGAAAGGGAAACAAGGATAAAAGAAAAAGATAGGAAGGAGAAAAACAAAAGTGGCAGTCAGAGAAATCAACAGTTTAAATCAAACATGGCCACAGTAAATAATAATTCGAATAGGTCTAAGAGCATTAAAAAAACAAGCCTGAAGGCTTTGTGTCTTAATGCGAGGAGCATTCACAATAAGGTGGATGAATTAGCTGTGCAAATAGAGGTAAACGATTATGATTTGATTGGGATTACGGAAAAATGGCTCCAGGGTGGCCAAGGCTGGGAACTCAACATCCAGGGGTATTCAATATTCAGGAAAGACAGGCAAAAAGGAAAGGGAGGTGGGATAGCATTGCTGGCTAAAGAAGGGATTAACACAATTGTAAGGAAGGATATTAGCTCTGATGATGTGGAATCTGTATGGGTAGAACTGAGAAATGCCAAGGGGCAGAAAACATTAGTGGGAGTGGTATATAGACCTCCAAACAGTAATGCGGAGGTTGGGGATGGCATTAAAAGGGAAATTAGAGAAGTGTGCAATAAGGGCACAGCAGTCATCATGGGTGACTTTAATCTACATATAAATTGGGCTAACCAAATTAGTAATAATATTGTGGAGGAGGAATTCCTGGAGTGTTTACGGGATGGTTTCCTGGACCAATATGTCGAGGAACCAACCACAGATCAGGCCATCTTAGGCTGGGTGTTATGTAACGACAAAAGGGTTAATTAACAATCTTGTTGTACGAGGCCCCTTGTGTCAGAGCGATCATAATATGATAGAATTCTTCATTAAGATGGAGAATGAAGTTGTTGACGCAGAGACTAGGGTCCTGAATTTAAATAAAGGAAACTACGATGGTCTGAGGCGCGCATTGGGTAGGATTGATTGGGGAATGGCACTCAAAGGGTTGACGGTGGATAGGCAATGGCAAACATTCAAAGACCGCCTGGATGAACTACAGAATTTGTTCATCCCAGTTTGGCATAAAAATAAAACAAAAAAGGTGACTCAACCGTGGCTAACAAGGGAAATTAGGGATAGCATAAGATCCAAGGAGAGGACATATAAATTGGCCAGAAAAAGCAGTAAACCTGAGGATTGGGAGCAGTTTAGGATTCAACAAAGGAGGACAAAGGGATTAATTAAGAAGGGGAAAATAGAATATGAGAGTAAGCTTTCAGGGAACATAAAAACTGACTGTAAAAGCTTTTATAGATATGTGAAGAGAAAAAGATTGGTGAAGTCAAGCGTAGGTCCCTTGCAGTCAGAATCAGGGGAATTTATAATGGGGAACAAAGAAATGGAAGACCAATTAAATATATATTTTGGTTCTGTCTTCACAAAGGAGGACACAAATAACCTCCCAGAGATGTCGGGGAACATAGGGTCTGATGAAAGGGAGGAACTGAAAGAAATCAGTATTTGTAGGGAAATGGTGTTAAGGAAATTGATGGGATTGAAGGCCAATAAATCCCCAGGGCCTGATAATCTACATCCTAGAGTACTTAAGGAAGTGGCCCTAGAAATAGTAGATGCATTGCTGATCATCTTCCAACATTCAATGGAATCTGGAACAGTACCCATGGATTGGAGGGTAGCTAATGTTACCCCACTATTAAAAAAAGGTGGTAGAGAGAAAACGGGGAATTACAGACCGGTAAGCCTGACATCGGTAGTGGGGAAAATGCTAGAGTCCATTATAAAAGATGTAATAGCAGAGCACTTGGAAAACAGTGACAGGATCGGACAAAGTCAACATGGATTTACAAAGGGTAAATCGTGCTCGACTAATCTACTGGAATTTTTTGAGGATGTAACTGGTAAAATAGATAAGGGAGAACCAGTGAATGTGGTGTATTTGGACTTTCAGAAGGCTTTCGTTAAGGTCCCGCATAAGAGATTAGCATGTAAAGTTAAGGCACATGGGATTGGGGGCAAGGTACTGATTTGGATAGAGAACTGGTTGGCAGACAGAAAGCAAAGAGTTGGAATAAACGGGTATTTTTCCGAGTGGCAGGCAGTAACTAGTGGGGTAAAGCAGGGATCGGTCCTTGGACCCCAGCTATACACAATATATATTAATGATCTAGACAAGGGAACTAGATGTAATATCTCCAAATTTGCAGATGACACAAAGCTGGGTGGGCGTGTGTGCTGTGAGGAGGATGCCGAGAAACTCCAGGATGATTTGGACAGGTTGGATGATTGGGCAGAAGCATGGCAGATGCAATATAACGTGGATAAATGTGAGGTTATCCACTTTGGTAGCAAAAGCAGGAAGGCAGATTATTATCTGAATGGCAATAGATTGGGAGAAGGGGAAGTGCAACGAGACCTGGGTGTCCTTGTGCACCAATCGCTGAAGGTAAGCATGCAGGTGCAGCAGGTGGTTAAGAAGGCAAATGGTATGTTGGCCTTCGTAGCTAGAGGGTTTGAGTACAGGAACAAGTATGTCTTGCTGCAGTTGTACAGGGCCTTGGTGAGACTACATCTTGAGTATTGTGTGCAGTTTTGGTCGCCTTATCTGAGGAAGGATGTTCTTGCCATGGAAGGAGTTCAGCGAAGATTCACCAGGCTGATACCTGAGATGGCAGGAATGACATATGAGAGATTGGATCGATTGGGCTTGTATTTGCTGGAGTTTAGAAGGATGAGAGGTGATCTCATCGAAACTTAGAAAATTCTAACAGGACTAGACAGACTAGATGCTGGAAGGATGTTCCCGACGGTCGGGGAGTCCAGAACCAGGGGTCGCAGTCTAAGGATAAGGGGTAGGCCATTTAGGACAGAGATGAGGAGGAATTTCTTCACCCAGAGAGTGGTGAACCTGTGGAATTCTCTACCACAGAAGGCAGTAGAGGCCAATTCATTAAATATATTCAAGAAGGAGTTGGATATATCTCTCAAGGCTAAAGGGATCAAGGGGTATGAGGAGAAAGCAGGGACCAGGTACTGAATTTGGATGATCAGCCATGATCGCATTGAATGGCGGAGCAGGCTCGAGGGGCCGAATGGCCTACTCCTGCTCCTATCTTCTATGTTTCTAAATGATTTCAAAGGAAAGTTGAGGAAATGAAAACCCTGAAATTACTTAAGAAATGATTAGATGCCACAATGAGAGGACTACAGCATCTTTCTGGCTGGATAAACAAAGATGGGCTGAATGGCCTTCTATTTATAATTATCTGGTAACCTTGGGAAATGTTTTCATACATTTTTACAGCACAGAAAATGGCCATTCAGCCTATCTTTCTCTCATTACAGGAATTCAACACTATTAATCTTTTTGAAACTTTATGATGTAATCCCAACCCCTGCAGACCCTGCAATTCATGTGTTATTTTCAGGGACTCACCACTCTTCTACCACTCATTCATAGTCAAAGGGCAGTAAGTCATTAAGTAATGGTAGATAATATAATATTCCACGCAGCATTCAGAGTCATTATGCCTGATCCAATGCCAATAAACAAATTTTAGTTCAGAGCAACTTATATTTTTGTTGTATATAAAATGGTGGCCATAAACTCCCCAAAAGGGAGAATTTTTCAATCACTGCCAAAGAACATGGAGGAAAATGTAATAGCAAAAGGGTCATCGACCTAAAACGTTAACTGTTTTTCCTCTCTCCATGGATGCTGCCCGACCTGCTGAGTGTTTACAGCATTTTCTGTTGTTATTTATGGAGGCAAATGTCCCTGGCTTTCCCCATCTTGTAATAATTACCATTCCCTATGTATCACATTCCAAGATAGGAGGTCAGGTGCGCTCTGCACTATATTAAACTGGAGAAGCCTCATATATGCATCATTAGAAACAACATGGGTGGTGCAGTAGGTGAGACACTGGGCTTTTGCCTTTTAGGATTAAATCCAGCCTAGAATGAGGGGATAGAAGTCTCTTCTCTCTGTTTGTTGTGAAGGCTCCATGTGAAAGTAATTTAGGAAATCTCAACCCAATTCCTAGTCAATACGGGCACAGCACAAAAATTTGACAAAATTAGGAATCTAACCCAGTGAAGACATAAGGATTGCTGGTTTGCAAAGTGGAGGATTTAGAGTGCTACAGTCGGAGGCTGGAGGTAAGACATAATGACAAAAGTGGAAAAACTATATCACTCCTCAGCACCAACATCCTTTACTTTGATTAAAGTGGTTAGTAACTACATAACATCTATTATCCTATGTTTTAAAGAAAATAATATTGATGTAAGAACACACTTTGAAAGTTTTATCTCAATTGTAATACAAGATTGGGATACAAATGACTGCCAGCATTGTTACTGCACTTACCACATGTTCATCTTCAGTTTCTTATTTCTTGCTTTAATTTCAAAAAATAACTGTCAGCAAAACAAAATGCACTTTAGTCCATGTAGTATGACAAAATTAATACTCAACAAAAAAATGAGGAATTTAACTCAATACAGTACTTACATGATATTCTGGATAAGCATTTGGGTCAATCTCAACTACACCAGTTAATGAAAGTTTCAAGATCTTTCGAACTGATACTGAGTACAAAAACACAATGAAAGTAAGCCACTGTATATATCTATTCTTTTCATAGAATTCTTACACAATTTCAAAACAAATATATTTTTAACTTTTCTAAATACATGAAAAACAATAAATAATATGAATTTGCTGCAGCAGAGCATCTCATGGCGACTTTTTCCTGCACCCATCGGTTCAAAATGTTTTTGCCCTGTAAGTTGCTAGAAGTGTGAGCTGTTGACGGCACGGCGAGGGCAATGGGGAATCTGGGACCTTGGTGAATGACGGGAGCAACAGTGCATCTCCTTGACCAATGAGATTTAAGGATTGAGAAATAAACAGAGGAAAAACTGAGAAGGAGGGTGAATTAGAGTGGGTTAATTCAATGTCAAATCAGATACCGGAGAAATAAAGAGAAGGAAAGACAGATTGGATTTAGAGAGAGAAACAAAAACGGCAGAAAGGGAATTTTAAATCTCCAACAACAATTCACTCCCTAAAGGAATGAGACGCCACTCTTTTAATTGTTCCCTTTCTGGGTCAGAGAGGTTGATTGGCTGTCATTAACAATTTTGATGTTGTTAAAAGGATACTTAACTTATTAATTACTAGACGTAACTTTCCGTGGTGAGTTTAATAGACAATTAATGCACAAATGCAGCAACTTCATGAAGATCACGGAGAGATTGAGGGCAGAATGCCGTTTTTGTGAAGCTAACAGTGGAGTGGCGCAAATCATCCAACAACTTGTGGTGATTCGCAATTCTTTGTGACTGTACAAAGGTAAACTATCCCTCCTCGTCCTTCTCAACCTGTCTGCAGCCTTTGACATGGTCGACCACTCCATCCTCCTTCAAAGCCTCTCCAGCGTCGTCCAGCTGGGTGGGATTGCACTCGCCTGGTTCCACTCTTATCTATCTAATCATAGCCAGAGAATCAACTGCAATGGCTTCTCTTCATGCTCCCGCATCATTACCTCTGGTGTCCCCTAAGGATCTATCCTTGGCCCCCTCCTATTTCTCATCTACATGCTGCCCCTTGGCGACATCATTCGAAATCACAGCGTCGGTTTCCACATGTACACTGACGACACCCAGCTCTACATCACCACCACTTCTCTCGACCCCTCCACGGTCTCTAAATTGTCAGACTGCTTGTCCAACATCCAGTTCTGGATGAGCAGAAATTTTCTCTAATTAAATATTGGGAAGACCGAAGCCATTGTCTTCGGTCCCCGCCACAAACTCCGTTCCCTAGCCACTGACCCTGAAATGAGCTTCCGACCATATATCCACGCCATAACTAAGACTGCCTATTTCCACCTCCATAACCATCACCCATTTCCGCCCCGCCTCAGCTTATCTCCTGCTGAAACCCTCATCCATGACGTTAATACCTCTAGACTTGACTATTCCAATGCACTCTTGGCTGGCCTCTCATGTTCTACCCTACGCAAACTTGAGGTCATCCAATGCTCCCATGTGCTAACTCGCACTAAGTTCCATTCACCCATCACCCCTGTGCTCGCTGACTTGCATTGGCGCCCGATTAAGCAACTCCTCTATTTTAAAATTCTCATCCTTGTTTTCAAATCCCTCCATGGCCTCACCCCTCCCTATCTCTGTAATCTCCTTCAGCCCCACAGCCCCCCAAGATATACACTCTCCTCTAATTCTGGCCTCTTGAGCATCCCTGATTTTAATTGCTCAACCATTGGTGGCCGTGCCTTCAGCTGCCTAGGCCCTAAGCTCTGAAATTCCCTCCCTAAACCTCTCCACCACTCTATCTCTCTTTCCTCCTTTAAGACGCTCCTTAAAACCTACCTCTTTGACCAAGCATCTGCCCATATTTCTTCTTATGTGGCTCAGTGTCAAACTTTGTTTTATAACACTCCAGTGAAACGCATTGGGACATTTTACTATGATAAAGGTGCTATATAAATACAAGTTGTTGTTGTTCATGGAGTATCTCATCCTCGCCACAAGTTGCTGGCTGATTTGCACATTAATAATGGTGTATGTCGTTCGCATACCATCATTTTTTCAGTAAATTGCGGCCCAATGACAAAGCAACCTTGCACCACCTGTGGCCCCAGCACTCACAAGCCTACCTTCCCTCACTTCCCGTCAATGTCCTCCAATCAAAGCAGCACATTTCACTGTACCTCCTGCTGCTGTTAATTGCACATTCTGCACCTGCTACTGTCCTTACAATTATTCCTTCACACCCATGGCATGTTTCACACACCATCCAAACTATTTTACCCTAACATGTACATCCTCACAATAATTCTGCAGGCTGTACACTAACACATTCCCTTTCTTTCTGCAAGACAAGCTGGCCACAAGAGGGAGCAGATGTGAACAGGATGAGGACCATCATCATTTCAAGTAGTGTCCTCAATAGAGGAAGCCATCATTCATGTAGTGGGCAGATGGTGGGCAAGATGCACAGCAAGTGGCAAGGTCGGAGGATAAATTCCACAGGGTTTATGGCCACATTGCCCCCCTTTGCTCTTCTGACTGAATTCTCTCCCCCACACACTTTGTATGACAACATGATGCTGCTTTGAGCTGCAACTCATCTGTTTCTGCTAACCCTTGTCACTAAGTCCTAACCCTTATGCCTCTCTTCTCTTTACAGTTTCAGCGCAAATCATGGGCCCAGTAGAAGAGGAGGAAGAGGGGGACAGTCCTTTTGAAGATGCACCGTAACTCAGTCTTACCCTTGTAAGCACCAGTTCAGGAATTGGCACCATGCGTACTTCAGAGAGTCAGTTTGAGGAGTCTGTACTGGGCTATTCATCACAACACAGGTAAGCAGGAGTAAGGACAGGTGGAAAGGATGGCCCAGGAACGAGCTCGACAGAGGGGTGTACTCACATCCTAGCTCTGCTGCAGAGGGCACAGATGAAGACTTCCAGGGCCCAGCCTATAAAAGAAGATTG
This sequence comes from Somniosus microcephalus, assembly GCF_052327205.1. Classification (NCBI taxonomy): domain Eukaryota; kingdom Metazoa; phylum Chordata; class Chondrichthyes; order Squaliformes; family Somniosidae; genus Somniosus; species Somniosus microcephalus. The sequence goes on from NC_141002.1 coordinate 75,965,976, forward strand.
GTATCTGTGCACCGCCAACTGCTCGATGCATTGGACTGCCTGCCAGGGATTCTGTACATAGTGTCGGACAGTGTGGAGGAGTTCACCTCCAACTTGTGTGGGGTCATTGCGCATAGCATTGAATCAATCCAGTGAACTATGGAGCATGAATTCACCTCTACGTACACTACAGCGGGTCCTCATTCATGGAGCTTGTACTGACAGCTTTAATGAATCATAGAATCATAGAAATTTATGGCACAGAAGGAGGCCATTCGACCCATCGTGTCTGTGCCGGGGGCCGAATGGTCTCCTTCTGTGCCATAAATTTCTATGATTCTATGATTCATTAGAGCTATCAGTACAGGTTCAGGCTGCTGCCATTCAAGCTTTGGGTCCCACCATCTCCTCCAACTTGCTAAGTGTGAAGGAAAGGAAAGCATGGATAGGGGCTTCCAAACATGACTAGTACATTCTGATCTCTCGCACAGAGCAGCGGGAGTGCTGAGGCATAGCCCCGTGCGAATCGCAGTAGTGCCATTGGAAAGGCACATGCTGTCCGCTCTCAGGATGCTCGCAAGCTATGCCTGTAGAATAAAAATCCCAAGTACTTTATTTGCTGTGGTTCCAGGTAAACATGATCAGCACCCTGGGGGTGAAGGTTAAGATGCAAATCTCAATTAAAAGGACATAAGGGTAACCTTTCTGATTCTGCACTCCTGGTATAGTACTTCGTCCACTGGGAGTGAATATTGGAAAATGGCACAGGCCATTGAGCCCTTGGCAATTCCCTTGATCTTCCATCCAGTGAGAGTGAGCAGATATCAGTGTCTGACTTTCAAAGTTTACGGTGAGGTCCGCTGTACACTTCCAGACAATATGTTACGTATATGTTGCTAAGTGAAACTGTCAAAAGAAATCTTCCACGAAAGTATTGTACAAGTCACTGCACTGTACCTACGTAATAGTATAACATGCTCCCTTTTGAAAAGTGACTGGCTAACTTAGAAATCTGCATTCGTTGCAAGTATAAGTTGGAGCCCTTTTTAATCTGTCCGATTAGGAAATACAGAAAGAATAAATGAAGCACTTTCCAGGCGGAAACTAAATTATGTACACATCATGATACAATAATATGTTACTGTCTGAATGAGAAGTGGAAAATAATGAAATTAAGCATATTCCATGTTATCCTGCAACTCCTTTAAGGTGCAGGTTTCATTTTTCTCCCCAGGCACAAGTGTACTATATACAATATACTGTACAACACAACAAAAACAGTGTATCTGATCATTATCACATTGCTGTTTGTGGGAGCTTGCTGTGCATAAATTGCCTGCCGCGTTTTCCACATTACAACAGTGACTACACTCCAAAAAGTACTTCATTGGCTGTAAAGCGATTTGAGACATCCGATGGTCGTGAAAGGTGCTATATAAATGCAAGTCTTTCTTTTCTTTCTATAGGCAAATGTTGACTTGTGACTATTACTTACCATTAGGATAAGACCCTGAAAAATCTTCAGTAAATCTCTTAGTCTTCTTATTCTGAAGAACTATTTTTCTACTTTCTGGGAAAGTCTCCTTCTCAGTTGCAAGATAGAAGCCATTGGTCTGGGTGAAAGCAATTGCCAACGACAAGCACAGATCATTCATGGACATATTTCTTAAAGATAAAAAAAACAAAAATAAAAGAAAATTCCAATCGCTTCCACTTCTCCCCTCCTTAATTCCCGTCTCCTATCTTTTAAGTCTTCTCCATAAGATGCGTCATTCTTTGACTGAGACAGAGAGCATACAATTTTCACTCAGGCCTCTAAATAGCACTTTCAGGGTGACTACCACAAGGGTGGTCCATGGACAGGTATCTTTGAATATTACTCCCTCCCAGGGCCGGGGGGGGGGGGGGGGTAGTATCTGTCCCTCTATTGGACACCTCCCTCCAATGACCTGGTTCGCCATGCGTGTTATCACAGGACTATTGCTACAAGAGGGATTACTGAAATTGGTGATGCATCAATAGAATCGACTCATGCAAGTGCACAGAACAGATGGCAGAATGGTGGCATCCAGTGTTGTCCAAGAACACACAATGTAGTTTGAAGGAGAATTCAAATGGAACTCATGCCCTCATAGACATTTTTCCAGCACAAAGTCATACAGCTATGAAACCCAGTCTTCACAGATGAGCTTCAGTATTGGTATAACTCCAGGCTGCAGGATTTATACGATGTGCAAGATTTATATGCTGGGATAAAACTTGTACTTTAAAGAATTCAGAAGAACAGAGAGGCACAATTCTATGTGCCTCAGATCCTTTATGCTACCAGAAAACAATTTGCATTTGTATATTGCCTTTAATGCAATAACAATAGCCAATGACATTTCATGTAGAAGAAAGACGGATCAAGCAATGGAGGTTTTAAGAGAATTGGCCAAAGGCACAGTTGAAATAATAGGTTTTGAGAAGGCTTTTAAAGGATGGGAGGGGAGTAGCAAGGTGAAGAGCTTTAGGGAGGGAGTTCCAGAGGGCAGGGCCAAGATGACTGACAAAAGCTCTACCACCAAGTGAGAAATGCACAGGACCTCAGAGCCAGAAGACCATGGTGGAGATGATGGCATTGGCTGGTAGGATCGGGCAAGGCCATGGAGGGATTTGCAAATGAGAACATAGAATTTGAATTTGGCACACTGAGGGACAAGGAGTTAGTGGAGGTCAGCGAGCAGCGGGATGACAGATGACCAAGATCTAGTGCAGGATAGAATGCAGTCTGCAAAGCTTTAGATAAATTGGAGTTTATATATTGAGGAGTTCAGGAGGCTGACGAGGAAGCATTCAAGAAGTCAAGTTTTGAGGTAACAAAAAGATGACTAAGGGTTTTAGCAGCAGAGGGATAAAAGGGGGTGAAGATAGACAATGCTCCAGAAATGGAAGTATACTGTCTTGGTGGTAGATAGGAAATGGGTTTAAAACTCAGCTCAGGGTCAAATGGGACATAGAGGTTGCACACAGCCTGGTTTAGCCTGAGTGAGTACTCAGGAAGAACAAAAGAGACAGGAGCAAAGCTATGCAAATATTGTTGTAAGCTGAAAGTGGTGGTTTTGGTTTCCCAGCATTCAACTAGTGAAAGTTTTGGCTCATCCATGACAATGTCAAAATAGGCAGTAAGCTCAGAGAAAGTATATTGGAGGTGTTCAGCTACATCTTATAGTTACATTATGGCAACATCCCATTAATAGGGTCCTTAAACACAATGCAATGCTAAGTCCAGCAATGAAAATATTGATGTGAATAATTTTTGATATTAAGTATGAAATAAGGTTTCTATCACATGGTTCAAGCAAAATCTTATTAAAACCTTTGAAGGAATGGCAAGAGGGGGAGACACTGAACCAAAATCTGTGAATCTACATGCCCCTATACTGTATAAAAATGTTCCTCAATGTATGATTAGGTGCATCATAATTACACCAATGAGGATACTCTCCATTGTATTGTGTGATGGATCCAGCAGCCCAAACATTGGTATCCATGAGACGTTGTAGGCCATTGGTAGCAGCAGGACTCTACACCACCACAATCTGTAACCTCATGGCCCAGCACATTCGTTACTCCTCCATTACCATCAAACTGAGCAACCAACCCTTGTTCAATGGGAAGTGTACAAGTGCGTGCCAGAAGCTGCATTATTAGGGTTGCCAACCCTACCGGATTGCCCAGCCGTCTCCTGGAATGGGACATGAATTTCCCAGGCACTGCTGCTAGCAGCCTGGGTGAAGTTCGCCCTTTATATCTGTACGACAGCAACTCAGCAAACTTACTTTGACAGCACCTCGCAGCCCCATCACCTCTGCCACCAAGAAGGACAAGAGCAGCAATGTCGTGGGAACATATCACCTCCAGGTTCCTCTTCAAGTCACACATTATCCTGACTCGCACACATACTGCCATTCACTGATTGTTGCTAGGCCACAATCCTGGAATTCCCTACCTACCATCCTCATGGGGAGCACCTTCAGTAGAGGGACTGCAGCAGTCGAAGGAGAAGGACCACCACCACTTTCTCAGGGCTTTGGGACGGTCATAAATGCAGCGTTGGCAGCATCATCACATCCCACCTACAAATAAATCATTTACATTTCACCCCAAAATTACTTCCTTGCCAATTCACCAATACTGATTATTTATCTCTCCACAGATGCTGCCTGCCCTGCTGAGTGTTTCCAGCATTTTCTGTTGTTATTTCTGATTTTTTTTAATGTTGTTTGCCACTTGCTGATCATAAATTTTATTTAACTTTCCTGAATTAACTTTTTAACTAGCCAAAAATAGTTTCTTTAACTTTAACCAGACAAAATCAATGTTAAAAAAAAAACCAATAAAAGATATCTTAGCCCAGAGGAGAAACCAATTCTTGGTAACGGTGAGAGTGGTAGCAGAGTGCAAACAATCAGATACAGCAGAGCAGCAGAGACAGAATTACTAGGTAGAAGATTGGAGATGCAGGGATAAGCTTAATGATGTTACACAAATCTGGATAATTGCATTGCTTCTCAGCTCATCCCTAGGGCTAGATGTAGAGTGAAATGTTCCATTTCCAATGTACAGTAACACTAATTCTGCATATAAACAATGAATATGTGGACAATAATAAACATCTTGTCAAACATAGGAGACATTTTTGTAATAGAAATGTGTTTCTCGGTGACAGACCATAGACAACAAATTGTAAATCCCCCTATGAAGATAAAACTATTAAATGGATTCTCTTGCTTGTATTGCAGATTAAAGATACCCAGGACATGAAAACAGGTTTCTCCAGACTTAATAAATCTATTCAAATACCTTCAAGCATCACCAGTAACAATTAACATTTGCCTGCGAGCAAAATACACCCTATTACCATCACAATAAACCTTTGTGATTTACAGAAAGGTTTAATTACTGTTAGGCTATTACAGTCAGCAAAGCATTTTGTGCTAAAAGATGTATTACACCATCCTTTTAATTCCAGGCATAAGATTATTTTGACAGTGCTGACAGCAATTCCTGCTGTTGGGAATGCCCCCAGGATATCACTGTGACAACCATATACACTGCAAGCACACTGCCTCAAATAGGATCTGCCTAATAGGTAACATTTAAACTTTTGTCTTCTCCAATTTTTATTTTCTCTGTTTTTTTCTCCTCAAGAATCCCTCCCCCTCCATTCCTACACTCGATCATTTCCCTGAGGGAAGTTTCTCTTTTCTCTTATCTGGAAGGAGGAGAGCATGCCAGGGGATCTCAGAGACGCCGTAATTGTGACCATCTTCAAGAAAGGTGACAAGTCCGATTGCAGTAATTACAGAGGAGTTTCCCTGCTGTCTGTCACAGGGAAAGTCTTCGCAAGAATCCTCCTCAATCACCTTCTCCCAGTGGCTGAAGAGCTCCTCCCAGAGTCGCAATGCGGATTCCGCCCACTAAGGGGCACAATGGACATGATCTTCAGCGCACATCAATTACAAGAGAAATGCAGGGAACAGCACCAACCGCTGTATATGGCGTTCTTTGATCTCACAAAGGCCTTCGACACTGTCAACTGCGACGGATTATAGAGTATCCTCCTCAAATTCGGCTGCCCTCAAAAGTTTGTCACCATCCTCCACCTACTTCATGATGACATGCAAGCCGTGATCCTGACCAACGGTTCCACTACAGACCCAATTCATGTACGAACCGGGGTCAAGCAAGGCTGTGTTATCGCACCAACGCTCTTCTCGATCTTCCTTGCTGCAATGCTCCATCTCACCCTCAGTAAGCTCCCCACTGGAGTGGAGCTAATTTACAGAACAAACAGGAAACTGTTCAACCTGCATCACCTCCAGTCCAGATCCAAGGTCGTCCAATCCTCTGTCGTCGAATTACAGTATGCAGACGATGCTGGCGTCTGCGCTCACTCGGAGGTCGAACTCCAAACTATCGTCAACACTTTCACCGAAGCATACGAGAGCATGGGCCTTACACTAAACATCCGTAAGACAAAGGTCCTCTACCAACCTGCCCCGCCACACAGTACTGCCCCGTGATTATCAAAATCCACGACAAGGCCTTGGACAACGTAGACCACTTTCCATAACTCGGGAGCCTACTGTCAACAAGGGCAGACGTCGATGACGAAGTCCAACACCGCCTTCAGTGTGCCAGTGCAGCCTTCGGTCGCCTGAGGAAGAGAGTGTTTGAAGACCAGAACGTCAAACCCGGCACTAAGCTCATGGTCTACAGAGCAGCAGTGATACCCACCCTGTTGTATGCCTCAGAGACATGGACCATGTACATCAGGCACCTCAAAGCACTGGAGAGGTACCACCAACGCTGCCTCCGCAAGATCCTGCAAATCCATTGGCAGAATAGACGCACCAACGTCAGTGTTCTCGCTCAGGCCAACATCCTCAGTATCGAAGCTTTGACCACGCTCGATCAGCTCTGATGGACGGGTCACGTTGTCCGCATGCCCGATACGGGACTCCCAAAACAAGCGCTCTACTCGGAGCTCCGGCACGGCAAGAGAGCCACAGGTGGGCAGAGGAAACACTTCAAGGACAGCCTCAAAGCCTCCTTGAAAAAGTGTAACATCCCCACCGACACCTGGGAATCCCTGGCCCAAGACCGCACAAAGTGGAGGCATCCGGGAAGGCGCCGAACACCTCGAGTCTCTTCGCCAGGAGCAAGCGGCAGCCAAGCACAGGCAGCACAAGGAGCGCACGTCAACCCAAGCACCCCACCCTCCCATCCCCTCACCCTCCCATCCCCTCAACCACTGTCTGCCCCACCTGTGACAGAGACTGTCGGTCGTGCATTTGACTCAACAGTCACCTGAGAACTCATTTTTAATGTGGAAGCAAGTCATCCTCGGTTCCGAGGGACTGCCTAGGAGGAGGGAAGTACCAGATAATCTACTCCCAGACATCTGCTAATTCTAGTATTTAATTGGCTGCTCAAAGGCATGTGAGAGTAGTCCAGGTTACTTACCTCAGATCTTCTCTCCATTCTTTCCACTGTGTGGGAAGCTATCAGGCCGTAATTTTCCCAGCGGCGGCGGGTTGGAGTCGGGTTGACTGGTCGGCGGATTCCGGTCTCGCTGCCGGTTTCAGCCGCTCCGAAATCACAATTTTAGTTTAACTGAGCTTATTAAGCCCGCCATGCGCGCTACCCGGTCCAATCAGTGGGTTCGGGTGTGCTGCTCGCCTCTGCTGACGTCTTCCATTCAAGAGCTGTTAAGGGGCCCATGTAGGCTTTGGATTTCATTTGCTTTATGCTGCTCCTGAAAATGAGTCTTTTGAACATGACTGCTGCAAGATCGAAGGCCACGCCTTGATTTGATGATGACTCCCTCCAAGCTCTTGTGGAGGAAATAAGAGGGCGCAGGGATGTTCTGTTCCCTCCTGATGACTGGAGGAAGCCTCCGCAGCAGACAAAGGCAGCCTGGCTGCACCTGGGTGCAGTGCCAAAAAAGGTTCAATGATCTGCCAAGCTCAGCAAAAGTGAGTATCACATCACACTTACCTTCAATCTGCTTCCCATCTCCTCTCATCACCAGCACTCTGCATGGTCAACCTATTCCTCCACATCCTGAATTACCCTTACATCCCTTGCACCCTTAACCATCCCTCTCTCTCTATGTACAGAATCACTTCACCATCCTATTATGCACCCCTCGCACTTGCTCTCACTGTTACATAGAAACATAGAAGATAGGAGCAGGAGTAGGCCATTCGGCCCCTCGAGCCTGCTCCGCTATTCAATGCGATCATGGCTGATCATCCAAATTCAGTACCCTGTCCCTGCCTTCTCCCGATATCCCTTGATCCCTTTAGCCTTGAGAAATATATCCAACTCCTTCTTGAATATATTTAATGAATTGGCCTCCACTGTCTTCTGTGGTAGAAAATTCCACAGGTTCACCACTCTCTGGGTGAAGAAATTCCTCCTCATTTCTTTCCTAAATGGCTTACCCCTGATCTTTAGACTGTGACCCCTGGTTCTGGACTCCCCCGCCATCGGGAACATCCTTCCTGCATCTAGTCTATCCAGTCGTGTCAGAATTTTATAAGTTTCAATGAGATCCCCTCTCATTCTTCTAAACTCCAGTGAGTATAAGCCCAATCGACCCAATCTCTCCTCATACGCCATTCCTGCCATCCCAGGTATCAGCCTGGTGAATATTCGCTGAACTCCTTCCATGACAAGAACATCCTTCCTCAGATAAGGCGACCAAAACTGCACACAATACTCAAGGTGTGGTCTCACCAAGGCCCTGTACAACTGCAGCAAGACATCCTTGTTCCTGTACTCAAACCCTCTCACTACGAAGGCCAACATACCATTTGCCTTCTTAACTACCTGCTGCACCTGCATGCTTACCTTCAGCGACTGGTGCACAAGGACACCCAAGTCTCGTTGCACTTCCCCTTCTCCCAATCTATTGACATTCAGATAATAATCTGCCTTCCTTGTAGGGGGTCGCAAAATCCCCTCAGCCCCTGAAGATTGGGAAATATTAATCCACATCGTGGACGAAGACTTGTGTGATTTAAATTGTCTCTGGGTTGGACAATGTTTTAAAACATTGTCAGAACCGCAAAAGGCTGCGTTAAAAAGCTCGTAAGCTAGGCAGCACTTGGACACTGGAATCAAAGAACTTTGTGAAAATCGCACACTTTAAGATTGTACATTTTATTAAAAGATGTACTCTTGAGTTTTGGACTGTTTAAATTGCCCAGGGCATAAAAATGGCTGAACAGACCTCATGGAAACAGAATGTTAAAAGGCAGCAGAAAAGGACAGACAGGCTGTTAGCATATGAATGGAGCCCGAGCTGTCAGTCACCCTGTGGTATTGGGCGGGTCCGGTAACCTACAAGCTGCTTGTTTACACTGGGGAGTAGCCCGTTTGAATCTGCCAATCAAAGGCAGTTCGGGAAGTTCCCTTCCTGCAGAGATAATCGATTTGTTTACAGAAACTGCTACAAGGATGTTTGCACAAGGGATTAAACCACTTGACTGCGGTTTCAGCCGACCACAAGACAATGGGTTTCTGTTTACACTTCTCCCAAGCTGTTTACATAGTAATACAGCTCCATTCAAAACCCATCAGGATGAATGAAGACACATTTAAACTGCAGCTTTACATTCAAAGCTCAGCACAGACATTTGAAAGGAGACATTTGGACTGAGGGAAGGAACAGTTTAAAATGAATGGGTTTGGATGAATCACCCATTACTGGACAATGGTGACAGTTGGATCCCTTTTGTTTTAGCCCAGAAACCTCCGGATCTGGGCGGGAACATTTCGGCCCCAAAATTGGGGTATAAGAGATAGCTTCTCAGAAGCATCTCTCTCTCTGGCCTTGCCTCTGTGTGCCTCTACAGCGTGGGAGTCTGTCTGAAGAAGTAAAACACCAGCAGTTTACTTTTAAAACACTGAGGTGTTTCTTTACTTCGGGGCAATGAAGATCTAAGTTCACAGGGAATGGAGCTGGCATTGCAGTGGTGAGCATATATTTTTCTGGCCTTCCACAAGGCAACTTAGGATAGGCATAGGGGTGAGAGTAAAGTGGAAATTTCGTTAGAATTGTGGTTTTAGTCAATTTCCCTCGTTGTGTCCATTTTTCCTCCCCTATTTAAGCAATTTTACCGTGGTTACTTTAATCGTGTGGTGTAGTTTCTTTAGTTAATAAAGTTTGACTTTCTTGCATCCAGACCATTTGTCCGTTTTAATATATCATCAATTATAAGTTCCCCCAGTCAGAACTAAAGGGCGGGTTTAGCGATTCGAAACCGCTGATTGGAATTGGTCACAGTGCAGTGGCAAAAGGCTGCCTGACCAGGTAAATTACCGTAAACCAGGTAAAGGATGCCCCCCTACATCCTGTTTTTGACACCAAAGTGGATAACCTCGCATTTATCCATGTTATATTGCATCTGCCATGCTTCTGCCCAATCACCCAACCTATCCAAATCATACTGGAGTTTCTCGGCATCCTGCTCACAGCACACACGATCACCCAGCTTTGTGTCATCTGCAAACTTGGAGATATTACATCTAGTTCCCTTGTCTAGATCATTAATATATATTGTGAATAGCTGGGATCCAAGGTCCAATTCCTGCGGTACCCCACTAGTCACTGCCTGCCACTCGGAAAAAGACCCGTTTATTCCAACTCTTTGCTTTCTGTCTGCCAACCAATTCTCTATCCAAGTCAATACCTTGCCCCCAATCCCATGTGCCTTAACTTTACATGCTAATCTCTTATGCGGGACCTTATCGAAAGCCTTTTGAAAGTCCAAATACACCACATCCACTGGTTCTCCCTTATCTATTTTACCAGTTACATCCTCAAAAAATTCCAGTAGATTAATCAAGCACGATTTACCTTTTGTAAAGCCATGTTGACTTTGTCCGATCCTGTCACTGTTTTCCAAGTGCTCTGCTATTACATCTTTGATAATGGACTCTAGCATTTTCCCCACTACCGATATCAGGCTTACCGGTCTGTAATTCCCCGTTTTCTCTCTACCACCTTTTTTGAATAGTGTGGTAACATTAGCTACCCTCCAATCCATGGGTACTGTTCCAGATTCCATCGAATGTTGGAAGATGATCAGCAATGCATCTACTATTTCTAGGGCCACTTCCTTAAGTACCCTAGGATGTAGATTATCAGGCCCTGGGGATTTATCGGCTTTCAATCCTGTCAATTTCCTTAACACCATTTCATTACAAATACTGATTTCATTCAGTTCCTCCCTTTCATCAGACCCTATGTTCCCCGACATCTCTGGGAGGTTATTTGTGTCCTCCTTTGTGAAGACAGAACCAAAATATGTATTTAATTGGTCAGCCATTTCTTTGTTCCCCATTATAAATCCCCCTGATTCTGATTGCAAGGGACCTACGCTTGACTTCACCAATCTTTTTCTCTTCACATATCTATAAAAGCTTTTACAGTCAGTTTTTATGTTCCCTGAAAGCTTACTCTCATATTCTATTTTCCCCTTCTTAATTAATCTCTTTGTCCTCCTTTGTTGAATCCTAAACTGCTCCCAATCCTCAGGTTTACTGCTTTTTCTGGCCAATTTATATGTCCTCTCCTTGGATCTTATGCTATCCCTAATTTCCCTTGTTAGCCACGGTTGGGTCACCTTTTTTGTTTTATTTTTATGCCAAACTGGGATGAAGAACTTCTGTAGTTCATCCATGCGGTCTTTGAATGTTTGCCATTGCCTATCCACTGTCAACCCTTTGAGTGACATTCCCCAATCAATCCTACCCAACTCGCGCCTCATACCATCGTAGTTTCCTTTATCTAAATTCAGGACCCTAGTCTCTGAGTCAACTACTTCACTCTCCATCTTAATGAAGAATTCTATCATATTATGATCGCTCCGACCCAAAGGATTATTATTTACTGTGGGCATGTTTGATTTAAACCGTTGATTTCTCTGACTGCCACTTTTGCTTTTCTCCTTCCTATCTTTTGCTTTTATCCTTGTTTCCCTTTCCTCTGTCTCCCTGCTCAGGTTCCCAACCCCCTGCCATTTTAGTTTAAACCCTCCCCCAGAGCACTAGCAAACACTTCCCCTAGGACATCGGTTCCAGCCCTGCCCAGGTGCAGACCGTCCGGTTTGTACTGGTCCCACCTCCCCCAGAACCGGTTCCAATGTCCCAAGAATTTGAATCCCTCCCCCTTGCACCATTCCTCTAGCCACGTATTCATCTGAAATATCCTTCTATTTCTACTCTGACTAGCACGTGGCACTGGTAGCAATCCTGAGATTACTACCTTTGAGGTCCTATTTTTAATTTACCTCCTAACTCCCTATATTCAGCTTTTAGGACCTCATCCCATTTTTTACCTATATTGTTGGTACCTATATGCACCACGACAACTGGCTGTTCACCCTCCCCTTCCAAAATGTTCTGCAGCCGCTCTGAGACATCCTTGACCCTTGCGCCAGGGAGGCAACACACCATCCTGGAGTTCCGTTTGCGGCCGCAGAAACGCCTATCTGTTCCCCTTACAATAGAATCCCCTATTGCTATAGCTCTACCCCTCTTTTTCCTCCCATCCTGTGCAGCAGAGCCACTCCTGGTGCCAGGAAGTTGGCTGCTGCTGCCTTCCTCTGATAAGCCATCCCCCTCAACAGTATTCAAAGTGGTATATCTGTTTGAGAGGGGGATGTCCACAGGTGACTCCTGCAGTACCTGCCTGCGCCTACTACTCTGTCTGTTGGTCACCCCTTCCCTTTCTGCCTGTGCAACCTTTGCCTGCGGTGTGACCAACTGCTTAAACGTGATATCCACGACGTCCTCAGCATCGCAAATGGTCCAGTATGTATCCAATTGCAGCTCCAGCGCCGCAATGCGGTCTGCCAGTAGCTGCAGCTGGACACACTTCCTGCACACATGGTTGTCAGGGACACAGGAAGTGTCCCCGAGTTCCCACATAGCGCAGGAGGAGCATACCACGGGGCCGAACTCTCCTGCCATGACTTACCCTTTAATTAGTCGAAATTAAATTAATTCAAATCAATCCCACCAATTACACTACAGTTAAATGATATACTTAAGGGCCTTGGTTTACCAACAGTCCCTGCTACACCACAGAGAGCTTAGAAACTATAAACCACAGAGTTTAAGTTTAAAAAGAGAGAAATACTCACCAACCAATCACTTACCTGCTTTCTGGTGATGTCACACTTCGATTACTTTTTACTTCTCTCCCTCCCTCTGAGCTCGGAGATTGGTAAGCCTACCTGGTCTCTGCCGCTGCCTCTTAAACTCGCCACCGCCTGGTTCCTTGCAGGTCCGCCGCTGCCGCCGCTTATTATGCAATGACAACAGCTAACAATGCACAGGGAGGCAGCTTGATTGGCACCTCACTCCAACTTTGTCTCGCTCTAAGCTTCTACGTTATGGAATCTTTACACTCACTCCATCAATCTCGCTGAAACTCCACTTGTGTACCTCATTGCAGGAAAAGAGAGCCCTCAATAAGACGGAGAGAGGGAGGACAGGAGGAGGCCCACCATCCCTGGCGACATTAACAAATGCTGAGGAGGCTGCTCTCGACAGGGTCGGAGGTTCAGAGGAGCTGGAAGTGGAGAGACGGGCGCAGTAGAGCAAGCTGGTGACAGAATAGATTTGCAACCCTCTTATTTCAATTTCATGAGTGACTGATATGGCATCTGATGCTCATACAGATTGACTTCTGATCATCTGCACAATAGGATGTGTCTGCTACTTAAATATCACATGTCTAACTCATGCCTTTACTCCCCCACAGGACCATCAAGAGCCCCCTTCCCCATTGTCCAGGAGGAAGAGCCAGATGACTCCTCAGAGGAACCTGCAGCCTCTGAGGGAGCAGCGTCACCAGAAATCAGCGCACCCAGCACCAACGCAGAAACGCACACCTCCATGGGACCTTCGCGAGATAGAGTAGTGTTGTCACCTGGTGTATCACAACTCACAAGTGAGCATCAGCAGATAGTGGAGACAGGGACAGCAGTGGAGAGTCTTTGTTGGAGGTCGCAGGACTCTCCCAGCTTGGCTCTGCTGCCTGTAGATGCTATGCCTGAAAGAGAGTGGTGCTGGAACTCCAGGAACAAGTGCAGGAGACTCTGACTGGGTTTGCATCCACAGTAACTGCGAGTGTGCAGAGAATGGAGGAGTCCATCTCAAACATGAGCAATGCCGTGGTGCACTCAATGGTGAATGTAGGTGCCGCCATGGAAAGGATGGCAACCTCCATGGAGGACATAAATCGCCAGACTCAAATGAGCATGGTGACTCTTCTAAATAGATGGTCTGATATGGAGGATAGAAGGGCATCTATTGAGGAGAGGAACTAGAGGTACATGGACATCCCCATTATGAGGACTGTCAGTACAGAGACGGGTCCTCATGGCCCCACTGATGTGCAGCAAGGTGCTCTCCAGCCACTTGCTAGCAGTGAAGTGTGGGTGATCCATGAGAGGGATGTTGGTGGTCAACAAGAAGGAAGTGTGGGCTCCTCTCCAAGCATTCACACTACCATGCCACAGCGGAGCCCTCGGTCAGAGCCCCAGATTCCTCACCCAACTGAAATGGCCGTCTCAGCCCCTGCACAGCCGCAGGAGGAGCAGACTGATGCAGAGCCCTCCCAGGCTCCCAAACCCAGAGGACACCCACCAAAGGCGTCAAAGCAGACGCAGCATAGAAGTGAGCAAGGTGCCTCTACATCTGCTGAAGCCACAGGGGATGCACCACGTAGAAGCACACGTAAGAGAAAGTTAACACACAAATAGTCACAAGGGTAGTCACTTGGGTGCTTTCATCTGATACAAACGTTTGTCATCGTGATTATAAATGTATTAAAGAAAAGCGATGGCAAAGATTCAAAGAGTTGGCCTATGTGTGCTCAGAAATGGAAGTTGCACAGTGAGGGGTCAGGGTGCCTTTCATCTGTAATGATGGTGGTGAGACTGATAGAAAACCACAGTTTATTGTACAGATGCTGTATGGTGTGTTAATAAGGTCGGCCAGACATTCATTTCCATGTGCCAGCTATATGGTTGAAGGTTGTTTTTGTGACTGGAAGCCTGTGTCCAGTGGTGTACCGCAGGGATCGGTGCTGGGTCCTTTGCTGTTTGTAGTGTACATTAATGATTTAAATATGAATGTAGGAGGTATGATCAGTAAGTTCGCAGATGACACGAAAATTGGTGGAGTGGTAAATAGCGAGGAGGGAAGCCTCAGGCTACAGGACAATATAGACGGGTTGGTCAGATGGGCAGAACAGTGGCAAATGAATTTAACCCTGAAAAGTGTGAGGTGATGCATTTTGGGAGGACTAACAAGGCAAGGGAATACACAATGAATGGTAGGACCCTAGAAAGGACAGAGGATCAGAGGAACCTTGGTGTGCATGCACATAGATCCCTGAAGGCAGCAGGACAGGTAGATAAGGTGGCTAAAAAGGCATATGGGATACTTGCCTTCATTAGCCAAGGCATAGAATATAAGAGTAGGGAGGTTATGATGGAGCTGTACAAAATGCTAGTTAGGCCACAGCTGGAATACTGTGTGCAGCACTGGTCACCACACTATAGGAAGGATGTGATTGCATTGGAGAGGGTGCAGAGGAGATTCACCAGGATGTTACCTGGGCTGGAGCGCTTCATCTATGAGGAGAGACTGGACAGGCTGGGGTTGTTTTCCTTGGAGCAGAGAAGGCTGAGGGGGGACCTGATGGAGGTGTACAAAATTATGAGGGGCATAGATAGGGTAGATAGAAAGGAACTTTTCCCCTTAGTAGAGGGGTCAATAACCAGGAGGCACAGTTTCAAGGTAAGGGTCAGGAAGTTTAGAGGGGATTTGAGGAAAAACTTTTTCACCCAGGAGGGTGGTTGGAATCTGGAACTCACTGCCTGAAAGGGTGGTAGAGGCAGGAACCCTCACAACATTCAAGAAGCATTTCGATGAGCACTTGAAACGCCATAGCATACAAGGCTACGGACCAAGTGCTGGAACATTGGGTTAGAATAGACAGGGCTTGATGGCCGGCGCGGACACGATGGGCCGATGGGCCTCTTTCTGTGCTGTATAACTCTATGGCCTAGAAATTCGGTGGCGCCCCGCTCGCCTGGGCGCTGGAATTACCACTGCGATTGGAGCCGTTGCGCCCACCAGAAATTCAGTTTGAGCGCCCCAAGAGGGACGCAAGGCGCTGCTCAAGGCGCCCCGCGTCCCTCTTGGGGCGCTGAAACTGAATATCACAGCGCAACGTGCTGCAGCGCCACACGCTGCGGCACGGCGTGCTGCGGTACTGCAGGCTTTCCTCCCCTTCTTAAGGGGGAGGGGCCTGCACCAGCGCGATGACCGATCGCGAGTGCCGGCAAAAGAGCCCGGCACCGAGGAGAAGTGCCGGGCTCTCGGGACACAGCCGGCACTGCCTGGGGGGGGGAAATCAGGAGGCCGGGGACGGAGGTGCTGGCAGACGACCACCGAAAAAAATGGCCGCCCCGCACCTCCACCTTAATTTGCGCTACTACCGCCACAGGTAGGCCCTATGAACCGGGCGCGATTTGCGACCGGCGTTACAGAGGCAGGCGCGACCAAATATCGCGATCGGGGCGGTAGCGGGGCACTGTGCACACCGATGACGTCATCGGTGGGGTGCAGCGCTACAGGCTAACGCCGCCATTAGCGCCCCGCTAAATATCACGGGAGGCGTGGCCAGTGGCGCTAAAGCCACTGAGTGCCCTCTTTAGGTGCTAACTGGTGGCGTAGCCCGCCGAATTTCTAGGCCTATGACTCTATGGGCTGGATTTTCATTGAGGAGGCGTGTAGGAGTCAGGACTACAACTTTCGGGGTTGTAGTCCATCTCCATCGAGTTGTGGCTAACCCACGCGATTTTCACTTGATTGACCTTGTTGAGCCCGCCCAGCGGGCTCAGCAGGCCAATTAAGGGCCACCCGGCAACAGGTGACATCACAGATTGACATTTCATCTGTCAAAAACTTTTGACAGATGAAATATCAACGTTTGACAGCTGTTTGAAGCTGTCAAACACTGACAATCTGTACTCCAAGTTAATTGCTTCCTCTCAGGCTGATTTAGAGATCTCTCCAGAACAGAAAGCTGAATGCTGCAACTTTTGACAGCTCGCGGCCATTCTGCTTTCTGTGCCGGTGAGGTGAGGGACTTCCAAGACCTGAAGGAAGGAAGGCTGTAGAGGTAAGTAAATGTAAGTAAAACTTCTTTAAACACTTTACACATACCAAACACACTTACCTCTGCACTCATGCACCCATCACTCACCTGAACACCGGACATCTCGAACCCTCCAAGCGCTTCAGCCCGACGGCCGGCCTCGCTAACTTGGCGTGGTTTGGAGCCGTCGGGAATCCCACACTTCAGCAATAAAAATAGGGATTAGGCTAAAAACTGCCTGTTAACCACCTGTTAACAGGCAATGAATTGGCACTAATCCCCTTCCCGCCTCGGGGAGGCGGGTCCCAGCACAGGTCGGGTATCCGCCTCCTTTGAAACTGGCATGGAGGCGGGTTGGGGGCAGGATGGGTTTGTGCCCCCCCCGATTTCGAGATTTTAACCCCCCACACACCTCCAATCCCGCCTCCACGGCCCAATGAAAATCCTGCCCTTTGACTCTATGTGGTTGATGCGTAAAATTACGTGAATCTGGCATGGATAAGTGCATCCCTTGCCTCACGGCCAGCAATGTGCTCGCGTGCTGGTGGAATTGGCACATCTGCCTCCGCAGGGCGTCCCTCATCTGCTGCCTCCTCCACCTCCTCCTCCTCCTCTTCCGAAGAGGCTGTGCGCTGAACCACTTGTTCCTCAGGCATCGCTAAACCACGCCACTGTGCGATGTTGTGCAGGGCACAGCAGACCACGATGATTCTGGAGACCCTGGCAGGTACGTACTGCAGGGCTCCACCAGATCTGTCGAGGCATCTGAATCGCCGATGGCTTGCTCCTTTATGCTTCTGGTGGAAATGTGACTCACATTGTAGCACTCCTCAGCTTCGTTTGATGGCCTCCTCATCGGTGTCATTAGCCACTTTTTCAGGGGATAGCCCTTGTCGCCAAGTAGCCATCCGGAAAGTTGGGTTGGCGGATTGAAGAGCTGAGGCACAGCAGACTGGCGCAGGATGAACGAGTCATGGCAACTGCCAGGGAACTTGGCGCAAACATGCATGATGATCTTCCTGTGGTTACACACCGGCTGGACGTTAAGGGAATGGAAGGCCTTGCGGTTGACAAATACAGCTGGGTTGTGATGAGGTGCCCTAATGGCCACATGTGTGCAGTCTACGACGCCCTGCACCTTTGGCAAGCCTGCCATATTCAAAAAGCCAACCGCACGCGTGGTTACACTTGCTTCATCCGTGGAGAAGTGCATGTAATTGTGCGCCTTTGCAAAGAGGGCATCGGTTACCTGCGTGATGCAAGTGTGTGCGGCTGACTGGGAGATGCCGCTGATGTCTGCTGCTGATCCCTGGAAGGAGCCCGAAGCAAAGAAGTTGAGGGCGGTGATGACTTTAACAGCCACTGGTATGGAATGTCCACCCACTCCGCTGGGCTCCAGGTCTTGGGTTCAGCATTGTGCAGATGTCAGCGACTATCTCTCGTGAAAGTCTCAGCCTCCTTTAGCACTGCTGCTCAGTCATGTTGAGGAAGCTCATCCTCTGCCTGTAAACCCTGTGTTGGGGGTATCTCCTGCTGCGAGGTGCAGCCCTGCGCTGACGCCCTCTGCCCTGTGCAGCATCAGGTGGCTGAGCAGGAGGTTGTTGGTGCTGCTGTTGTACCTGGTTCTGCTGCTGCTGCTGCTGCGACTGCTCTTCCTCCGATTCTGAGGACCAGGATGAGAGGGTATAAATTATTCCCATCCCGCTGGTATATATCTCAGTTGAGGAAGAGATGTTATAAGTGCTCAGTCAATGTGACCAGAAGGTATTCCAAGGAGGTCACAGTGCATATGGAGCTCAGCTTAAACACAAGCTCAATAGATCTGCAAAATGTGTTCCAAAACCTCAAAGCACAAAGTTCAGTCATCTGAAAGTCAGCCATGTAGCACGTCCGCTTTTATGCTGCAGGAGCAGCTGTCAATAATTCAGCGAGTTGCTGAACCCGACACAATCAGCTGAAAATTTCTTAAAATGGGACGAGCCAGTTAAAATAGGATTATCTCGACAGTTAACAAGCTGTTAACTGCCTTAAGTGCCTCTCCCGCCGTTCAGTGTCAGGTCTGATCAGGACTCGCAGACCCGACACTTTGCAAAGTTGTGTGGGGGTGGGATGGCGGCGGGTTGCCAACCTGCCATCAATCATTTGGATTTTTACTCACGGTCCGCCTCCAAACCCGTCCTCTGAGCGCCGGCAAAATCGCAGCCTCAGTTCCCATTTGTTACCACCTCCAGTCAGCATGACTGAAAATAAAAACTTGCCATGTGGGAGGGGTTGGGAGGAGGGAAATCATTATATTTTTAGATTTTGCTCTTGTGCTATGAAAAGGCTAGTGCCTCCTGACACATGGGTCTTATACAGCTCGCATCCACACCAAAGTAAAGTTGTGTTTTGCTGAAGTGCCCACGCTCACCAAATGAACTCATCTGTTCTCTCCACAGATGCTGCCTGACCTGTTTCCAATATTTTAACCCCCAACACTCTCCTGCCCATCGGTGTGGAGGGTTAATATCGAGGTGCCCATTTACAAGCATCTGGCAAAGTTACGACAGCTGAGCAGGAGTTGCTCCGAGGAAATTCCCAGCTCATGTTTCCTTCATTCATTTTCTGCATGTCAGGGGTAAAGTGAGTACGCAAGTGGGGGGAGGTCATTAGACAATTTTCTGGGCAAAACCACGTGGTCACACATTTTTTTTCACATTTTAAATATGACTGTTCCCATGATGGTCTTCGGTTGTCTTGAGTTTGGTAATACCTTATATAGCATATTTGATTTACACTATTTATGCAGCGTGTACCATCTACAAGATGCACTGCAGCAACTCGCCAAGGCTTCTTCGGCAGGACCTCCCAAACCCGTAACCTCTTCCACCTAGAAGGACAAGGGCCGCAGGCGCATGGGAACACCACCACCTCCAAGTCACACACCATCCTGACTTAGAAGTATGTCGCCAATCCTTCATCGTCGCTGGGTCAAAATCCTGAAACTCCCTCCCTAACAGCACTGTGGGAGTACCTTCACCACACAGACTGCAGCGGTTCAAGAAGGCGACTCACCATCACCATTCTCAAGGGCAACTAGGGATGGGCAATAAATGCTGGCATTGCCAGCGACGCCCACATCCCATAAAAAATGAATTAAAAAAAAAATGTTTTTAAATGCTGACTTCAAAAAGCTGCATCCGGTGTAGAAAGATCTTTTTATTTAACCACTGGTCATGACTAATGCCTTTGCCAATGCTCAGTTTAATATTCCCTCTGGTTCAATCAGTCTTTTGAAATGTGCCTATTGCCTTATGCTTGTTGTCTCTTTATGGTGACACAGTTGAGATTAGAATTTAGCAGATGGGGGTCTTCAAGTCATCAAGAACACATCTTTGATTCCACTGTGGCTGCTATACAACAACACCATGAATATAGAGCAATGCTGCTGTTCTTATATAAAAATAAATTGCAAACAAGAATATCAAAAGAATGGGGGATAATAGTGTTGGAGTGTACAATAGCGCCATCCTGTGGTGTAGGATGTCACTCCCACTGCACAAGTGTTCTGCTGTTATATTGTAGAACTTTTAAAAGATACAAATCTTTTTTATATATTAATTTTTGTTGAATAATTTGAATGTTTTTTCTTTCAGGATTTATTTGAACTGTTTGCACTTTTAATATATTTTTAATTTTTTTTCAATGCGTTGCTTTTTTAAATTCCTCCTTACCCCACAACGCACACCACGGGCACGGTGGGTGAGTGGGGAGAGGCTCAGGAACAATTTCCAGGCTTCTGCCAATGGTGATTAATAACCAGCTGCTGGGAGACACACAACAGTAATTTAAGTTTACTCACCCTTCAATTTTCTCTCTATCACGAAATCTAGCACTGACATTTTTAAAAAAACTGTTGAAAAGAACTCCGTGTGCAGTGCCTGAAAATACCATCCCACTCGACTCAATTTTAAATCTGTGGAATGCTATTTTTGTTTAGTTCTTTGAAACAAATGGCTGCAATTTATGGGGCTAATTTTCCAAAGTTGATGCCCCTTTTGAGTAAGTGTTGTGGTAGGAGCTTTGCATCGTCACGTCCTGCACTCGACTGGCCCCACTTCAACGTCTAGGGCCAGCCTTAATTACACATTCAAGGCACCCTGCTGACAACTTGCACAACCGGGGGGGGGGGGCGGGCGGGGGGACAACAGATCCAGGGTTGCTGCAGCCAGTGAAGGGATACGGCCACTTAATAGCTAAAACTTTTCAAGCTGCCCAAAGTCACTGTGGGGCAAAAATGAAAGGCAGCAAAATGGTGGTGGCGGCCAAAACATTGTCAGCTGGGAAAAGTCAACAGAAAAAGAAGCAGCTGGTAGAAAAAAATTTGGAGCAAGGCTATTTGATGGATAGTGAATTGGAAGTGCTGCTGTACAAAGTGGGTACAAAGGAGTAGTCCAAGGCACCCTCTTCATCTCCTGAAAGCAGGTGGTGGCCAGGGTCAGCACTGTGTACCGTACCTGCAGGTGCTGGGAATAGATGCTAAAGAAGGTAGCAGGCCTTAACAAAGTCGCCAAGGTACAGCCACCCAACAGTACTATTAGCAGCTGGATGGACCAAGTATGTTGGCCCAAGTATGTATGCCACAATGTGTTGCCTGTCAACCTGCTATACATTTACTGATGGCTCATGCAAAGCCCTCACACAGCCTTACAGCTCTTTCATTGCTTACCATGTATGCCATAGCCCAACAGGGCACAACCTTAAGCTGGAACTTTAACTAAAACACTTACCACACTGATAGATTAAAAAGTCTTAACTGTAAATTATTATAACACAACCTAGCTGCATAATCAGTTACTGACTCTCATGATGGGCTGCAGGTTGGGCACAGATTTGGTACTGTATTTGCTCTTTAAGTCCCAACAGCCCAAGACTACTTCTCCACTGGCAGAACATTTGGTACCTAATACTGTAGAAGGGAATAGACCCAAACTGGAGAAAGGACTTGAAATAACAATCCCTTGACTTCTTTAGAGGAGACCACCTTGGACATCCTGCCTACAAGAGCATTGAGTGAGTAGAGGAAGGTGAAGCTGGATGCCTCCAACAAGCTCAAGGCTAGGACTATCCTGCTCCTGTTCTGTCTGGACCCATCTGTCTGGACCCATCAGCATACACAAAACCATGAAAACATCACATACAGTAGCTTAAAAAGTAAACTCTTTCTGAAGGTATGTCTATGAATCAACATTCAAACATTGCTTATTTTTCTAAATAACAACAGCAGCGGGACATCAATGATCAATTTCAAAGCACTGCTGCATTTCCCGAAGTACAGGGGGACATTGATGGCATCCATATGGCCATCTGACCAGCAGATTTTTGCTCTCTCTCTGGAACCACCATTTGCTTCTCCTCACCTGTACACTGTGATTCACCTGGTGCTACCTCCTCAAGCTCACCAACTGTGCTCGTGAGTATAACTGTGCTCATACTTGCAAATATTGGTGAGAGGGACGCAGAATGCTGTGAGGTGCTGGCTTCTTCTGGGCCATTGGCAGCGTTGTCAGACTGCTCTTCCAGGTCTCCATCAAAGTGGGAAAGAAGCTGAAAGTGTTTTGTCGTGCTCACCAATGCATCAGTCACTTGTTCAATACATCTGTGAGCAGCAACTTGGCTGATACTGTAAATGATCCCTAGGCTACCCTAGAAAGAGCTAGAAAACTGTAGAGCTGAGACTGGTAGTGACCTTGGCTGCCAGTGGCATTCGTATGTTGCAGGTAGGCTGCAGTTGTCCTTGCAGCAAATCACACAGCTTAGTAACTGCTTTCCAGCTGACCAGAAATTGTCGAGGCAGTTCTTCATGGTCATTGCCAGGTACAGTTGTTGGCTCTTCTGCTAATTTTCTCTCTGACATGCCATCCTTCATTGTGTAGTACCTCAGTCATTAAATATGATGATTGGAGCACTTTATAAGCCATCTTCCATCATTAATTTTAAATTAAGTTGCCAACTGGTATGAGCGCTGCAAATTGCAGTTAGATGTCTTGTCACTTCTTGAGCTGAAGTGAAAGTTTGTATTAGAAGAACGGTTTTCTGATCCCCTCTTTGACAATTTTGCTGAACTCTTGTACAGTTGGCTTTTTGGTGATTTTGTGTTAATACTAATATTTTCTATATGCTTCGCTCCAAACCCCCAAAAAATACAAAGTTAGCATAAAAATCCCACAAAAGAGCTTCCTGTCCCTTTAAGAGCTCCTTTTAATGGAGATGAAAATCGGGCAGCACCAACCCACAACGCTGTTTCTATGTCTGGGCAGTGAGTTGAAAATCTCCCCCAGAGTTTCCCTTCATGTCCACTCCATGTGATGTGTTGAGTGCATTGCACAATCCCATTGTAAAGGATGATAAATCACACAAAGAGCACTTTATATTCAACTTAGATAGAATTGACCTTGTTAATGAAGCTCTTACAGAGTTTGTGCAAAAGCACTTTATGGCCTCAAACTCTGGCAGGCAGTTATCGAAATTACAATTGCATCATTTCCACCGGTGAGAATGGTTCTGTTAGTCAGACAATTTATCCCTACAAATGTCAACGCTGAACTTGCAAGAGATACACAAAAACATTCTTCGATTAAATCTCCAAGCAACATGAATTGGGACGTTCATAGTAATCTATGGTTCAAACAGTACACTTCAACTAACCTTATTTCTTTTAGTCCCCTTCCCACACATTCCCTTGCTGGGGAATTTATAGCCAATTTCCAAACAGCTCTTTTACTTGTAACAGTGCTAGCTCATTTGCAAACAAGATACAGGAAACTTTCTTTTATCCGGCACGGACGGGACCGGCGTGGTGCCGGTTCATCAAAAATTCCGGATAACCGAAAGCTATAGTAAAAGATACGGAGCTGAGAGCTCTGTATAAAGCAACAAACCCTACAGGTTCAAAACAATGGCCACAAGTTGCAAGCGTCTCTGTAGCTTAGCAACAGCTGTAGCCACACCCTTGCACAGCAACACATGGAGAAAGGCAAGTAATAAGAACATAAGAAGTAGGAGCAGGAGTAGGCCATACGGCCCCTCGGGCCTGCTCCGCCGTTCAATAGGATCATGGCTGATCCAAATCTAGACTCACGTCCACTTCCCTGCCCTCTCCCCGTAACCCCTAATTCCCTTATCTGCTAGGAAACTGTCTATCTCCGTTTTAAATTTATTTAATGTTGCAGCTTCCACAGCTCTCTGGAGTAGCAAATTCCATAGATTTACTACCCTCTGAGTGAAGAAGTTTCTCCTCATCTCAGTTTTGAAAGTGCAGCCCCTTATTCTAAGATTATGCCCCCTAGTTCTAGTCTCACCCATCAGTGGAAACATCCTCACCGCATCCACCCGATCAAGCCCCCTCACAATCTTATATGTTTCAATAAGATCGCTTCTCATTCTTCTGAACTCCAATGAGTAGAGTCCCAACCTACTCAACCTTTCCTCATTCGTCAACCCCCTCATCTCCGGAATCAACCGAATGAACCTTCTCTGAACCGCCTCGAGAGCAAGTATATCTTTTCTTAAATATGGAAACCAAAACTGCACGCAGTATTCCAGGTGTGGCCTCACCAATACCCTGTATAACTGAAGCAAGACTTCCCTGTTTTTATACTCCATCCCCCTTGCAATAAAAGCCAAGATTCCATTGGCCTTCCTGATCACCTGCTGTACCTGCATACTAACCTTTTGTGTTTCATGCACCAGGACCCCCAGATCCCTTTGTACTGTAACACTTTGCAGTTTCTCTCCATTTAGATAATAACTTGCTCTTTGATTTTTTTCTGCCAAAGTGCATAACCCCACACTTTCCAACATTATATTGCATCTGCCAAATCTCTGCCCACTCACTTAGCCTATGTCCTTTTGTAGGTTTTTTATGTCCTCCTCACTCACTGCTTTCCCTCCCATCTTTGTATCGTCGGCAAACTTGGATATGTTGCACTCAGTCCCTTCCTCCAAATCGTTAATATAGATTGTAAAGAGTTGGGGTCCCAGCACTGACCCCTGCGGAACACCACTAGTTACTGATTGCCAGCCCGAGAACGAACCATTTATCCCAACTCTTTGTTTTCTGTTAGATAGCCAATCTTCCACCCATGCCAGTATATTACCCCTAATGCCGTGATTTTTTATCTTGATCAGTAATCTTTTGTGTGGAACCTTGTCAAATGCCTTTTGGAAGTCCAAATACACCACATCCACTGGTTCCCCTTTATCCACCCTGTATGTTACATCCTCAAAGAATTCGAGCAAATTTGTCAAACATGACTTCCCCTTCATAAAACCAAGTTACCTGAACCTACTCCTGAATTTTGCCAGTTAACCAACATTTCCGGTTATTTAGGTGCCGGTTAATCGAAAGTTTCCTGTACTTAGACAATTGACGCAAGAAAGTAATTTTGCAACTTCAATAAATTGCCCATTCTATACTCTTGCAAGATCAAGAAATTCTGTCCCTTGTTGAATCGGTACTGCTGCCACTTCAGATAGAGAAGCATCAAGAAAATGGGGCAGAATTTCTCTGTGAGGGAATGGAGCAACGCTTGGTGCTGTACATCACACAGGTGGTAGGATATCAGGGAGGTGGGAGGGGAACTGAACCAGACAGTGGGCTAACACTGGCCCATTAAAACCCATTCAATTGCCAGCTGCTGCATAGAAGGATGCTTTTGCACATATGCGATCCCAAAACATTATTTTTGAGGAGGCACTCACACATAACAGAGATTACTTATATGAGTGAGTGGGTCACAGAATTTCCATTCTGTAAATGGTAAACATTACAACATAATAAACAAATTGCAGGATGTAAATGAATGATCGCATCTGTAAGTAATCAAGGATCAGCAAAACAAATTAATTGTAGAAGGAAAAGCAATAAAATACTGTTTGGAGTTTGTAATTCATTACCTCGGTACAATAACTGTCTCAAACCGCTCTGTCAATTTCCGAGAAATAGTGTCCTTGGTCTGTTTTTGTACCTTGTAAGCGTGCTCACTCCAATTCTGACAGAATGGCACATCATATGAGGCTTGAAGCCAGCTCAGCTCTGCAACACAAATGGTTAATTTTCTATTAAATCCTTGCGGATTTCCTGTGTCATTGCTCGTGGACAGTCAGCAGATATGTTGTTCTATGCTATGTAATGCGCGACATATTGGCGTAGATTTTTTTTAAATGCTCAAATAATTGCAATAAAATACCAGAAAAATGACTTTGGCTGTAATTTTCCCTACCTGGGCGGGTTCGGTGCAGGCTGCCGCCATGGCGGGTCACGACCCCGTCGCTGGCTCCATCATGCTCCACAGAATGAGTTTACGTTAATGGGGGCCTATTAAGCCCGCCCTGCGCGTTACCCGGCCCAAATAAATGGTGTGGGTCTGGTGTCGTCATCGATGACGTGTTTTCAGCCGGGACATTTAAAGGAGCCATGGACATATTGCATTTCAAGGTTCATCTAGGAGTGTGCAGGCAGCACAGTGGAGGATTTCATTGCTCCAAACAGTTGGAGAGATGGCTGCACAGAGGCAGAGGGCTGCACCCAGATTCTCCGATAACTCCCTCCATATGCTTGTGGAGGGAGTCAGAGCACACAGAGAGGTCCTCTTCCCTGCTGATGGGAGGAAGAGAGCTTCCCAGCAGACAAAAGGAGACTGGCTCCAAATAGCAGAGGTGAATAGCAGAGATGTGGTCAGGAGGACCTGGGTGCAGTGCCGCAAACGCTTCAACGATCTCGTTAAATCAGGAAAGGTGAGTACAAAGTCACACTCACCTTCATCCTGCTGTGCCTCTCATCACATCCCCATCATTCTGCCTTCCCTACCCTACTCCCACACATCCTTACTCACACCAACATACCTTGCATGTCCACCCATCCCTCTCTCTCTATCTACATTATCACATTCCCATCTTACTAGTCACCACTCACACTCACCCTCATCCTAATGCAATCATACCAACTAAACAACACACAAGGCCACCTGGAATTGTCACCCCACTGCATCAGTCACCCTCTACAGATGTAGCCCATCCATTCCTTACACTCACTCCATCAGTCTCACTCAACCTTCATTTCTTTCCCTCCTTGCAGGAAAAGAGAGCGGACAATAAGAGGGAGAGGGAGAGAACTGGCGGTGGAACCCCATCAATGGCCACCCTGACCACAGCAGAGGAGGCTGTCTTAGAGCTGGTGGGAGTCGCTGAGCAGCTGGAGGTGGGAGACGGAGAGAGGGGGGCATCTCAGCAACCAGGTGACAGAATTACATATCATACAGCTACATGGCATACATCAGTCACTCATATGGGGACTGATGTCAGCAGCCATTGAATGGTCATTATGTGCATAATGGTATCTGTACCCAATCTACATATGACATATCTAACTCATCTCTTTACTCTCCCACAGGTCCATCAAGAGCCCCCAGCACTGTCCAGGTGCAAGAGGAAGGCGACGCTTCAGAGGAGCCTCCAGCCTCTGAGGATGCACCGTCACCAGACAGAAGCGCACCCAGCACCAGCGCAGATACTTACACCACGGTGGGCCCCTCGTGAGATCGAGTAGTGTTGTCACCTGGTGTGTCACAAATCACAACTGAGCAACAGCAGATGGTGGAGACAGGGACAGCAGTGGAGACTCCTCATTGGAGGGTGCAGGACTCTCCTAGCTCTGCTCAGCTGCATGCAGATGCTGAGCCTCGGGGGCCATCCAGGAAGAGGGCGATCCTGGAGCTGCAGGAACAAGTGCAGGAGGCTCTGACAGGTTTTGCGAGCGCGATGACTGCCAGTGTTCAGAGAATGGAGGAGCCCATCTCCAACATGAGTACCACCATGTCACAGGTGATGGTGACTGTAGGCTCCACCATGGATAGGATGGCCACCTACATAGAGCAGCTAATGCGCCACTCAGAGGAGCACATGCTGTCTATGCAGAATAGATGGCTACCTAAGGAGGATAGATGGCTATCTATGGACAATAGATGGGTATCTATGCAGAGGCTCATAGACCTCCTCTCTAGGAGGGACGTTAGCGTAGACATGGGTCCTCATGGCCCCACTGATGTGCAGCAAGGTGCTTACCAGCTCCTTGCTAGCAGGGAAGTGTGGTTGGCCCATGAGAGGGATGACGGTGAGAGGGGATATGGAAGTTGGGGCTCCTCTCAAAGCGCTCACACTTATCCCCCGTTGCCACCCCCTCAGTCAGAGCCCCAGATGACCCCCCGGATGGCGATGGCCGAGTCTGACCCTGCATGTTTGCAGGAGGAGCAGAGCAGACTTTGGCGGGGCCATCACAGGCTCCAAAACCCAGAGGACGACCGCCAAAAGTCTAAGCAGTCACAGCAGGGAAGTGAAGAGGCTGCCTCAATCTCTGCTGAAGCCACAGGGGTAGCACCACGTAGAAGCATGCGCAAGAGAAAGGTGCCACACAAGTAGATTCACAAGGGTAACCACTTGGGTGTTTTATTCAATTTTAATGTGATGTTTCCGTTTATTTAATGTGAACCATAAATTTCTTTCTTTTCAAAGCTTTCCGGTCTTGGACAAATTTGTGTGCACCATTGGGAGTGGTTTCGTTAGTTGGAGTGAAGGGTCAGACATAACTTTACCTCCAGCAATGGTGGTGACTGTGAAAGGAATGGATAGGTCATTGTAGGGATGTTTAATGGTGTGGCTGTGGGGTGTTGCCAACCAGGCGAAGCGTGTGGCAGCCATATGGGTGAACTGTGTAAAGTTAAGTAAATCTGGCCATGGTGAGACCATCCCTGGCCTCCCGGGCAGAAATGTGCTCGACTGTTGGTGCCATCTGCACCGCAGGTTCCTCCAGCTCCTGCTCCTACTCATCTTCCAGCTGATGCTCCTCCTCCTGCTCTGAAGAGGTTGTGCGCTCAGTGCCTTGCTCCTCATGCAGCGCTAATCCTCGCTGCTGCGCTATGTTGTGCAGGGCGCAGCAGACTGCAATGATTCTGGAGTCCCTGGCTGGTGTGTTCGGAAGGGCTCCTCCAGATCTGTCAAGGCATCTGGATCCCATTTTCAGCATGCCTATTGTCTGCTCCATGACACATCTGGTGGAGATTTAGCTTTTATTACATTTCACCACACAGAGAGTGGTGAACCTGTGGAACTCTCTACCACAGAAGGCGGTGGAGGCCAGTTCACTAAATATATTCAAGAAGGAGTTGGATATATTTCTTAAGGATAAAGGGATCAAGGGGTATGGGGAGAAAGCAGGGACCGGGTACTGAATTTGATCAGCCATGATCGCATTGAATGGCGGAGCAGGCTTGAGGGGCCGAATGGCCTACTCCTGCTCCTATGTTCTATGTTTCTATGTTTCTATCTCTCCTCAGCCTCAGTATTTGGCCTCCTCAAGGGTGTCATGAGCCACATCTTCAGAGGATAGCCCTTGTCTCCAAGCAGCCAGCCAGAAGGTATGTCTGGAGGTGAGAAGAGCTGAGAGAGGGTGAACTAATGCAGGACGAAAGAGTCATGGCAGCTGCCAGGGAATTTGGCACACACATGCATGATGATCTTCCTAGGGTTGCAGACCAGCTGCACATTGAGGGAGTGGAAGCCCTTGCCGTTGACAAAGACTCCTGGGTGATGATGTGATGCCCTGATGGCCACATGTGTGCAGTCAATGATGCTCTGCACCCGTGGGAAGCCAGCCAGAGCGGCAAAGCCGAGCACCCGCTCAGCAACACTGGCTTCATCACTGTCAAAGTTGATATAATTGGGTGACTTGTCAAACAGGGCATTTGTAACCTGTGTGATGCATCTGCATGCGGCCAACTGTGAGATGGCACAAATGTCTACTGCAGATCCCTGGAAGGAGCCTGAGGCGAAGAAGTTGAGGGTGCTGGTGACTTTAACAGCCACTGGTAAGGTGTATCCACCTGCTCCTCTGGGCTGCAGGTCTTCCTCCAGCAATGTGTAAATGTCTGCGATGACCTGGCACGATAGCCTGAGCCCCCTTTGGCACGGTTACTCAGTCATGTTGAGGAAGCCCATTCTCTGCCTGTATACCCTGTGTTGGGGGTATCGCCTCCAGCGCGGTGCAGCCCTGCGCTGATGCCCTCTGTCCTGTGGAGCATCAGGGCATTGAGGAGAAGGTTGGTGGTGTTGTTGTTGGTGCTGCTGGTGTTGGGGCTCATCGTGGTCAGATTCTGCAGACCAAGGTGAGACAGTATAAATGGCACCCATGCTGATGGAATAGATGGCAGGTGAAGTAGAGATGACAGAAGCAATCTGTCAATGGTGAGAGAGGTTCTTCCAATGAAGTGAGACTGGATGGAGACTTTGCTGGAAAGGCTTGCAGCCTGCAGAAATCTCAATCTGTGCTGGGAATGTAATCAGCAACAGCTTCTGCCTGAAGAAAATGGTCAGCTGTCAGGTGGGAGCTTTTAAACTACATTTGATGCTGTCAACTAATCAGCTGGAGCAATGGCCACTCAACTCCCACCTCAGGTTGACAGACGTGGTTCCTGAGCTGTGTGAATCCCGTGGCCATGCAGGGAAATTAAAAATATTGGGGGGAAAAAAGAAAAAAAGACCTGCATTTATATAGTGCCTTTCACGACCACCGGACGTCTCAAAGCACTTTACAGCCAAGTAACTACTTGTTGAAGTGTAGTCACTGTTGTAATGTGGGAAACGGGACAGCCGATTTGCGCACAGCAAACTCGCACAAACAGCAACGTGATAATGATCAGATAATCTGTTTTTGTTATGTTGGTTGAGGGATAAATATTGGCCAGGACAACGGGTATAACTCCCCTGCTCTTCTTTGAAATAATGCCACGGGATCTTTTACGTCCACCTGAGAGAGCAGACAGGGCCTCGGTTTAACGTCTCATCTGAAAGACAGCACCTCCGACAGTGCAGCACTCCCTCAGCACTGCACTGGAGTGTCAGCCTAGCTTTTTGTGCTCAAGTCCCTGGAGTGGGACTTGAACCCACAACCTTCTGACTCAAAGAAAAAGGCTTTTAAGTGCCTGTAAACTACCTGAAAATGATTTGAATTAGGTCGCCCGCCTCTGCCGGTCGGGTCGCTGCCGCACCGGCAAACGCGCCTGTGGGAAAGGCACGAGGGAGCGGGATGATGGCAGGTTCCCAACCCGCTCCCAATTTTTTCAAATCTCCCACTCGACCCACCTCCATTCCCACCTGCTACCAACCCAGAAAATTCCAGCCTTTGTTTCCTGCTTCGCCTGAAAACCTGGTCATAACTTTAAGAGAGCCCCTAAGCAAACACAATTGTAGGATACTCATTTAAAAGATTGGTGGGGGGCCATTATTACATCTATATTTTAATGGAAATTGTAAATCAATGGCCTTGTTCATTATTTTATGGTTGTTTAAATATGTACAGAATTCTCTGTTTTTTTTTTAAAAGGCCAGGAGACACTGAAAGGCAGTAGGGAAGATGGTAATAGATGGGTAGCAGTAATGGGGGAGGGAATAACATCATGTGGTTTGGTAGTTTTGGAGGGTGATCCAGGTATCTCTGTACAGTGAGAGGGGTTGGGGCGTGTCAGAGAAGCAAAGGATTGTTGGGATCTGGGAGTATTGTAAAGGATGTCCTTGAGTCTGAGAGATGTGGAAGGAGGTTCCGGGATTGGGGAGTAGTGGGAGTGGTGTGTTGGGAATGAAATGCTGGTGTGTGGCTGCAGTGGAAGGGTGATGTTTGTAAAGTCTGTGAGTTGTTTAGTTAATTAATACACAGACTACCAGAGTAACTTAAAACAGGGCTTTACTATTCGAAGGTCAGGGCGAATCTGCCAAATAAATCCTGACACAGCACTTATATACCGGTGTGGTCACCGTCGGTATTACAGTATACAGAAGCCAACAAAGTAGTGCCACACCTAAAATAGTTCTCTTAAAGGTGAACGGTTAAACACAATGGTTTTCTTAAAGGTAGACGGATACATACACTACAATGTTGGGGTGTGGAAGCATAGGGATTGGTGGTTGTGGGGCATGGGAGCACTGGGGAGGGTGTGAAGGTACTGAAAAGGGAATCCTGTGGATGGTAACAAGTGGAGGGGGCGGTTGTGGGATTTGGGAGCACAAATAATATTTTGTTGGGGATCTGGGAGCAATGAAAAGTGGAGTTTGGAATAAGCTGGGCTCTTGGATCATTAGTCAAGAGGTTGGTTGGGTTTGGGATTTCTGTAAGGAGATTCCTGGGCTCTGCAAACATCAGTGAGGGTTCAGGGAATAGAGCCATGGCGTCAGTCACAAGATTTGGGAGATTGGGGATGTGGTTCAAAGGGGAAAGGAGGCCAGCTGCAGCAAGATGTGCCAGGAGGGAGTGGGAAGAGGTTGCAGATGTGAGTGGAGAGAAACAGCAAGATTTTGTGTCAGGCAAGAAGCCAAATTTTCACAGGGTTCATGTGGGTTGCGTTGTGGAGAACAGCATCACCCACCTTGGAGACACATTCTGGGAGCTGAGAAGCCACAGAGCTGGAGCCAGTCATATGGGAACAATAAGCCGGAGGTAAATAAGGTAAGAAACAGCAGGGTTGAATTTGCTGGGGTATTTTTCTGATCGTCCACTGTAACTTTAGCAGAAGATCTGCAGAAACTCCGGAGAAACAATGTAAAAGCTGTTTACAACATTTCTCTGGGGTTTTCTACGGATATTTCATCAAAGTTATGGTGGACAATCAGAAGATCCTCTGTGGAAACTCACCACCAACAAATTTAAGCATGACAGACAGGCATAACAGACAAATGGAATGAAAACAGCAGGATGGGAAAGTGTTACAGAAAATATGCGCTATGTGCAAGACAAATTATATATTATTTATCTATGCTTCATTTCATAGACCAAAGTTTGTAAATTCCACACTTTGCAATGTGCCATATTGGCATAGAACCATGCAGATGGTCATCTAGCATAATGCTCAACAACTGTGCAATCTAAACATCATAACAGCTGAACAAAACTACATACAGTTCCTCACACTTCACTCGTACGATAGCAAACTGTTTGACAATTACATTATTGAACTTAAAATAAATGTCTACAATAGCACATAACACTTTACACAAAAATTATACACGCAAGATGAACAGTATGCAGTATGTACTTTTGTGATGTGAATGACCAGTCCATTTACCATTCTTAGTTGCCTCCAGCTTCTCCTGTAGCTCGCTCTTTTGAGTAGACTGATCTGGCACCAGGCCTTTGACAGTGAAGGTTTTCAGTTGTGAGTCTAACTTATTCATTGAAAGGTACAGTTCTCTCTGACACAAAGGAAAAAGTAATTTATTCCAAAAACAGCTCAACAAACACAGCACACTGAATTCCTGCATCTAGTGTTCATATCCAAGTTTTCCATTGTCAACTTGACTTAATTGAAAGGGCGGGGCGGTGGGGCGGGGGAGGGACGGTGGGGCGGGGGGAGGGGATGTGGGGCGGTGGGGAGGGGGAGGGGCGGTGGGGCAGGGGGAGGGGATGTGGGGCGGTGGGGGGGAGGGGCGGTGAGGGGGATGTGGGGCGGGGGAGGGGCGGTGTGGCGGGGGGCAGTGGAGGGGCGGTGGGGGAGGAGCAGTGGGGCGGTGGAAGGGGCGGTGGGAGGGGCGGGGGGAGGGGTGGTTCTCCTAATCGGTGGATGGTCCATGCAGATCCTGTTTACGTTTCTATCTGGCATTTCCGCCAAAGTTATGGCAGCCGATTGGGAGAACCCCAGAGGAGATTTCCAGCATAAGATTCATAGTGGGAGAAATTCAACTCACGGCCGTCCATTACGCGCCTGAAAAACAGGCAGTCAGGAGTTGAAAATTGGGGGCGAAGGGCACCTCAGCCACCCCTTGAAGGTCGAGGCTCGTCTGATGCCATGTTGAGGGGTGTCTGTAAATGGGGGAGCAGCTAGCTTGCCTGAAACAGGCATAAAGCTGTTTTACTCGGCCAATCGGTGTCCTACGGTGGTTCTAGGAACCCGATGGTTGCACCACATAAGCTCCGCCTACTTGTACCAGATCTTGAGCGGCCTAACAACAGTCCTTAAAGGGACCTCTGGAGGACGCTCAAAAATGGGCAGAAAGCTTTTTCAAAGCTTATTTTTGTGGATCCAGAAGAAGCAGGAGTGATCCTGTTGGCTCTACAATAGTAATGCAGGCCATTGCTGGCCTGAGCTCGGCCTCCCTTGGCATTGCCTCCCCCCACCTCATCTCCCAGAACCTTTCAGCAGGCAAGCTCGGTGCTGGAGCCGGCTGGAAATTGTCAGGCCTCGACTGGCGAGCTGTATCGGGACCACAGCTCACTGCTTCCATTCAATTGAGGCCTGCTGCCGAGTTTGGGCACATGTCAAAATTTTACCCCATAGAGTAGAGTAACAGAGAGATGTAGGGCCATAGACACATAGGTCTTTAAGAGCTGGCGAGCAGGCAAAAAAATCATTAAAAGGCAAATGGGATTCTGAGTCTTTTATATACAGACACTGATTATAAGTACAAGGAACAAAGTTGAATTTGTACAACTTTTGATTCGGGTACAGTTAAAGTATTGTGTGCAGCTCTGAGAACCTTATTATAGGAAGAATATCTGGGCCATGGAAAGGTACAGTGAATATTAATTTGAACACCAGGAATGAAGGTTTACAGTTACGAAGAAAAGTTCAAAATATTGGGGCTTTTTCAATGTAACAGGGAAAGCTAAGGGTGATGCAATAAAGGCTTTCAAAGTTATGAAAGATTTTGGCAGGGTAAGTTGTTAAAGATCATTTCCACTGGTCACAAGGGACATCGAGTCAGTATTATCAATAGGTAATGAAGAGAAAGTTAGAAGAGATAGGTCTCACACTAAAGGTCATGGAATGCTTGATCACAAGTGGATATTGATGAAGAGAATAGAATAGAATTTCAAATGAAACTGGATAAGTATTTGTAAAGGCAAAATATAAAAATTCACAATGAAAGGGCAAGAAAATGGGATGAGAGTAGATAGCCCTTCAACTAAGCCCAGAGAGGTGATGGGCCAAATGGCTTCCTTCTGTGCTGCAATTTCTATGATTCTACTCACAATGCAGTTTGTAACGGCTCTAGACTGCTTCAACTTGTAGCCGCACATAAAGATAAAACACATATAGGCACAGAGAGCCTTAGGATCTGCCTTTAAAAAAAAATGAAAAGTTAAGTTTTAAAAAATGAACTGACAGGAATATAAAAGGTAATTTTTCTGCTTTTTTTCCCCTTAAATTTTTCATATTATTACCTCAAGCAGATCTTGTGATGTGAAAGAGGTTGAGGTACAAATCAATTCTTCCATTGTTTTTATAGCAAGATTTGTAGTCCATCTATGAAATTAATCATATTTGAGGCATAAAATAAGAGTAGAGAGAAATAATAAGCCAAGCTGTAAGTTATAGTGAATAGTCTGACCTGTCATGTGGCAGTACGTCCACAATGAATGTGCCAGGTACGAAGGAATTCACCAGATAGCACCAGACGTGACTATCTACCAAGTCACCTAAATCTTTCACATGCAGTTTCTGGCCTTCAGATGCTATCTGTATTCATGACAGAAAAGCAGGAGTGAACTTTGATTTTTTGTGCTGAATCTGGTTATACCATATATATATATACAGTATATATATATATATATAAAATAATGTATGTTTTAATATGGTTAATATCAAACCACTGCTACACAAGCGTGTGATACAGACATAGAATCATAGAAGTTTACAGCACGGAAGGAGGCCATTCGACCCATCGTGTCTGTGCCGGCCGTAAAAGAGCTATCCAGCCTAATCCCACTTTCCAGCTCTTGGTCCGTAGCCTTGTAGGTTACGGCACTTCAAGTGCATATCCAGGTACGTTTTAAATACGATGAGGGTTTCTGCCTCTACCACCCTTTCAGGCAGTGAGTTCCAGACCCCTACCACCCTCTGGGTGAAAAAAATTCTCCCCAACTCCCCTCTAAACTTCTACCAATCACTTTAAATCTATGCCACTTGGTTATTGACCTCTCTGCTAAGAGAAATAGGTGCTTCCTATCCACTCTATCTAGGCCCTTCATAATTTTATACACCTCAATTAGGTCTCCCCTCAGCCTCCTCTGTTCCAAAGAAAACAAACCCAGCCTATCCAATCTTTCCTCATAGCTAACATTCTCCAGTCCTGACAACATCCTCACAGGGCACCGTATTCCTGCCCCAATTGGGAAGCAAAGCAACTTCATTACTCCAAAAGCAAAATACTGCGGATGCTGGAAATCTGAAATAAAAACAGAAAATGCTGGAAATACTCAGCAGGTCAGGCAGCATCTGTGGAGAAAGAAACAAAGTTAATCTTTCATAAATCATAAAACTCCTCTGTACCCTCTCCAGTGCAATCACATCTTTCCTGCAATGTGGTGACCAGAACTGTGCACAGTACTCTACCTGTGGCCTAACTATTGTTTTATACAGTTCATGCATAACCTCCCTGCTCTTATATTTTATGCCTCGGCTAATAAAGGAAAGAATCCCGTATGCCTTCTTAACCACCTTATTTACCTGTCCTGCTACCTTCAGGAATTTGTGGACATGCACTCCAACACCCCTCTGTTCCTCTACACTTCTCAGTATTCTACCATTTATTGTGTATTCCCTTACCTTGTTAGCCCTCACACTTCTCTGGTTTGAATTCCACTTGCCACTTTTCTGCCCGCCTGGCCAGTCCATTGATATCTTCCTGCAGTCTACAGCTTTCTTCCTCACTATCAACTACACGGCCAATTTTTGCATCATCTGCAAACTTCTTAATCACAACCCGTACATTGAACTCTACCATGTAATGAAGTTGGTAAAAGTCATATTATGGAGGAGGAGCACATGGGGCCAGAGTCTAGCAGCATTGAGGGGGAGCAGAGTCTAGCAGCATTGAGTGGGAGCAGCATCTAGCAGCATTGAGGAGCAGAGTCGAGCAGCATTGAGCAGAGTCTAGCAGCATTGAGGGGGAGCAGAGTCTAGCAGCATTGAGGAGCAGCGTCTAGCAGCATTGAGGAGCAGCGTCTACCAGCATTGAGCAGCAGAGTCTAGCAGCATTGAGGGGGAGCAGAGTCTAGCAGCATTGAGGAGGAGCAGAGTCTAGCAGCATTGAGGGGGAGCGGAGTCTAGCAGCATTGAGGAGGAGCAGAGTCTAGCAGCATTGAGGAGGAGCAGCGTCTAGCAGCATTGAGGAGGAGCAGCGTCTAGCAGCATTGAGGAGGAGCAGAGTCTAGCAGCATTGAGGGGGAGCAGCGTCTAGCAGCATTGAGGGGGAGCAGAGTCTAGCAGCATTGAGGGGGAGCGGAGTCTATCAGCATTGAGGGGGAGCGGAGTCTATCAGCATTGAGGGAAAGCAGCGTCTAGCAGCATTGAGGAGGAGCAGAGTCTATCAGCATTGAGGGAAAGCAGCGTCTAGCAGCATTGAGGAGGAGCAGAGTCTAGCAGCATTGAGGGGGAGCGGAGTCTCGCAGCATTGAGGGGGAGCGGAGTCTAGCAGCATTGAGGAGCAGAGTCTAGCAGCATTGAGGGGGAGCAGCGTCTAGCAGCATTGAGGGGGAGCAGAGTCTAGCAGCATTGAGGAGCAGAGTCTAGCAGCATTGAGGGGGAGCAGCGTCTAGCAGCATTGAGGGGGAGCAGCGTCTAGCAGCATTGAGGGGGAGCAGAGTCTAGCAGCATTGAGGAGCAGAGTCTAGCAGCATTGAGGAACAGCGTCTAGCAGCATTGAGGGGGAGCAGAGTCTAGCAGCATTGAGGAGGAGCAGAGTCTAGCAGCATTGTGGAGCAGAGTCTAGCAGCATTGAGGGGAAGCAGCGTCTAGCAGCATTGAGGGGGAGCAGAGTCCAGCAGCATTGAGGGGGAGCGGAGTCTAGCAGCATTGAGGAGCAGAGTCTAGCAGCATTGAGGGGGAGCAGCGTCTAGCAGCATTGAGGGGGAGCAGAGTCTAGCAGCATTGAGGAGCAGAGTCTAGCAGCATTGAGGAACAGAGTCTAGCAGCATTGAGGGGGAGCAGAGTCTAGCAGCATTGAAGGGGAGCAGCGTCTAGCAGCATTGTGGAGCAGAGTCTAGCAGCATTGAGGGGAAGCAGCGTCTAGCAGCATTGAGCAGAGTCTAGCAGCATTGAGCAGAGTCTAGCAGCATTGAGGAGGAGCAGCGTCTAGCAGCATTGAGGAGGAGCAGAGTCTAGCAGCATCGAGGAGCAGCGTCTAGCAGCATTGTGGAGCAGCGTCTAGCAGCATTGTGGAGCAGAGTCTAGCAGCATTGAGGAGCAGAGTCTAGCAGCATTGAGGAGGAGCAGAGTGTTACGTCCATGCATAATAAGACACAGACTGCAGAGAACGGTACAACAGGCGTTTACTCAATGTGGCTCACACGGGAACTGATCTGTACAGATTACTGCTCAGTGCTATATACAGGTGTGGTCACTGCCGGTACTGCAGTATACATGAGCTGTAAAACATAGTTCCCCCCTTAAAGGTATATACATTACAATTCCTCCCCTTTTAGATTAACAGTACCATAACACTCATTTAACAATTAAATATCAAACTAATTACAATTAACACTTTTAACATGCAACATCAGCTGAAAATAGTCTATTTATATATTCAGTCTTTGGGGAGGCTTCCTGATCCTTTCTGGATAGCGCCTTTCCCGAGTGTCTTGCTCTTGGTGCGGAGGCGATTCTGGCCCCGTCGTCAGTTGGTTCATCAGCTTCCGATGCTACTGTTTCTGGGGTAGATGCAACCTGTACGTCAGGTTCATCACCAGGTACGTATGGGTGAGGCATGGGGTTGACTTGTTCCTGTGACTCTAGGATCTGGTCAGCATGGCATCTCACGATGCTCTCCCCAACGTCCACTGTGTACATTAGTGGGCCCTGCCATGTGCATATCGTTCCTGGCTGCCATTTTTCTGTTCGGTAGTCGCGGGCCAAGACTGGTTGCCCTACATTGAAGCTCCTGGTTGGCTTCTCATGGATGTGCTGGAATTGCTTACTCTCAACATCTCTTCGTACGTTTGGTCTGAGCAAATCCAGGCGAGATCTTAACCTTCGGTTAAAGAACATCATGGCTGGGGCCTGGTTGGTGACTGCATGTGTCGCATTCCAGTAGGCGAACAGGAAATTGTCCACCTTGTGCTACAGCGGAATGTTGTCATTGTACATAGCCTTTATTGCCTTCTTAAAGGTTTGTACAAACCTCTCAGCCAATCCATTTGTGGCTGGATGATACGGGGCGGATGTGTAATGCCTTACCCCATTCTTTTTCAAGAACCTCCGGAACTCTTCGGACACAAACTGTGGTCCGTTGTCGGAGCAAATCTGTTCTGGCAAGCCATTCCTGGCAAAAATGGTCCGTAGGACTGCAATAGTTTTCTCCGTGGTGGTGGAGGACATTTTGATGATCTCAGGCCATTTCGAGTGCGCATCCACGGCTATTAAAAACATTGAGTCCATGAATGGACCAGCAAAATCAATATGCACCCGTTGCCATGGAGATGAGGGCCACTCCCATGGGCGTAGAGGGGCCTGTGGTGGTGCATTTTGGACTTTCTGGCATCCTGAGCAGCTCTTGGTCAGGTCCTCGATTTGTTTATCGATTCTCGGCCACGACACATAAGCCCTGGCTAGGCTTTTCATTTTTACCCCTCCCAGATGACCCTCATGAAGCTCATTGAGCACTCTATCCCTTAACTTGGGTGGAATTACCACTCGGGATCCACACATCAAGGTCCCCCGGCACACTGACAGCTGTTCTCTCCTTGTCGAGAATGCTGGCAACAGTGAGTCGCCATGTGCTGGCAGGTGCAGCAAGTGATTAAGAAGGCCAATGGAATGTTGGCTTTCATTGTTAGGGGGATAGAATATAAAAATAGGGAGGTATTGCTTCAGTTGCACAAGGTATTGGTGAGACCGCACCTGGAATACTGCGTACAGTTTTGGTGTCCATACTTAAGAAAGGACATACTTGCTCTCGAGTCAGTACAAAGAAGGTTCACTTGGTTAATCCCGGGGATGAGGGGATGGACATATCAGGAGAGGTTGAGTAGATTGGGACTCTACTCATTGGAGTTCAGAAGAATGAGAGGCGATCTTATTGAAACATATAAGATTGTGAAGGGGTTGGATCGGGTGGATGCGGGGAGGATGTTCCCGATGATGGGTGAAACTAGAACTAGGGGGCATAGTCTTAGAATAAGGGGCCGCTCTTTCAAAACTGAGATGAAGAGGAACTACTTCAGTCAGAGGGTGGTAGGTCCATGGAATATGCTGCCCCAAAAAGCTGTAGAAGCTACATCATTACATAAATTTAAAACAGAAATAGACAGTTTCCTAGAAGTAAAGGGAATTAAGGGTTATGGGGAGCAGGCAGGAATTTGGACATGAGTCTAGGTTCGGATCGGTCATGGCCCTGTGGGTAGCAGAGCGGGCCCAGGGGCTGTGTAGCCTGATCCTGCTCCTATTTCGTGTGTCTAATTCTGTTAGATTCAGGAGATGGTTCTGTGATAGTAGATTGGCGGTTAGGATCAGATCAGCCATGATCTTATTGAATGGCGGAGCAGGCTCGAGGGGCCGATTGGCCTACTCCTGCTCCTATTTCTTATGTTCTTATGTTCACCGTCAAATCATATACCCGAGACAGTGTCGGGTCATTTCGGGTTTCCTTTTCGAGACAAGTGTTAGTTACCGGTAGGTATTCAACTATAGTCGAATGGAATATTTCGACAGGATCCACTGCTGGTGCTTCCTCCGCAGTAGGCAGTGGCAGGCGTGATAGCCCATCAGCATTTCCATGCTGTTTCCTGCCCTTATATTCAATCTCATAGTGGTGCGCCCCTAGAAAAAGTGACCATCTTTGTAGTCGTTGCGCAGTCATCACCGGAACGCCCTTCTTCGGATTAAAAATGGAGCCAAGAGGATGGTGATCAGTCAGCAAGGTGAATTTCTGCCCGTGCAGATAGTGATTGAACTTTTTCACTCCCCACACTAGGCTGAGGGCCTCCCTGTCAATCTGGGCGTAGTTACGCTTGGCTGAGGTTAGTGATCGTGGCGCAAAGGCTATTGGCCTCTCTGAGCTGTCCGAGAATTTGTGCGACAGCACCGCTCCAATGCCGTAGGGCGACGCATCACATGCCAACCGAATTGGTAATGCTGGGTTGCAATGGGCCAATACCTCTTTCGATGTGATTAGTGTTTTGCTCTTCTGGAAAGCTCGTCTACATTCGTCACTCCACTTCCATGGCACCTCAGTTTGCAATGGGGTGTTCAGTGGGTGTAGTATTGTAGACAAATTCGGCAAGAACTTATGGTAGTAGTTTACCAGCCCGAGGAATGACCTCAGTTGTGACACATTTTCCGGTGCTGGAGCCTTGACTACTGCCTCAATCTTCTCTGGGGACTTATGTAACCCCTCTTTATCGATAACGTGGCCACAATACGAGATCTGTTTTCTAAAAAACTCGCATTTGGGGCGGTTAGCTCGGAGCCCATATTCCTGCAATCTAGTGAGCACCTGCTCCAGGTTGGCAAGGTGATCACTGTCATTTTCGCCCGTGACCAGGATGTCGTCCAAATAACACTGGGTCCCTGGGATCCCTTGCAGGACTTGTTCCATTGCCCTCTGCCAAATAGCCAGAGCTGATGCTACCCCGAATACCAGCCGGTTGTATTGGTAGAGACCTTTATGGGTGTTGATTGTGAGGTATTTTTTTGATGCTTCTTCTACCTCCATTTGCAGATATGCCTGGGCCAGATCAATCTTAGCGAAGCGTTTCCCTCCAGATAGCGAGGCGAAAACATCTTCAATCCGCGGAAGTGGATATTGTACGGTGTGAAGGACCGGGTTCACTGTTACCTTAAAGTCCCCACGGATGCGAACCTTCCTTGGTTCCCCAGGCGTGCTGCTCAACGACTTATTCATCACAGGGATGATGGGTGTAGCCCACTCGCTCCAGTCCACCTTGGACAGTACACCTGAACGTTCCAGACTTTCCAGCTCTGCTTAGACGGCTGGGCGGATCGCATAAGGTACCGGTCTGGCCTTAAAAAATTTTGGGCTTGCGTTTTCTTCGATTTTAATTGTTGCTGTCATGCCTTTTAGTGTTCCGAGTCCTTGCTGGAACACTTCTTTCGCGTCAGTTAGGATCTTTCACAGTCACCCAGGTGTGACGTCATCATCCTTTTTGTCAGCCACAGTCAGTGCCTGTATGGAATGCCAATCCAGTTGTATTTTCCGGATCCATTCACATCCCAGTAATGGTGGTCCTCCATCTTGCAATACATACAGGTCTAGTTTTGGTGTTTCCTTATCGTTATATATAACGGTCACCCTTATTTTTCCTTTGGGGTAGACTTTTTGCCCCGTGTACGTCTTCAAAATAATTTTTGTGTCTCTCAAGGGTATGTGTGAGAATAGCCGCTCGTAGTCCCATCGGTTTATGACTGTTAGGGCTGATCCTGTGTCCAATTCCATCTTTACCTGGACTCCTGCTATCTTGAGAGTGACCCAAATGGTTCGGCAATCCTCCGTTGTGATCACATTATGTAGTTTCAGATAACTCAGTTCCCTGCTTTCAGAGTCGTTATCACTCTTTTGTTCGTCTGAACTATTCTCCGTTATCTTATGTACCTTCAAGTGCTTTCCTTTGGTCGGTTTCTTATTGCTGGTTTTCTTTCCCGACCTGCAGACTCGTGCTATGTGTCCTACTTTTCCACACTGTCTGCACACTTTGTCTTTGAACCAGCAATCATTCTGGTCATGTGTTGTTCTGCCGCAGTGATAGCACTTCTCTGTTCCATATGACATTTCGTTTGTGCCATATTCTTGCGGTCTCTGTTGTATCTCTGCAGCGCCCCGTGCTGCTGCTTCATATGATATCGCAATGCTGAAAGCCTTTTCCAGCGTAAGGTCCTTTTCAGATAAAAGCCGTTTCTGGGTTCCTTCACTTTGAAGCCCACACACAAACTTGTCCCTTAAGGTATCTGCCAGTCCCGCTCCAAACTGGCAGTGTTTCGATAGTTTGCGCAGTTCTGTTAAATAATCAGCATTGCTTTCATCCTTATGCTGGTTCCGTTTGTGAAACTTGAATCTTTCTGCTATCAGCAGCGGTGTGGGGTTTAAATGTTCCTTTAGTATCGTTACTATGTCTTCAAAACTCTTTTCCATTGGCTTCGTTGGGGTTACTAGATTTCGTAATAAACCATAAGTCTTTGCACCCATTAAATTTAACAATACCGATGCTTTCTTGTCATCTGACACCCCATTTGCCTTGCAGTACTCCTCTATTCATTCGACATATGTAGTCCAATCTTCAACTTCATTGTCAAATGCGGTGATACTGCCACTCTTTGGCATTTTGGGTGTAGTTTAAAATGGCGTCTCCCAATGGCTTAAAATGGCATCTCCCGCGCTTTCCTTCCTCCCCCGCTGCTACCGACGCCGCTCCCGGCGGTTCTCGTGGCAATGGCGGCGACCTGTAGGTTTCGCGCGCTTCTCCTGCGCTGCTGCCAACGCCGCTCTCG
This sequence comes from Somniosus microcephalus, assembly GCF_052327205.1. Classification (NCBI taxonomy): domain Eukaryota; kingdom Metazoa; phylum Chordata; class Chondrichthyes; order Squaliformes; family Somniosidae; genus Somniosus; species Somniosus microcephalus. The sequence continues at coordinate 76,009,215 of NC_141002.1, forward strand.
GCGGTCCTCGTGGCAATGGCGGCACCTCGCGGGTTTCTGCGCGTCTCTCTCTCCCTCTCTCCGACGCTGCTCGGCCCCTGAACACCGGCTGCGCCCTGTGCGCTCCGCCCTCTCTCTCTCTCTCCCCCGTCGACGCTGCTTGGCCCTTTGCTGTGCCGCTCGGTCGGGCTCTAGCCCGCCGCTGTCCGGGAAGGTCTGCGCACTACCTGTTGCCAGCCCATTTCGCTGGACCACCTCGACTGGAAAGCCAAGCCTGGCTCTCGACAGCCTCCCCCGCAATTCTCGAGTCTCTGCTGCATGACTGGGCGGGTGCCCGTGGTCGACGCCCGAGTCTCTGGCCTTGACCTCCAATCCACTGATCTCCAGGAACGAATCCCCGAGAGGTGATGCAGAGTTGCAGGTAGGTTCGAACCTGCCTCGTCGCCAATGTTACGTCCGTGTATAATAAGACACAGACTGCGGAGAATGGTACAACAGGTGTTTACTCAACGTGGCTCACACTGCAATGTGTACAGATTACTACTCAGTGTTATATACAGGTGTGGTCACTGCCGGTACTGCAGTATACATGAGCTGTAAAATATAGTTCCCCCCTTAAAGGTACGTACATTACACAGAGTCTAGCAGCATTGAGGAGGAGCAGAGTCTAGCAGCATTGAGGGGAAGCAGCGTCCAGCAGCATTGAGGGGAAGCAGCGTCCAGCAGCATTGAGGGGGAGTAGCGTCCAGCAGCATTGAGTGGGAGCAGTGTCTAGCAGCATTGAGGGGGAGCATCGTCTAGCAGCATTGAGGGGGAGCAGAGTCCAGCAGCATTGAGCAGAGTCTAGCAGCATTGAGGAGCAGAGCCTATCAGCATTGAGGAGCAGAGCCTATCAGCATTGAGGAGCAGCGTCCAGCAGCATTGAGGGGGAGCAGAGTCTAGCAGCATTGAGGGGGAGCAGCGTCTAGCAGCATTGAGGAGGAGCAGAGTCTAGCAGCATTGAGGGGAAGCAGCGTCCAGCAGCATTGAGGGGGAGCAGAGTCTAGCAGCATTGAGGAGCAGCGTCTAGCAGCATTGAGGAGGAGAAGAGTCTAGCAGCATTGAGGAGCAGCGTCTAGCAGCATTGAGGAGCAGAGTCTAGCAGCATTGAGGGGGTGCAGCGTCTAGCAGCATTGAGGAGGAGCAGAGTCTGGCAGCATTGAGGGGGAGCAGCGTCTGGCAGCATTGAGGAGGAGCAGAGTCTAGCAGCATTGAGGGGGAGCAGCGTCTAGAAGCATTGAGGAGGAGTAGAATCTAGCAGCATTGAGCAGCAGCGTCTAGCAGCATTGAGGGGGAGCAGCATCTGGCAGCATTGAGGGAGAGCAGAGTCTAGCAGCATTGAGGAGCAGCGTCTAGCAGCATTGAGGGGGAGCAGCGTCTAGCAGCATTGAGGGGGAGTAGCGTCTAGCAGCATTGAGGGGGAGTAGCGTCTAGCAGCATTGAGGGAGAGCAGAGTCTAGCAGCATTGAGGAGCAGCATCTAGCAGCATTGAGGGGGAGGAGAGTCTAGCAGCATTGAGGAGGAGCAGAGTCTAGCAGCATTGAGGGGAAGCAGCGTCTAGCAGCATTGAGGGGGAGCAGAGTCTAGCAGCATTGAGGAGCAGCGTCTAGCAGCATTGAGGAGCAGCGTCTAGCAGCATTGAGGAGCAGCGTCTAGCAGCATTGAGGAGCAGCGTCTAGCAGCATTGAGGAGCAGCGTCTAGCAGCATTGAGGAGCAGCGTCTAGCAACATTGAGGAGCAGCGTCTAGCAGCATTGAGGAGGAGCGTCTAGTAGCATTGAGGAGCAGCGTCTAGCAGCATTGAGGAGCAGCGTCTAGCAGCATTGAGGAGCAGCGTCTAGCAGCATTGAGGAGCAGCGTCTAGCAGCATTGAGGAGGAGCAGCATTGAGCAGGAGCAGCGTCTAGCAGCATTGAGGGGGAGCAGAGTCTAGCAGCATTGATGAGCAGAGGCTAGCAGCATTGAGGAGGAGCGTCTAGCAGCACTGAGCAGGAGCAGCGTCTAGCAGCATTGAGGAGCAGAGTCTAGCAGCATTGAGCAGGAGCAGAGTCTAGCAGCATTGAGGAGCAGAGTCTAGCAGCATTGAGGAGGAGCAGAGTCTAGCAGCATTGAGCAGAGTCTAGCAGCATTGAGGAGCAGCATCTAGCAGCATTGAGGAGCAGCGTCTAGCAGCATTGAGGAGCAGCGTCTAGCAGCATTGAGGAGCAGCGTCTAGCAGCATTGAGGAGCAGCGTCTAGCAACATTGAGGAGCAGCGTCTAGCAGCATTGAGGAGCAGCGTCTAGTAGCATTGAGGAGCAGCGTCTAGCAGCATTGAGGAGCAGCGTCTAGCAGCATTGACGAGCAGCATCTAGCAGCATTGAGGAGCAGCGTCTAGCAGCATTGAGGAGGAGCAGCGTCTAGCAGCATTGAGCAGGAGCAGAGTCTAGCAGCATTGAGGAGCAGAGTCTAGCAGCATTGAGGAGGAGCAGAGTCTAGCAGCATTGAGGAGCAGCAGAGTCTAGCAGCATTGAGGGGGAGCAGAGTCTAGCAGCATTGAGGAGCAGAGTCTAGCAGCATTGAGGGGGAGCAGCGTCTAGCAGCACTGAGGGGGAGTAGCGTCTAGCAGCATTGAGGGGGAGCAGCGTCTAGCAGCATTGAGGGGGAGCAGCGTCTAGCAGCATTGAGGCGGAGCAGCGTCTAGCAGCATTGAGGGGGAGCAGCGTTTAGCAGCATTGAGGAGCAGCGTCTAGCAGCATTGACGGGGAGCAGCGTCTAGCGGCCTTGATGGGGAGTAGCGTCTAGCAGCATTGAGGTGGAGCAGCGTCTAGCAGCATTGAGGGGGAGCAGCATCTAGCAGCATTGAGGCGGAGCAGCGTTTAGCAGCATTGAGGAGGAGCAGCATTGAGGGGGAGCAGAGTCTAGCAGCACTGAGGAGCAGCGTCTAGCAGCATTGAGGAGCAGCGTCTAGCAGCATTGAGGAGCAGCGTCTTGCAGCATTGTAGGAGCAGCGTCTAGCAGCATTGAGGAGGAGCAGCGTCTAGCAGCATTGAGGGGGCGCAGAGTCTAGCAGCGTCGACAGCATTGAGGAGGAGCAGAGTCTAGCAGCATTGAGGAGGAGCAGAGTCTAGCAGCATTGAGGAGGAGCAGAGTCTAGCAGCATTGAGGAGGAGCAGAGTCTAGCAGCATTGAGGGGGAGCAGCGTCTAGCAGGATTGAGGGGGAGCAGCGTCTAGCAGCATTGAGGAGGAGCAGCGTCTAGCAGCATGGAGGGAGAGTAGCGTCTAGCAGCATTGAGGGGGAGCAGCGTCTAGCAGCATTGAGGGGGAGCAGAGTCTAGCAGCATTGAGGAGCAGCGTCTAGCAGCATTGAGGAGCAGCGTCTAGCAGCATTGAGGAGCAGCGTCTAGCAGCATTGAGGAGCAGCATCTAGCAGCATTGAGGAGCAGCGTCTAGCAGCATTGAGGAGCAGCGTCTAGCAGCATTGAGGAGCAGCGTCTAGCAGCATTGAGGAGGAGCGTCTAGTAGCATTGAGGAGCAGCGTCTAGCAGCATTGAGGAGCAGCGTCTAGCAGCATTGAGGAGCAGCGTCTAGCAGCATTGAGGAGGAGCAGCATTGAGCAGGAGCAGCGTCTAGCAGCATTGAGGGGGAGCAGAGTCTAGCAGCATTGATGAGCAGAGGCTAGCAGCATTGAGGAGGAGCGTCTAGCAGCACTGAGCAGGAGCAGCGTCTAGCAGCATTGAGGAGCAGAGTCTAGCAGCATTGAGCAGGAGCAGAGTCTAGCAGCATTGAGGAGCAGAGTCTAGCAGCATTGAGGAGGAGCAGAGTCTAGCAGCATTGAGCAGAGTCTAGCAGCATTGAGGAGCAGCATCTAGCAGCATTGAGGAGCAGCGTCTAGCAGCATTGAGGAGCAGCGTCTAGCAGCATTGAGGAGCAGCGTCTAGCAACATTGAGGAGCAGCGTCTAGCAGCATTGAGGAGCAGCGTCTAGTAGCATTGAGGAGCAGCGTCTAGCAGCATTGAGGAGCAGCGTCTAGCAGCATTGAGGAGCAGCATCTAGCAGCATTGAGGAGCAGCGTCTAGCAGCATTGAGGAGGAGCAGCGTCTAGCAGCATTGAGCAGGAGCAGAGTCTAGCAGCATTGAGGAGCAGAGTCTAGCAGCATTGAGGAGGAGCAGAGTCTAGCAGCATTGAGGAGCAGCAGAGTCTAGCAGCATTGAGGGGGAGCAGAGTCTAGCAGCATTGAGGAGCAGAGTCTAGCAGCATTGAGGGGGAGCAGCGTCTAGCAGCACTGAGGGGGAGTAGCGTCTAGCAGCATTGAGGGGGAGCAGCGTCTAGCAGCATTGAGGGGGAGCAGCGTCTAGCAGCATTGAGGCGGAGCAGCGTCTAGCAGCATTGAGGGGGAGCAGCGTTTAGCAGCATTGAGGAGCAGCGTCTAGCAGCATTGACGGGGAGCAGCATCTAGCGGCCTTGATGGGGAGTAGCGTCTAGCAGCATTGAGGTGGAGCAGCGTCTAGCAGCATTGAGGGGGAGCAGCATCTAGCAGCATTGAGGCGGAGCAGCGTTTAGCAGCATTGAGGAGGAGCAGCATTGAGGGGGAGCAGAGTCTAGCAGCATTGAGGAGCAGCGTCTTGCAGCATTGTAGGAGCAGCGTCTAGCAGCATTGAGGAGCAGCGTCTAGCAGCATTGAGGGGGCGCAGAGTCTAGCAGCGTCGACAGCATTGAGGAGGAGCAGAGTCTAGCAGCATTGAGGAGGAGCAGAGTCTAGCAGCATTGAGGAGGAGCAGAGTCTAGCAGCATTGAGGAGGAGCAGAGTCTAGCAGCATTGAGGGGGAGCAGCGTCTAGCAGGATTGAGGGGGAGCAGCGTCTAGCAGCATTGAGGAGGAGCAGCGTCTAGCAGCATGGAGGGAGAGTAGCGTCTAGCAGCATTGAGGGGGAGCAGCGTCTAGCAGCATTGAGTGGGAGCAGCGTCTAGCAGCATTGAGGCGGAGCAGCGTCTAGCAGCATTGAGGGGGAGCAGCGTTTAGCAGCATTGAGGAGCAGCGTCTAGCAGCATTGACGGGGAGCAGCGTCTAGCAGCATTGATGGGGAGTAGCGTCTAGCAGCATTGAGGGGGAGCAGCGTCTAGCAGCATTGAGGCGGAGCAGCGTCTAGCAGCATTGAGGGGGAGCAGCGTCTAGCAGCATTGAGGAGCAGCATTGAGGAAGAGCAGAGTCTAGCAGCATTGAGGGGGAGCAGACTCTAGCAGCATTGAGGAGCAGAGTCTAGCAGCATGGAGGAGGAGCGTCTAGCAGCGTGGAGGAGCAGCGTCTAGCAGCATTGAGGAGCAGCGTCTAGCAGCATTGAGGAGCAGCATTGAGCAGGAGCAGCGTCTAGCAGCATTGAGGGGGAGCAGAGTCTAGCAGCATTGAGGGGGAGCAGAGTCTAGCAGCATTGATGAGCAGAGGCTAGCAGCATTGAGGAGGAGCGTCTAGCAGCACTGAGCAGGAGCAGCGTCTAGCAGCATTGAGGAGCAGAGTCTAGCAGCATTGAGCAGGAGCAGAGTCTAGCAGCATTGAGGAGCAGAGTCTAGCAGCATTGAGGAGGAGCAGAGTCTAGCAGCATTGAGCAGAGTCTAGCAGCATTGAGGAGCAGCATCTAGCAGCATTGAGGAGCAGCGGCTAGCAGCATTGAGGAGCAGCGTCTAGCAGCATTGAGGAGCAGCGTCTAGCAACATTGAGGAGCAGCGTCTAGCAGCATTGAGGAGCAGCGTCTAGTAGCATTGAGGAGCAGCGTCTAGCAGCATTGAGGAGCAGCGTCTAGCAGCATTGAGGAGCAGCATCTAGCAGCATTGAGGAGCAGCGTCTAGCAGCATTGAGGAGGAGCAGCGTCTCGCAGCATTGAGCAGGAGCAGAGTCTAGCAGCATTGAGGAGCAGAGTCTAGCAGCATTGAGGAGGAGCAGAGTCTAGCAGCATTGAGGAGCAGCAGAGTCTAGCAGCATTGAGGGGGAGCAGAGTCTAGCAGCATTGAGGAGCAGAGTCTAGCAGCATTGAGGGGGAGCAGCGTTTAGCAGCATTGAGGAGCAGCGTCAAGCAGCATTGACGGGGAGCAGCGTCTAGCGGCCTTGATGGGGAGTAGCGTCTAGCAGCATTGAGGGGGAGCAGCGTCTAGCAGCATTGAGGGGGAGCAGCGTCTAGCAGCATTGAGGCGGAGCAGCGTTTAGCAGCATTGAGGAGGAGCAGCATTGAGGGGGAGCAGAGTCTAGCAGCATTGAGGAGCAGCGTCTAGCAGCATTGAGGAGCAGCGTCTAGCAGCATTGAGGAGCAGCGTCTTGCAGCATTGTAGGAGCAGCGTCTAGCAGCATTGAGGAGGAGCAGCGTCTAGCAGCATTGAGGGGGCGCAGAGTCTAGCAGCGTCGACAGCATTGAGGAGGAGCAGAGTCTAGCAGCATTGAGGAGGAGCAGAGTCTAGCAGCATTGAGGAGGAGCAGAGTCTAGCAGCATTGAGGAGGAGCAGAGTCTAGCAGCATTGAGGGGGAGCAGCGTCTAGCAGGATTGAGGGGGAGCAGCGTCTAGCAGCATTGAGGAGGAGCAGCGTCTAGCAGCATGGAGGGAGAGTAGCGTCTAGCAGCATTGAGGGGGAGCAGCGTCTAGCAGCATTGAGTGGGAGCAGCGTCTAGCAGCATTGAGGCGGAGCAGCGTCTAGCAGCATTGAGGGGGAGCAGCGTTTAGCAGCATTGAGGAGCAGCGTCTAGCAGCATTGACGGGGAGCAGCGTCTAGCAGCATTGATGGGGAGTAGCGTCGAGCAGCATTGAGGGGGAGCAGCGTCTAGCAGCATTGAGGCGGAGCAGCGTCTAGCAGCATTGAGGGGTAGCAGCGTCTAGCAGCATTGAGGAGGAGCAGCATTGAGGAAGAGCAGAGTCTAGCAGCATTGAGGGGGAGCAGACTCTAGCAGCATTGAGGAGCAGAGTCTAGCAGCATGGAGGAGGAGCGTCTAGCAGCGTGGAGGAGCAGCGTCTAGCAGCATTGAGGAGGAGCAGCATTGAGCAGGAGCAGCGTCTAGCAGCATTGAGGGGGAGCAGAGTCTAGCAGCATTGAGGGGGAGCAGAGTCTAGCAGCATTGATGAGCAGAGGCTAGCAGCATTGAGGAGGAGCGTCTAGCAGCACTGAGCAGGAGCAGCGTCTAGCAGCATTGAGGAGCAGAGTCTAGCAGCATTGAGCAGGAGCAGAGTCTAGCAGCATTGAGGAGCAGAGTCTAGCAGCATTGAGGAGGAGCAGAGTCTAGCAGCATTGAGCAGAGTCTAGCAGCATTGAGGAGCAGCATCTAGCAGCATTGAGGAGCAGCGGCTAGCAGCATTGAGGAGCAGCGTCTAGCAGCATTGAGGAGCAGCGTCTAGCAACATTGAGGAGCAGCGTCTAGCAGCATTGAGGAGCAGCGTCTAGTAGCATTGAGGAGCAGCGTCTAGCAGCATTGAGGAGCAGCGTCTAGCAGCATTGAGGAGCAGCATCTAGCAGCATTGAGGAGCAGCGTCTAGCAGCATTGAGGAGGAGCAGCGTCTAGCAGCATTGAGCAGGAGCAGAGTCTAGCAGCATTGAGGAGCAGAGTCTAGCAGCATTGAGGAGGAGCAGAGTCTAGCAGCATTGAGGAGCAGCAGAGTCTAGCAGCATTGAGGGGGAGCAGAGTCTAGCAGCATTGAGGAGCAGAGTCTAGCAGCACTGAGGGGGAGTAGCGTCTAGCAGCATTGAGGGGGAGCAGCGTCTAGCAGCATTGAGGGGGAGCAGCGTCTAGCAGCATTGAGGCGGAGCAGCGTCTAGCAGCATTGAGGGGGAGCAGCGTTTAGCAGCATTGAGGAGCAGCGTCTAGCAGCATTGACGGGGAGCAGCGTCTAGCGGCCTTGATGGGGAGTAGCGTCTAGCAGCATTGAGGGGGAGCAGCGTCTAGCAGCATTGAGGCGGAGCAGCGTCTAGCAGCATTGAGGGGGAGCAGCGTCTAGCAGCATTGAGGAGGAGCAGCATTGAGGGGGAGCAGAGTCTAGCAGCATTGAGGAGCAGCGTCTAGCAGCATTGAGGAGCAGCGTCTAGCAGCATTGAGGAGCAGCGTCTAGCAGCATTGTAGGAGCAGCGTCTAGCAGCATTGAGGAGGAGCAGCGTCTAGCAGCATTGAGGGGGCGCAGAGTCTAGCAGCGTCGACAGCACTGAGGTGGAGCAGAGTCTAGCAGCATTGAGGAGGAGCAGAGTCTAGCAGCATTGAGGAGGAGCAGAGTCTAGCAGCATTGAGGGGGAGCAGCGTCTAGCAGGATTGAGGGGGAGCAGCGTCTAGCAGCATTGAGGAGGAGCAGCGTCTAGCAGCATGGAGGGAGAGTAGCGTCTAGCAGCATTGAGGGGGAGCAGCGTCTAGCAGCATTGAGTGGGAGCAGCGTCTAGCAGCATTGAGGCGGAGCAGCGTCTAGCAGCATTGAGGGGGAGCAGCGTTTAGCAGCATTGAGGAGCAGCGTCTAGCAGCATTGACGGGGAGCAGCGTCTAGCAGCATTGATGGGGATTAGCGTCTAGCAGCATTGAGGGGGAGCAGCGTCTAGCAGCATTGAGGCGGAGCAGCGTCTAGCAGCATTGAGGGGGAGCAGCGTCTAGCAGCATTGAGGAGGAGCAGCATTGAGGAAGGGCAGAGTCTAGCAGCATTGAGGGGGAGCAGACTCTAGCAGCATTGAGGAGCAGAGTCTAGCAGCATGGAGGAGGAGCGTCTAGCAGCGTGGAGGAGCAGAGTCTAGCAGCATTGAGGAGCAGAGTCTAGCAGCATGGAGGAGGAGCGTCTAGCAGCGTGGAGGAGCAGAGTCTCGCAGCATTGAGGAGCAGCGTCTAGCAGCATTGAGGAGCAGCGTCTAGCAGCATTGAGGAGCAGCGTCTAGCAGCATTGAGGAGCAGCGTCTAGCAGCATTGAGGAGCAGCGTCTAGCAGCATTGACGAGCAGCGTCTAGCAGCATTGAGGAGCAGCGTCTAGCAGCATTGAGGAGGAGCAGAGTCTAGCAGCATTGAGGAGGAGCAGAGTCTAGCAGCATTGAGGAGCAGCGTCTAGCAGCATTGAGGAGCAGAGTCTAGCAGCATTGAGGAGCAGCGTCTAGCAGCATTGAGGAGCAGCGTCTAGCAGCATTGCGGGGGCGCAGAGTCTAGCAACGTCTACAGCATTGAGGAGGAGCAGAGTCTAGCAGCATTGAGGGGGAGCAGAGTCTAGCAGCATTGAGGAGCAGAGTCTAGCAGCATTGAGGGGGAGCAGCGTCTAGCAGGATTGAGGAACTGCGTCTAGCAGCATTGAGGAGCAGCGTCTAGCAGCATTGAGGAGCAGCGTCTAGCAGCATTGAGGAGCAGCGTCTAGCAGCATTGAGGAGCAGCGTCTAGTAGCATTGAGGAGCAGTGTCTAGCAGCATTGAGGAGCAGCGTCTAGCTGCATTGAGGAGGAGCAGAGTCTAGCAGCATTGAGGAGGAGCAAAGTCTAGCAGCATTGAGGAGCAGCGTCTAGCAGCATTGAGGAGCAGAGTCTAGCAGCATTGAGGAGGAGGAGAGTCTAGCAGCATTGAGGAGGAGCAGCATCTGGCAGCATTGAGGGAGAGCAGAGGCTAGCAGCATTGAGGAGCAGCGTCTAGCAGCATTGAGGGGGAGCAGCGTCTAGCAGCATTGAGGAGCAGAGTCTAGCAGCATTGAGGAGCAGAGTCTAGCAGCATTGAGGAGGAGCAGCGTCTAGCAGGATTGAGGGGAAGTAGTGTCTAGCAGCATTGAGGGGGAGCAGAGTCTAGCAGCATTGAGGAGCAGCGTCTAGCAGCATTGAGGAGCAGCGGAGTCTAGCAGCATTGAGGAGCAGAGTCTAGCAGCATTGAGGAGCAGCGTCTAGCAGCATTGAGGAGGAGCAGAGTCTAGCAGCATTGAGGAGGAGCAGAGTCCAGCAGCATGGAGGGGAAACAGCGTCTAGCAGCATTGAGGGGAAGCAGCGTCTAGCAGCATTGAGGAGCAGCGTCTAGCAGCATTGAGGAGCAGCGTCCAGCAGCATTGAGGAGCAGCGTCTAGCAGCATTGAGGAGCAGCGTCTAGCAGCATTGAGGAGCAGCGTCTAGCAGCATTGAGGAGCAGCGTCTAGCAGCATTGAGGAGCAGCGTCTAGCAACATTGAGGAGCAGCGTCTAGCAGCATTGAGGAGCAGCGTCTAGTAGCATTGAGGAGCAGCGTCTAGCAGCACTGAGGAGCAGCGTCTAGCAGCATTGAGGAGCAGCGTCTAGCAGCATTGAGGAGCAGCGTCTAGCAGCATTGAGGAGGAGTAGCGTCTAGCAGCATTGAGCAGGAGCAGCGTCTAGCAGCATTGAGGGGGAGCAGAGTCTAGCAGCATTGATGAGCAGAGTCTAGCAGCATTGAGGAGGAGCAGAGTCTAGCAGCATTGAGGAGCAGAGTCTAGCAGCATTGAGGAGGAGCAGAGTCTAGCAGCATTGAGGAGGAGCAGAGTCTAGCAGCATTGAGGGAGAGCAGAGTCTAGCAGCATTGAGGAGCAGAGTCTAGCAGCATTGAGGAGCAGCGTCTAGCAGCATTGAGGAGCAGCGTCTAGCAACATTGAGGAGCAGCGTCTAGCAGCATTGAGGTGCAGCGTCTAGTAGCATTGAGGAGCAGCGTCTAGCAGCATCGAGGAGCAGCGTCTAGCACCATTGAGGAGCAGCAGAGTCTAGCAGCATTGAGGAGCAGAGTCTAGCAGCATTGAGGGGGAGCAGATTCTAGCAGCATTGAGCAGAGTCTAGCAGCATTGAGGGTGAGCAGCGTCTAGCAGCATTGAGGCGGAGCAGCGTCTAGCAGCATTGAGGGGGAGCAGCGTCTAGCAGCATTGAGGGGGAGCAGCGTTTAGCAGCATTGAGGAGCAGCGTCGAGCAGCATTGAGGGGGAGCAGCGTCTAGCAGCATTGAGGCGGAGCAGCGTCTAGCAGCATTGAGGGGGAGCAGCGTCTAGCAGCATTGAGGCGGAGCAGCGTCTAGCAGCATTGAGGCGGAGCAGCGTTTAGCAGCATTGAGGAGGAGCAGCATTGAGGGGGAGCAGAGTCTAGCAGCATTGAGGAGCACAGTCTAGCAGCATTGAGGGTGAGCAGAGTCTAGCAGCATTGAGGAGGAGCAGCGTCTAGCAGCATTGAGGAGCAGCGTCTAGCAGCATTGTAGGAGCAGCGTCTAGCAGCATTGAGGAGGAGCAGCGTCTAGCAGCATTGAGGGGGCGCAGACTCTAGCAGCGTCGACAGCATTGAGGAGGAGCAGAGTCTAGCAGCATTGAGGAGGACCAGAGTCTAGCAGCATTGAGGAGGAGCAGAGTCTAGCAGCATTGACGGGGAGCAGAGTCTAGCAGCATTGAGGAGCACAGTCTAGCAGCATTGAGGGTGAGCAGAGTCTAGCAGCATTGAGGAGGAGCAGCGTCTAGCAGCATGGAGGGGGAGCAGCGTCTAGCAGCATTGAGTGGGAGCAGCGTCTAGCAGCATTGAGGAGCAGAGTCTAGCAGCATTGAGGGGGAGCAGCGTTTAGCAGCATTGAGGAGCAGCGTCTAGCAGCATTGACGGGGAGCAGCGTCTAGCAGCATTGATGGGGAGTAGCGTCTAGCAGCATTGAGGGGGAGCAGCGTCTAGCAGCATTGAGGCGGAGCAGCGTCTAGCAGCATTGAGGGGGAGCAGCGTCTAGCAGCATTGAGGAGGAGCAGCATTGAGGAAGAGCAGAGTCTAGCAGCATTGAGGGGGAGCAGACTCTAGCAGCATTGAGGAGCAGAGTCTAGCAGCATGGAGGAGGAGCGTCTAGCAGCGTGGAGGAGCAGAGTCTAGCAGCATTGAGGAGCAGAGTCTAGCAGCATGGAGGAGGAGCATCTAGCAGCGTGGAGGAGCAGAGTCTAGCAGCATTGAGCAGCAGAGTCTAGCAGCATTGAGGAGCAGCGTCTAGCATCATTGAGGAGCAGCGTCTAGCAGCATTGACGAGCAGCGTCTAGCAGCATTGAGGAGCAGCGTCTAGCAGCATTGAGGAGGAGCAGAGTCTAGCAGCATTGAGGAGGAGCAGAGTCTAGCAGCATTGAGGAGCAGCGTCTAGCAGCATTGAGGAGCAGAGTCCAGCAGCATTGAGGAGCAGCGTCTAGCAGCATTGAGGAGCAGCGTCTAGCAGCATTGCGGGGGCGCAGAGTCTAGCAGCGTCTACAGCATTGAGGAGGAGCAGAGTCTAGCAGCATTGAGGAGCAGAGTCTAGCAGCATTGAGGGGGAGCAGCGTCTAGCAGGATTGAGGAACTGCGTCTAGCAGCATTGAGGAGCAGCGTCTAGCAGCACTGAGGAGCAGCGTCTAGCAGCATTGAGGAGCAGCGTCTAGTAGCATTGAGGAGCAGCGTCTAGCAGCATTGAGGAGCAGCGTCTAGCAGCATTGAGGAGCAGCGTCTAGCAGCATTGAGGAGCAGCGTCTAGCAGCATTGACGAGCAGCGTCTAGCAGCATTGAGGAGCAGCGTCTAGCAGCATTGAGGAGGAGCAGAGTCTAGCAGCATTGAGGAGGAGCAGAGTCTAGCAGCATTGAGGAGCAGCGTCTAGCAGCATTGAGGAGCAGAGTCTAGCAGCATTGAGGAGCAGCGTCTAGCAGCATTGAGGAGCAGCGTCTAGCAGCATTGCGGGTGCGCAGAGTCTAGCAGCGTCTACAGCATTGAGGAGGAGCAGAGTCTAGCAGCATTGAGGAACTGCGTCTAGCAGCATTGAGGAGCAGCGTCTAGCAGCATTGAGGAGCAGCGTCTAGCAGCATTGAGGAGCAGCGTCTAGCAGCATTGAGGAGCAGTGTCTAGTAGCATTGAGGAGCAGCGTCTAGCAGCATTGAGGAGCAGCGTCTAGCTGCATTGAGGAGGAGCAGAGTCTAGCAGCATTGAGGAGGAGCAGAGTCTAGCAGCATTGAGGAGCTGAGTCTAGCAGCATTGAGGGGGAGCAGAGTCTAGCAGCATTGAGGAGCAGCGTCTAGCAGCATTGAGGAGCAGCGTCTGGCAGCATTGAGGAGCAGAGTCTAGCAGCATTGAGGAGCAGCGTCTAGCAGCATTGAGGAGCAGCGTCTAGCAGCATTGAGGGGGCGCAGGGTCTAGCAGCGTCTACAGCATTGAGGAGGAGCAGAGTCTAGCAGCATTGAGCAGACTCTAGCAGCATTGAGGGGGAGCAGAGTCTAGCAGCATTGAGGGGGCGCAGGGCCTAGCAGCGTCTACAGCATTGAGGAGGAGCAGAGTCTAGCAGCATTGAGGGGGAGCAGAGTCTAGCAGCATTGAGGGGGAGTAGCGTCTAGCAGCATTGAGGGGGAGCAGCGTCTAGCAGCATTGAGGCGGAGCAGCGTCCAGCAGCATTGAGGCAGAGCAGCGTCTAGCAGCATTGAGGCAGAGCAGCGTCTAGCAGCATTGATGGGGAGTAGCGTCTAGCAGCATTGAGGGGGAGCAGCGTCTAGCAGCATTGAGGGGGAGCAGCGTGTAGCAGCATTGAGGGGGAGCAGCATCTAGCAGCATTGAGGTGGAGCAGCGTCTAGCAGCATTGAGGGGGAGCAGCGTTTAGCAGCATTTAGGAGGAGCAGCATTGAGGAGGAGCAGAGTCTAGCAGCATTGAGCAGTGTCCAGCAGCATTGAGGAGGAGCAGAGTCTAGCAGCATTGAGGAGCAGCGTCTAGCAGCATTGAGGAGCAGTGTCTAGCAGCATTGAGGAGGAGCAGCGTCTAGCAGCATTGCGGAGGAGCAGCGTCTAGCAGCATTGCGGAGGAGCAGCGTCTAGCAGCATTGAGGGGGAGTAGCGTTTAGCAGCACTGAGGGTGAGCAGAGTCTAGCAGCATTGAGGAGGAGCAGCGTCCAGCAGCATTGAGGGGGAGCAGCGTCTAGCAGCATGGAGGGGGAATAGCGTTTAGCAGCATTGAGGGTGAGCAGAGTCTAGCAGCATTGAGGAGGAGCAGAGTCTAGTAGCATTGAGGAGGAGCAGCATTCAGGAGGAGCAGAGTCTAGCAGCATTGAGGAGCAGAGTCTAGCAGCATTGAGGAGCAGAGTCTAGCAGCATTGAGGGGGAGCAGCGTCTAGCAGCATTGAGGAGCAGCGTCTAGCAGCATTAAGGAGCAGCGTCTAGCAGCATTGAGGAGCAGCGTCTAGCAGCATTGAGGAGCAACGTCTAGCAGCATTGAGGAGCAGCGTCTAGCAGCATTGAGGAGCAGCGTCTAGCAGCATTGAGGAGCAGCGTCTAGCAGCATTGAGGAGGAGCAGAGTCTAGCAGCATTGAGGAGGAGCAGAGTCTAGCAGCATTGAGGGGGAGTAGCGTCTAGCAGCATTGAGGGGGAGCAGCGTCTAGCAGCATTGAGGGGGAGCAGCGTCTAGCAGCATTGAGGCGGAGCAGCGTCTAGCAGCATTGAGGGGGAGCAGCGTCTAGCAGCATTGAGGCGGAGCAGCGTCTAGCAGCATTGAGGGGGAGCAGCGTCTAGCAGCATTGAGGGGCGCAGAGACTAGCAGCGTCTACAGCATTGAGGAGGAGCAGAGTCTAGCAGCATTGAGGGGGAGCAGCGTCTAGCAGCATTGAGGAGATGCAGCGTCTAGCAGCATTGAGGAGGAGCAGCGTCTATCAGCATTGAGGGGCGCAGAGACTAGCAGCGTCTACAGCATTGAGGAGGAGCAGAGTCTAGCAGCATTGAGGGGGAGCAGCGTCTAGCAGCATTGAGGAGATGCAGCGTCTAGCAGCATTGAGGGGCGCAGAGACTAGCAGCGTCTACAGCATTGAGGAGGAGCAGAGTCTAGCAGCATTGAGGGGGAGCAGAGTCTAGCAGCATTGAGGAACAGAGTCTAGCAGTATTGAGCAGAGTCTAGCAGCATTGAGGAGGAGCAGAGACTAGCAGCATTGAGGGGGAGCAGCGTCTAGCAGGATTGAGGGGGAGCAGCGTTTAGCAGCATTTAGGAGGAGCAGCATTGAGGAGGAGCAGAGTCTAGCAGCATTGAGCAGTGTCCAGCAGCATTGAGGAGGAGCAGAGTCTAGCAGCATTGAGGAGCAGCGTCTAGCAGCATTGAGGAGCAGTGTCTAGCAGCATTGAGGAGGAGCAGCGTCTAGCAGCATTGCGGAGGAGCAGCGTCTAGCAGCATTGCGGAGGAGCAGCGTCTAGCAGCATTGAGGGGGAGTAGCGTTTAGCAGCACTGAGGGTGAGCAGAGTCTAGCAGCATTGAGGAGGAGCAGCGTCCAGCAGCATTGAGGGGGAGCAGCGTCTAGCAGCATGGAGGGGGAATAGCGTTTAGCAGCATTGAGGGTGAGCAGAGTCTAGCAGCATTGAGGAGGAGCAGAGTCTAGTAGCATTGAGGAGGAGCAGCATTCAGGAGGAGCAGAGTCTAGCAGCATTGAGGAGCAGAGTCTAGCAGCATTGAGGAGCAGAGTCTAGCAGCATTGAGGGGGAGCAGCGTCTAGCAGCATTGAGGAGCAGCGTCTAGCAGCATTAAGGAGCAGCGTCTAGCAGCATTGAGGAGCAGCGTCTAGCAGCATTGAGGAGCAACGTCTAGCAGCATTGAGGAGCAGCGTCTAGCAGCATTGAGGAGCAGCGTCTAGCAGCATTGAGGAGCAGCGTCTAGCAGCATTGAGGAGGAGCAGAGTCTAGCAGCATTGAGGAGGAGCAGAGTCTAGCAGCATTGAGGGGGAGTAGCGTCTAGCAGCATTGAGGGGGAGCAGCGTCTAGCAGCATTGAGGGGGAGCAGCGTCTAGCAGCATTGAGGCGGAGCAGCGTCTAGCAGCATTGAGGGGGAGCAGCGTCTAGCAGCATTGAGGCGGAGCAGCGTCTAGCAGCATTGAGGGGGAGCAGCGTCTAGCAGCATTGAGGGGCGCAGAGACTAGCAGCGTCTACAGCATTGAGGAGGAGCAGAGTCTAGCAGCATTGAGGGGGAGCAGCGTCTAGCAGCATTGAGGAGATGCAGCGTCTAGCAGCATTGAGGAGGAGCAGCGTCTATCAGCATTGAGGGGCGCAGAGACTAGCAGCGTCTACAGCATTGAGGAGGAGCAGAGTCTAGCAGCATTGAGGGGGAGCAGCGTCTAGCAGCATTGAGGAGATGCAGCGTCTAGCAGCATTGAGGGGCGCAGAGACTAGCAGCGTCTACAGCATTGAGGAGGAGCAGAGTCTAGCAGCATTGAGGGGGAGCAGAGTCTAGCAGCATTGAGGAACAGAGTCTAGCAGTATTGAGCAGAGTCTAGCAGCATTGAGGAGGAGCAGAGACTAGCAGCATTGAGGGGGAGCAGCGTCTAGCAGGATTGAGGGGGAGCAGCGTCTAGCACCATTGAGGGGGAGCAGCGTCTAGCAGCATTGAGGGGGAGCAGCGTCTAGCAGCATTGAGGAGAAGCAGCGTCTAGCAGCATTGAGGAGCAGCGGCGTCTAGCAGCATTGAGGGGCGCAGAGTCTAGCAGCGTCTACAGCATTGAGGGGGAGCAGAGTCTAGCAGTATTGAGCAGAGTCTAGCAGTATTGAGGAGTAGCAGCGTCTAGCAGCATTGAGGGGGAGCAGCGTCTAGCAGCATTGAGGCGGAGCAGCGTCTAGCAGCATTGAGGGGGAGCAGCGTCTAGCAGCATTGAGGGGGAGCAGCGTCTAGCAGCATTGAGGCGGAGCAGCGTCTAGCAGCATTGAGTGGGAGTAGCGTCTAGCAGCATTGAGGAGCAGAGTCTAGCAGCATTGAGGAGCAGAGTCTAGCAGCATTGAGGAGGAGCAGAGTCTAGTAGCATTGAGGAAGAGCAGAGTCTAGCAGCATTGAGGAGCAGCGTCTAGCAGCATTGAGGGGGAGCAGCGTCTAGCAGCATTGAGGCGGAGCAGCGTTTAGCAGCATTGAGGAGGAGCAGCGTCTAGCAGCATTGAGGGGGAGCAGAGTCTAGCAGCATTGAGCAGCGTCTAGCAGCATTGAGGAGGAGCAGAGTCTTGCAGCATTGAGGAGCAGCGTCTAGCAGCACTGAGGAGCAGCGTCTAGCAGCACTGAGGAGCAGCGTCTAGCAGCATTGAGGAGCAGCGTCTAGCAGCATTGAGGAGAAGCAGCGTCTAGCAGCATTGAGGAGAAGCAGCGTCTAGCAGCATTGAGGAGATGCAGCGTCTAGCAGCATTGAGGAGGAGCAGCGTCTAGCAGCATTGAGGGGCGCAGAGACTAGCAGCGTCTACAGCATTGAGGAGGAGCAGAGACTAGCAGCATTGAGGGGGAGCAGCGTCTAGCAGGATTGAGGGGGAGCAGCGTCTAGCACCATTGAGCAGTCTAGCAGCATTGAGGAGGAGCAGAGTCTAGCAGCATTGAGGAGCAGAGTCTAGCAGCATTGAGGAGCAGCGTCAAGCAGCATTGAGGGGGAGCAGCGTCTAGCAGCATTGAGGAGAAGCAGCGTCTAGCAGCATTGAGGAGCAGCGGCGTCTAGCAGCATTGAGGGGCGCAGAGTCTAGCAGCGTCTACAGCATTGAGGAGGAGCAGAGTCTCGCAGCATTGAGGGGGAGCAGAGTCTAGCAGTATTGAGCAGAGTCTAGCAGTATTGAGGAGGAGCAGCGTCTAGCAGCATTGAGGGGGAGCAGCGTCTCGCAGCGTTGACGGGGAGTAGCGTCTAGCAGCATTGAGGGGGAGCAGCGTCTAGCTGCATTGAGGCGGAGCAGCGTCTAGCAGCATTGAGGCGGAGCAGCGTCTAGCAGCATTGAGCAGCGTCTAGCAGCATTGAGGAGCAGAGTCTTGCAGCATTGAGGAGTAGCGTCTAGCAGCATTGAGGAGCAGCGTCTAGCAGCATTGAGGAGCAGCGTCTAGCAGCATTGAGGGGCAGCATCTAGCAGCATTGAGGAGAAGCAGCGTCTTGCAGCATTGAGGAGGAGCAGAGTCTAGCAGCATTGAGGAGGAGCAGCGTCTAGCAGCATTGAGGAGCAGAGTCTAGCAGCATTGAGGGTGAGCAGAGTCTAGCAGGATTGAGGCAGAGCAGCGTCTAGCAGCATTGAGGGGGAGCAGCGTCTAGCAGCATTGAGGAGGAGCAGCGTCTAGCAGCATTGAGGAGCAGAGTCTAGCAGCATTGAGGGTGAGCAGAGTCTAGCAGCATTGAGGAGGAGCAGCATCCAGCAGCATTGAGGGGGAGTAGCGTCTAGCAGCATTGAGGGGGAGCAGCGTCTAGCAGCATTGAGGAGGAGCAGAGTCTAGCAGCATGGAGGAGGAGCAGAGTCTAGCAGCATTGAGCAGAGTCTAGCAGCATTGAGGAGGAGCAGAGTCTAGCAGCATTGAGAAGGAGCAGAGTCTAGCAGCATTGAGGAGGAGCAGCGTCTAGCAGCATTGAGGAGGAGCAGAGTCTAGCAGCATTGAGGAGGAGCAGCGTCTAGCAGCATTGAGGAGGAGCAGAGTCTAGCAGCATTGAGGGGGAGCAGAGTCTAGCAGCATGGAGGAGGAGCAGCGTCTAGCAGCATTGAGGAGGAGCAGAGTCTAGCAGCATTGAGGAGGAGCAGAGTCTAGCAGCATTGAGGGGGAGCAGAGTCTAGCAGCATTGAGGAGCGTCTAGCAGCATTGAGTGGGAGTAGCGTCTAGCAGCATTGAGGAGCAGAGTCTAGCAGCATTGAGGAGCAGAGTCTAGCAGCATTGAGGAGGAGCAGAGTCTAGTAGCATTGAGGAAGAGTAGAGTCTAGCAGCATTGAGGAGGAGCAGAGTCTAGCAGCATTGAGGAGGAGCAGAGTCTAGCAGCATGGGGCTGACAGATGTTTTGTGTGGGCCCAGAACCAGTACTCTTGCACCTTCGTGGCCCTACAAAAATAAAAATAAAAAATGTCTTCGGCTTTTTTTTGAGCGGGCTTATGATGAGTAACAAATAACTTTTGCCAAAAAGCACCTTGATTGACATCAACTCATATAACGGTATAATCAAGAATATTCAAAGAGAAATCTTATGACAGTTTAACATCTACTTGGAATCAAATTTCTTATTTATAAAATTGGGCACCAATGTCCAAGTTATGTCGTCTCATTCATTTTACAACAGTAATTATTTTTATATCAATTCAGTGGTGGTATTGACACTGTATTCAGTGACTGTATGAAAAAAATAATCGCCTCTGTATTGAATAAAAGCACCTGCAGATGGGCATTAATGAGATCCAGAATGCATTCAACAGCAGAGGGATAGTAATCCCAGCCTTCTTTAGGAATCTTCTTGTTAAAGACTTTAGCCACCTCACGACCTTAGAGACAGAATGAACAAAATAAAAATTAATTTATACTTTTTTTTTTGAAAAAAACCTTGGACAACTAGCATTTCCCTTAAAGGAACATTCTGATCATTTTTGTGAGGCTGTGCTCCTGGTGCCGATTATCCCCTGGAAATTGAACACGTCAAGTTGCTTGCCAAATTCTCCATGCTCCCGTCAAGAGAGACTCCACGGCAGTGCTTTGCCTCACAAAGTTTCATTCACTCATACACAGTAAGAATGAAAAAACATTGAAGTCATTCAGGTTACAATTTATCCTTCCTCTAGATTTCATAATATTAATGACTGACATCTTCATATAAAACATTTTAATGAGATCCCATTCTCAGGACTGTCTGACATGCTTTTTTAATATAGCAAATAAGCCATTTCAACTGTGCTTGCCATTACAGAGTCTTCTATCACAACAGCAATAGAGCACCTGCTGACATTTTGTAAACAGGACTTTCTAGTTTCTAAGCTGGGGGGAGGAGGGTGAGAATTGCTTTAGTTGGTATGTGTAGCATTCAAAAAGAACATGATTACAACTTTACTACACAAATCATTCTTCCTGGGTGTTTCTTTCAGAGGAATTCAAAGCTACAAAGAGTTAGAAGTCTTCTTTAGCAGGTGCTCATATTTGCTGGGTCACACGTCTAAACATCCAGGACGTACTACAGGTAAACAGCTGCTTATTTAGAGAAGCTGTCAGACTGATCTTTCAGTCATTAATACAATAGGAGGAAACCAGATTTGTTTCTAATAATCTATAACTTAATTTCTTGATTAGGTAGTACTAAATAAGCAGGCAGGTATTTATGGTCAGTTCAGGCATAAAAGAGACAGGTTTGGCATGAAGTGAAACAGCATCGTAACTACGATACAGATAATTTTTATCAGTATGAGTTTTTCTAGATTTCAGTAGTAACATTTTATAATGATTCCCAATGAGACATCTTCCTTAGTTAATTTGTAATGCAATGTACCTGTTGGTAGGATCCTTACTATTTAACTGATAGTGTCACTGGATCATATGTAGAAATGTTCATCACTGCAGTCTGCGTTACATGTCCAGGGTCACTGAAGACTGTACGTTAAATGTCACTGTTCCAAAGGTGGGACAGCGTGTTGATGCTTTAACGCACTGCACTACTAATAGAAAACAGGTATACATCTGTTGAATTCCCATATGTTAAATTATAATTTCTGTCTTTATTGTGAGCTTCTAATGTGAAACCACAGGCTTCTCAAAAAGAAGAGGAAAGGAAACAAAAGGATTCATTAGCTTAGGCTGTTTTGAGAAACTTTCTCATAATGGCATTGACAGACTCCTGGGCACTGATCACTTAACATGGAGAGAAAGTAAAGCGCAATGGCCCGTAATCTGCGGACAGCGGCGAAGCAAAGGCGTTCACTGCTGGCCCCGAAGAAAGCTTCCCACAAAGATCTTGCGATCCCTGTGGTGAGAAGTTTGGGCTTCTCCGACGTTTAGTTGTGATCAGTGTAAGTTAATGGGGAATCCGTACCGCGAGCTGCTGTGATGTCAACAAGCTGTCCAAGTAGCCAATCACAATGCAGAATTCTCACACACCGGGAACCAGGAAGTGAATAAGCTTCTTTTATTCTAACTTTTTAAAAATGTTATAGCGAGCAAAACAAAGATTGGGACTCTCACATGCGGGAAAGATCAACCTAACATAAATATGAACAAAGTTTTAAAAAAAAATTTTAAGTTTCTTAAAAATTGTAATTTTTACTAAAATGGATAAATTTGACATTCCAAAAAAGCAAAGTTAGTTTTTCAGGGCCATAACGTTTGTTTAGCAGTAAATACGGTGTTAAAACCCCAGTTACACCTAATCCAAAAGAGTCTTAACTTTTAACGGGGTATTTAACAGTGATATTACTGCGGGAAAGCCAAAGTTTTTGTCAGTTTCACTGATTTCCTTGATTACACTGTTGTGGCTATGGGGTGGAGGGACCACAGCGCGGATTTGGGTGGGGGGTTGTTACCACAGGGCAGCCAGTGTTGGAGCAATGAATGACTGACCGTAACTTCAGGATTTCTGCGTTAGGATGCGCATGAGCTAAATCCTGAAGTTTCAAAGGGGTAATAACAGCAAACATGTTCATTTGCTGTTATTACCCACCGCAAATTCCGGGCCATTAAATCAATTCCTATCTTAGTTTTCTCTTGACCTTAAAAATGAGGCAAACAGTTTGCTTGGAGTGATATTCTATATTATTAAAGATATCAACACTTTGGAATTTCACATAGCAATCATGAGAAACCCTTCTTTGTTTTGATCAGTAACTCTGCCCATATACACTCAATCCATTACTCACTGCTTTGCAGCAAAGGATGTCGTGAAGGTAGCACTCGCAATATTTACACAGATAGAGAAGATCTTCAAAATTATTCTGCAGGTCAAAAAATGACCATTCATTGGGAGACCATTTCCTACTAGGCAGAAAACTGAAAGACATTTTCATCTTATACATAAATATATAAATGTGGTTTCTTTTATATAATACCTAGAAAGATGGCTCTACAGACGCCTGAAGGCCGAGGTCCAACAAAAGACTCGCGACCTAAAGAACAGATGGTGGGTGGAGAAAGCGCAGGAGATCCAGCAGCTAGCCGACAACCACGACGTGGATTCTTTAGCGCAGTCAAGACCATCTACGGCCCAAGCATCCAAGGCCCTACCCCACTGCGGGCCAAGAGCGGAGAGGTACTCATCAAGGACAGAGAGGCAGTCAGTGCCCACTGGAAGGAGCACTTCGAAGATCTCCTTAACTGAGACTCTGTCTTCGACGCGAGTGTCCTCAACTCCATCCCGCAGCATGCTACCTGCCACCATCTCAGCACAACCCTAGCCCAGCATGAGGTTGAAAAAGCCATCCGACAACTGAAGAACAACAAGGCCTCAGGAGCAGATGGAATCCCTGCCGAGGCACTAAAGCATGGCGGAGAAGCACTACTGGCGCAAATTCATTAACTCATTTTTCTTATCTGGAAGGAGGAGAGCATGCCAGGGGATCTCAGAGATGTCGTAATTGTGGCCATATTCAAGAAAGGTGACAAGTCCGATTGCGGTAATTACTGAGGAGTTTCCCTACTGTCTGCCACAGGGAAAGTCATCGCAAGAATCCTCCTCAATCGCCTTCTCCCAGTGGCCGAAGAGCTCCTCCCAGAGTCGCAATGCGGATTCCGCCCACTAAGGGGCACAATGGACATGATCTTCACCGCATGTCAATTACAAGAGAAATGCAGGGAACAGCACCAACCGCTGTACATGGCCTTCTTTGATCTCACAAAGGCCTTTGACACTGTCAACCGTGAGGGATTATGGAGTGTCCTCCTCAAATTCGGCTGCTCTCAAAACTTTGTCACCATCCTCCGCCTGGTTCACGACGACATGCAAGCCATGATCCTGACCAACGGTTCCACCACAGACCCAATTCACTTATGAACTGGAGTCAAGCAAGGCTGTGTCATCGCACCAACGCGCTTCTCGATCTTCCTTGCTGCAATGCTCCATCTCACCCTCAGTAAGCTCCCCACTGGAATGGAGCTAATTTACAGAACGGAAACAGTTCAACCTCCGTCGCCCCCAGTCCAGATCCAAGGTCATCCCATCCTCTGTCGTCGAATGACAGTATGCAGACGACGCTTGCGTCTGCGCTCACTCGGAGGTCGAACTCCAAACCATCGTCAACACCTTCACCGAAGCGTACGAGAGCATGGGCCTTACACTAAACATCCGTAAGACAAAGGTCCTCTACCAACCTGCCCCCACCACACAGTACTGCCCCCCGATTATCAAAATCCATGACAAGGCCTTGGACAATGTGGACCACTTTCCATACCTCGGGAGCCTACTGTCAACAAAGACAGACATCGATGATGAAGTCCAACACTGCCTTCAGTGTGCCAGTGGTCTTCGGTCGCCTGAGGAAGAGAGTGTTTGAAGAGCAGGACCTCAAACCCGGCACCAAGCTCATGGTCTACAGAGCAGCAGTGATACCCACCCTGCTGTATGCCTCAGAGACATGGACCATGTACAGCAGGCATTTCAAAGCACTGGAGAGGTACCACCAACAAGATCCTGCAAATCCATTGGCAGGATAGGCGCACCAATGTCAGCGTTCTTGCTCAGGCCAACATCCCCAGCATTGAAGCTTTGACCACTCTCGATCAACTCCGATGGACGGATCACATTGTCCGCATGCCCGATACGAAACTCCCAAAACAAGCGCTCTACTCGGAGCTCCGGCACGTCAAGAGAGTCCCAGGTGGGCAGAGGAAACACTTCAAGGACACCCTGAAAGCTTCCTTGAAAAAATGTAACATCCCCACGGACACCTGGGAATCCCTGGCCCAAGACCGCACAAAGTGTAGGAGGAGCATCCGGGAAGGCGCCGAACACCTTGAGTCTCTTCGCCGGGAGCAAGCGGAAGCCAAGCGCAGGCAGCGCAAAGAGCGCACGTCAACCCAAGCACCCCATCCACCTGCCCCTTCAACCACCATCTGCCCGACCTGTGGCAGAGACTGTAGGTCTCGCATTGGACTCATCAGTCACCTGCAAACTTATTTTTAATGTGGAAGCAAGTCATCCTCAGTTCCGAGGGATTGCCTAAGAAGAAGGATAAAGATGAATTTCTAATATCCCAAGGTAAATATTAAAGCGCATATAGATTGATCAACCAAGATTAAAAGACACACGATTCTATTCAGAATATTCTTTTACCTTTAACCTTTACTTGCCAGTCTCCTGTTGCAATTACACAATTTGTCCAATTTTTTACAATGGGTAATCTGGTTAATTTTGATTCAGAAATACTGCTGGAATCCTCAAAGCGCGAAGGTATCTATCCCAGGTTATGATTAATTAGATTTCATTCACATGTTTTCAAAGTCCATGTAAAGGTTACGTATACTGTGCCAATAAAAAAATCTTGTATTCTAATAAAGCACAATACAGCAAGAATTAGTTAAGAAGACTTCAATTTATCAATGAATAAAATATTAATAAGAAAAAATAGTAAACTTGCTTAAAATCTAATATTACTACTAATTACCTGGAAAAGGCTCATGATCTTGCAAATATAATGATTCAATCAAAGAGACAGAAGATCTTTTTGTAGCACTTAATGAGGCTTCAAGACCAGCAAAAAAGGACAGAGGTGTTCTTGCTTGTTGTTTTTGCTTCTCTTGTTCTGGTGACTGAACCTTTGGGGTCCACTGAATCCAAAACATAACATAATCTCCTTAAACTGGATCACTATTCCACAATTACCACAGAAAACAATGGCATATAATTACAGGGAACATATATCACTGTGCATTTAACTGCATTTTAGCAAATTGCTTCAAAGCTATTTTTTATATGTTTTGTCATGTAAAATATAAAGAGTTTTTTGTTTAAATATAAGGGCCTGGAGTTTCTGCTCGCTTGCGCTGGCTTTCCAGCACAATTCCCCGATATCGGCGTAACCGATGCAAAAGATCGCAGAATTTTAAGCGCAAATTGCGTTCAGCGCAACTCGAGTTTTGAGTTTTAAAAACATCGCACAAGAAGTAGGCCCCGCCCATATAACTAGCCACGCCCCCAGGGTGAATTAATCACCATTGGGAGTTTCGTTAATTGCGCTCGTTTGCAAGCCTTTGGTGAAGACTCCAAAAATTAACCTGGAACTTTAGGGCACAAGGACACTAATAGATACATTTTGAAAGGTTTTGAATTAATTTTTGTAATACATTTACTAAGGAACTGACTACTGTATCCCAATCTAACTAGAAAATAGTTTTGTATATTTTTTCAAAGTAATTTAAAATTGGGTTACTCACAGGTGGTGGATTGACACTGTGGTTTAAAATGCGTCTTTTTTTGTGATAAACCCATTTTCAGCTGTATTCATTAAACTTTACCAAGTTACCATAAATATATCAAGGAATATTTTATAAAGGAAAATCCAATTGCGCTGATGGCAGATTTTGCATTCGGTGACATGTAAATGAGTTTGAGCAGAAACTTGGGGAAATAAAAAAACTTTTCAAATCGGGCGCAATTCTGGGTGCAATTTGCGCCGGAATCGCCGATTGCACCCAAAGTGGAAACTCCACCCCAAAATTTTCACAAAATGACAAATAGTATCAAAAGTCTATTTTTCTTGGCTTAATGTGCATGCTGCTGGCAATGATATGTGCTAAATGTGCTAATTTTAATCAAAAGATTTTTAAACGTAATGGCAAAGTTTATATCAAATAGAAAACGATGGAATAGATGGAAATATTGCAACATCATATTCAAAAGCAAATATATAAATAAAGTATTTGTCAAAATTCCAAACCTCATTGCACCAAATTTTAAAAATCCATTAAATATAAATAGATTAGATATTCAAGGAGCAAAAAGATGCTATCTCTTTTCCAGACTAACAACATGTTGAACGAGTAGCTGTGAACACTAGGAGAGCGTGAATAGTCTCCCTTGTACCATGAAACAAACAGAGCAGACCAGTTTGTCGTCGTCGAGCTGCAGTTGGCTTGATCGTTCCCAGGTGAACCGGATGTCATGCACTATCAATTTCCATAGCAGTTCACCGATCTAGAGCACAAGTCAAAAAGCACATCTCACAGCATAAGTCATTATGCAATCTAAGCATTCATTGTCAATAATCAGTAAATAACACTGTTATCAGGTGATTTATTAAAGAAAAATAATCACACTGTAAATAAACTAAATCATTTTAATAACTTGTCATCAATAAAGGATTCATATTAAATCATGCAACACTGAAGGACAAAATAACATTCATCACCACGTTTCCATAGTGGAAGGATACATAATGGGTACAGATCTGAAATCTATCCATTTATTTAAACATAGTTTAGCCTGCAAGAAATGTCATCACACAATAAGAGTTTATCATCATCTTACTAAAATTATGACCTAAGGGTATGCTAAGCATATGTTGATGGTTGTAAACTTTTATTTTTTTTAATTGCAACAGACCTAAGGAACAGTTGCTTTGTTCTTGGGAGCACCAAGTGGGACTAAATCATAAAACTAAACGATACATTTGCCAGCTGGCAGATAGGATTGAGAGAGGGAATTAGTCAGAAAGAAAAATGTGAACAGTGCTGTGCGAATAAACAAATCCATGTGTTTGTAAATATGCTGTGCCCTGTTTGCCAGGTTACTTTTAACTTTACAGGATATTTCCAAAATATGTGACTCATTGAAGATTCATGCACATCAGAACAAGGGTTTTTTTTAAATGGGAGTTATTGCTAATTAACACTGATGTATTCCTGTGTTTATTGGGTTCGGGTTCAATGGGTAATCCTGGAAATGAATAAAAATTCTTGAATCTCCAGTTTGTAATGCTACAACCAAGATTCCCCTATTTTAGAAAGCTTGTAAGAAGGAATCAATTGTATTATTATAAGTATAAAAAGATACTATGGTAATATGGAAATAAGGGTTAATGAAAAAGGCTAATGTTCATGGGCAGATGGGAGATAGTTCCCACAAATGTACCTTACAAATGGAACACTGTCTGATGGGAGGAAGTCAATTATGAAGCACAGTAGGTGAGTGGAGCTTGTTGTAGTTTCAGGTTACTTGAGGGAGTTCATTTGATTTGTGACAGATGGACAACATCATAATATAAAACGTCCTAAGGGATTGTAATTGAAGAATCATATTCCCTCCAGTTGGAGTGATAGACTGCATAAATTGCAGATACTTAAAATAAATACCAGCAGTTCAGTTGAAAAATCTATCTGGGCCACATATGCAGCTTCCCGTAGCCATTCTCAGCTCCTTTATCTCATCTTTGAAATGACAAAGGCAATTCCAATTCTGGACACTTTCCAATCTCATCAATCTATTTGTAGGTCTCTTCTCCCCTACAGTCGCTGGTTACAGCTGCTTATAAAATTAGATATTTTCTCTTTAAAATATAAAGAATTAATTGAAAAATGGAACCAACAGCATTCCAGCCCTATTCTGGACTGAAAATGTGAATTTAAAGTATGAGAACTTATGAGGAGAGCAAGATGAAAGTTTGTAACATCTGGGAGTTTTCCTAACTGCATAGCACTGGGGAATGAACTGAGCAAAGAAACCAGAAGCACAAAGTGACCTTTAACTCAGAGGCTTTGATTTCTGTTATATCCAAGTGCTGGTTTGATGTCAGTACCTCTTTTGGCTGCAATTGTACTCTAGCCACCAGTCTCAGATTGGTAATTGTGGAGTATGATGTGCAGTTAGCAGACCAGAGATACATTGCAGGCTATGCATTTGCTGTGGGTCACACTAGGGTCAGCCACAAAAGAGCACTTTGCATGTGAGCTTGAATGTAAGCCCAGAGCTCGATACCCTGAGCAGCTCATTTTCAATTCTGGGGGGGGGGGGGAGCATTCACTTTCTCCTAACATTAAGTTTATAAAATCCAATGGACTGCCATGGCACTTTTAAAATGTGGCTTTCCATTAGGCTGGAGTTATAGTGCAGCTTATGGCAACTGCATGTATATAGTGCCTTTAGCATAGTAAAATGTCCTAAAGCACTTCACAGGAGGCTATCAGACAAAGTTTGACACCGAGCCACATAAGGAGACATTAGGACAGGTGACCAAAAGCCTGGTCCAAGAGATAGGTTTTAAGGAGCGTCTTAAACAAGGAGAGAGGCGGAGAGGTTTAGGGAGGGAATTTCAGAGCTTAGGGCCCAGGTAGCTGAAGGCACGGCCGCCAATGGTGGGGCGAAGGAAATCGGGCTGCACAAGGGGCCAGAACTGAAGGAACGCAGCGTTCTCGGTGGATTGTAGGCAATGTTCCCTCTGTGATGAAATATGTCATTCATCAGACTCTGTAGTTAACTACATACATTGTATTGCCTGCTCCGGTGCTTTACCTTGTATTGTGTATAGTGCACCGCCCCCTTTGTGTGTCGGCTCCGCCCATACCTGGCCCTACTTAAGACAAGCCCAGGCTTGTCTTGCAGCAGAACAGCAGCATGCTAGGTGAAGCCACAGGCATCTTTTCTTTGCAAATAAAAGCCTTGTTTTATTCAGTTAACTTTGAGTCTTGAAGTCATTGAGGCGCATCACCCTCTAAATTTTTTTGGCGCCACGCAGCCCCTTTAAGGCGCTGCATGGGTCATTCAAAATACTGCGCATGCGTGGTTTTTGCATTGACAAGCCGGCTGCGCGGTATCCCAGGACCGCTGCGCAGATGCACAGCTTAAAGGGAATGTTGGTTGTAGGACTTGGTTATAGAGGTTACAGAGATAGGGAGAGGTTGAGGACATGGAGGGATTTGAACACAAGAATGAGAATTTTTCAGTCTTAAAACTGGTGTGCAATGGTTTTCTGAAATGAATCTTGCACCTCCTGACTTCAGTGCACTCAAGCGTGGATCTAACTTCAAGTAATACGATGACTTTCCATTTGATACATTCTCAAAACAGCTTCACATGGAAGCAAAAGTGGTGGTAAAACAGAAACCTAATAATAGTGTGAGCTGCTTTTGCACTGTTTTCCAGTCAGAAAGCAGAGTTGTGTGAATTTACATTTATATGTACAATTCCACTCATGGAATCTAAATGCCGGTAAAATTCTTACTGTTAGAAGAGAATCGTGGGGCATAAAACCTTAAAGCAAAGATACTTTTTAAACTTTAAAATTAAATTAAATTTCACATTGCATGAGTCGCAATTATACTGCAAGTAGTGCAAAGCCAAAATAATGACAGATGATTGCTTTGTGGTGCTCCCACACAGTTTCTGAAACCCAATTGCAGAGATCGCTATAGTTATATAGCAGATTCCAAATCCAAGTGATAGCAAATAGATGTGATAATCTGACAGGTAATTCTCCCAGAGGGGAGCAGCACTCACAGGGAATAGAGCTACAGTATTGTAGTCCTGATTCCCTGATCCACGATCCCTGTGAACTCAGCTCCCCATTGGGAGCGCAGGATGCACAATTACCCCTCTCAGCTATAACTTGCCCATTAAACACGATTTTCATCAACCTAACAGCAATGAAAGGTTAGTGTCACCCGAGCTAGGGAGTTAAAGTTGAAAGAGACCCTTTTACATACATACACATTTAGTATTTTTCTTGGCAATCATATCACAGTCGATTTTGCTATTCTCAGGTATGATGCCAGCTGTCCGCAATTCTTCTAAAAGCAACTCAAATTGTGCAATAAGTTGCCGGTATGTCTGGCACCGAGCCATGCTGTGCATATGCGTGGGTGACTTTCCGGTAAAACCTAACCAAAAGGCACAGAGAAAATGTTCAGTAATTCTCAATCAGCAATTAGCAGAAAAAGCAGTTAAATGCTTACGTTCATTTAAAGATAAAATCATTATATGGATCTTTCAGTACTACATATTTCCTTACTTAAATGCGGTAAAGCTAACACTTACAGCAGTTAAATAACGCAACCGTTAAACTTTCAATTTTAGAATTGTCATAATATTACACAAACAAAAGTCATGTTTTCTATTATTCTACTTCAGATATTCTTTACGTACTCATGTACAAAAAATTGCAAGCAACAGTTATGTAAAATACTGTATGTTCAATATTTACATAACTGTGGGAATTAATAGCACATTCTGCCTCTTCATCCGTTTCTATCAATCAGTTACACTGCAACCTGCCATTTCAATTTACTGCTTATAAAAACCTACATGCAGGTGTGACCTATACACAAGACATTATAATAGTCACAAAGCAGATTAAAATTCATTTGACAGAGTTGTTTTTCTAATAGCTTTGCAAAAAACATTGCCGAGTTGTAAAGTTGAGGTCATCCAAAACTCTGCTGCCCATATCCTAACTCGCACCAAGTCCCGTTCACCCATCACCCCATGCTCGCTGACTTACATGGGCTTCCGGTTAAGAAAAGCCTCGATTTTAAAATTCTCATCCTTGTTTTCAAATCTCTCCATGGCCTCATCCTTCCCTATTTCTGAAATCTCCTTCAGCCCCACAACCCCCGAGATATCTGCGCTCCTCTTATTCTGGCCTCTTGAGCGTCTCTGATTATAATCGCTCCACCATTGGTGGCCGTGCCTTCAGCTGCCTAGGCCCCAAACTCTTGAATTCCCTCCCTAAACCTCTCCGCCGCTCTACCTCTATTTCCTCCTTTAAGACACTCCTTAAAACCTACCTTTTTGACCAATCTGCCCTAATATCTCCTTATATGGCTCGGTGTCAAATTTTGTTTTATAACGCTCCTGTGAAGCGCCTTGGGATGTTTTACTATGTTAAAGGCACTATATAAATGCAAGTTGTTGTTACGATTTTCCACACAAATATTTGAGCAATGAAAGGAATAAACCCAGCATATATAGAGAAACAAACAACTCATCATCTCCTACACTCAAATGCTACAGAGTTTTTTAAAGAAATCGATTTATTTGAGCTTACCTTCTAAAAAGGATTTCAAATGAGTGCCTACGAATAGATCTGTAAATACATTATTGAGCTGCCGGTTAAATGATGAACATCGTACATTTGCCCATGCTGTGTAGCATGTTATTCTTGACTGTAGAGGCATTTCATCAAAAATTCCCCAAATCATTAGTCTGAAATGTCTTCAATATCTGCAAATAAAAGCAAAAATTAATTAACTTCAAAAATAAGGAAATAAATGTTAACCATTTACTATCCCACTTCCCAAGTTCACTCTCTGTAACCAAACTATTCTTCGTGGTCAGCAGGGAAGATAATACAATCGATCGACTGTAGCCACAACACGAGACACTTTCACAGACCCTGGCAGCATGGTGGGATGCATGCACTGCAGTGAAGATGGCAGTGAACTGATCAGCCCTCTTTTTAATATGGTAATCTTCTACTATTTCCAGGACCCTGCAGTGCTTCCTAAAATCAAGGACCAACCAACCTGATTAGAACTGTCCTCATGCAACATACAAATCCCCCGCAGGAACATCTCTTCATTTTATTTGATACAGTTGTCCATGTTATCAGATGACAATCTAAACTTTCATAAACCTTGGGAACATGACTTGGGCCACTCAATCGTAGGAGATTGTTGGATTAAGGCACCAAGGCTGACCAACATAACCTCCAACTGCAGCAGGAGAGGGTCAGTTCAGAAGGTTTTGTCATATATACCTCATTGTACACAAACTCCAACCCTGACAAATGATTACTAATGGAACAGTGACCTAGTGCATACTTTGTTTATGACTCTACTTTCAGCCCACCTTGGAGGCCACTAGGACCTTACCATTCCTTTAGATCCAACCTATACCTTTATCCTCAGCTTCCTTACCTTTTGCTCCTAACAGCCAATTGGCTCATTCTTCTTCTTTAGTGCAACCCAACATCCCCATGCCAAATGTGGATAAAGCACCTGTGGGACATTTTCTAATCAGAGTAAATAATGCACCTGAAGCTAAGAATGTACTCGAGGGTAGGTGCCCTATTCCTGCATGCCCCAGGTCCTCATTGCTCAAGGAATCCCAATTCCAACCACTAAGTGGACAAGTCGTAGTTCCCCATCTCACACACCAACCTTCCACTGACAACAATACCCAGTGCCCTAGACCTTCTGTCCCTCCTGTTTTCCCTCCCATTGAGTGATCTTGAGATCCCAACAAGAAAAGATGCTGATCCAGCCAACAAGTGGGAAGGACAATGGCTGATGAAATTTAATGCAGACAAATGTTCAGAAAGGGAAAATAGACAACATGTGTATTCCATGGATGGAGAATTGAGCAAATTAGAGGCTCAAATACAGACATGGTGGCCATTACTGAGACATGGCTGCAAGCTAGTCATGATTGGGAGTTAAATATTCCATGTTATAAGGTCTTTAGAAAGGATAAGGAAACTGGATGAGGAGAAGGGGTAGGCTTATTGATTAAAGTTACTATTACAAAATTAGTAAGAGGATATTGATAAGGGAAATCAATCAGCGGAGTCTTTAAGGTTAGAATTGAGGAATAAGAGACTTCAAACTGTAATGGGAGTTATCTACAGGCCTCCTGATAGCAGCAATGAAGTGGCAGAATGTATTCAAAAAAGGATAGCAAACTGAGAAAAACTTTGACAATGTATAGACTTAGTGAACATAACCTGGCGATCGAAAAAGGTAGACACAGACAGACCCGGCTACCAAGAGAGGACAGGATATGCTCTCACTGCAGTCAGGGAGTGGTGGAGACAGAGATGCACTTCCTCACAGCTTGTAGAAAATATCAGGGCATAAGGGAGAATTTCTACCCAAAATTCACAAAAATATGCCCGGAATTCAGAAATTTGAATGACGACCAAAAACTCCCATACCTACTAGGGGAAGAGAGAAATTGCATAACACTAGCGGCACACTATGTTACAGCTTGCCATAAACAGAGGGACAACCAGTAAGTATAAGAAAAGAGTATATATAAATTATATGAAAGTATATATTTATACACTCAGGGATATATCTGTTTATACACTGTATGGATAGATCTGTATTTTTGTGAACAAACATGAATGTTTTCCGATGCTTTGGCAACATAAGATGTAACTTGTCATGCCAATAAAGCGATTTGAATTGAATTGAATTGAATAGAGAAAACGGGGAATTACAGATCGGTAAGCCTGACATCGGTAGTGGGGAAAATGCTAGAGTCCATTATAAAAGATGTAATAGCAGAGCACTTGGAAAACAGTGACAGGATCGGACAAAGTCAACATGGATTTACAAAATGTAAATCGTGCTTAACTAATCTACTGGAATTTTTTGAGGATGTAACTTGTAAAATAGATAAGGGAGAACCAGTGGATGTGGTGTATTTGGACTTTCAGAAGGCTTTCGAAAAGGTCCCACATAAGAGATTAGCATGTACATTTAAGGCACATGGGATTCGGGGCAAGGTATTGACTTGGATAGAGAACTGGTTGGCAGATAGAAAGCAAAGAGTTGGAATAAACGGGTCTTTTTCCGAGTGGCAGGCAGTGACTAGTGGGGTACCGCAGTGATCGGTCCTTGGACCCCAGCTATTCACAATATATATTAATGATCTAGACAAGGGAACTAGATGTAATATCTCCAAATTTGCAGACGACACAAAGCTGGGTGGGCGTGTGTGCTGTGATGAGGATGCCGAGAAACTCCAGTATGATTTGGACAGGTTGGGTGATTGGGCAGAAGCATGGCAGATGCAATATAATGTGGATAAATGTGAGGTTATCCACTTTGGTGTCAAAAACAGGAAGGCAGATTATTATCTGAATGGCAATAGATTGGGAGAAGGAGAAGTGCAACTAGACCTGGGTGTCCTTGTGCACCAGCCGCTGAAGGTAAGCATGCAGGTGCAGCAGGCGGTTAAGAAAGCAAATGGTATGTTGGCCTTCATAGCGTGAGGGTTTGAGTACAGGAACAAGGATGTCTTGCTGCAGTTGTACAGGGCCTTGGTGAGACCACATCTTGAGTATTGTGTGCAGTTTTGGTCGCCTTATCTGAGGAAGTATATTCTTGCCATGGAAGGAGTTCAGCGAAGATTCACCAGGCTGATACCTGGGATGGCAGGAATGACGTATGAGGAGAGATTGGGTAGATTGGGCTTGTACTCGCTGGAGTTTAGAAGAATGAGAGGGGATCTCATTGAAACATAAAATTCTGGCAGGACTGGACAGACTAGATGCAGGGAGGATGTTCCCGATGGTCAGGGAATCCAGAACCAGGGGTCATAGTCTAAGGATAAGAGGTAGGCCTTTTAGGACAGAGATGATGAGGAATTTCTTCACCCAGAGAGTGGTGAACCTGAGGAATTCTCTACCACAGAAGGCAGTAGAGGCCAATTCATTAAATATATTCAAGAAGGAGTTGGATATATTTCTTAAGGCTAAAGGGATCAAGGGGTATGGGGAGAAAGCAGGGTGAATTTGGATGATCAGCCATGATCGCATTGAATGGCGGAGCAGGCTCGAGGGGCCGAATGGCCTACTCCTGTTCCTATCTTTTATGTTTCTATATTAATTCAGAGAATAGAGAAGCTTGTAGCAAAAACAAAGTTATTTTAATGGGAAACTTTAATTTTCATATAGATTGGGAAGAGTGGAATAACTCAAGTCAGAAAGGTAGTGAATTGCTTGAGTGCATTCAAAGATAGTTTTCTGGGGGAATATGTTTTAGAACCAACCAGAGGGCAGGCCATACTAGATTTAGGAATGAGTAATGAGACAGATTTAAATAAATGTTCCTTTACTGTTAGATTATTAATTAACAGTGATCATAATATTATCAAATTCAACATTGGGTTTGAAAAGGAGAAACTTAATACAAAGAAAGAATGGCATTTATATAGCACCTTTCACAACCACTGGACATCTCATAGCACTTTACAGCCAATGAAGTACTGTTTGGAGTGTAGTCACTGTTGTAATGTGGGAAACACAGCAACCAATTCGCACACAGCAAGCTCTCACAAACAGCAATGTGATAATGACCAGATAATCTGTTTTTGCTATGTTGATTAAGGGATAAATATTGGCCAGGACACCAGGGATAGCTCCCCTGCTCTTCTTCGAAATAGTGCCATGGGATCTTTTACATCCACCTGAAAGAGCAAACAGGGCCTCAGTTTAGTGTCTCATCCGAAAGACCACACCTCCAACAGAGCAGCACTTATGTGCTCAAGTCCCTGGAGTGGGGCTTGAACCCATAATCTTCTGACTGAGAGACAAGTGTGCTACCCACTGAGCCACAGCTGACAGTTACTAAGATTCTAGATTTTGGTACAGCTAACGTTAACGGGATGACACAGAGACTGACGACAGCAAACTGGTCAAAACTGCTATCGGGTAAAACTACAGATAAACAGTGGAAGGTGTTCAAAAATAATTTAGCATAAGGAATATATTAGTAAGCTCCACTTACCAAATAAAACCGTCATGGTCGACAAAAAGGTCAGAGATAACATAAAACTAAAGGAAAGAGCATATGAATGTATAAAGAATAGTGTAAATCCAGGGGACTAGAAGAGATATCAAGAACAGCAAAGGAAGACAAAAAAGACAGTAAGAGCTGCAAAAAGGAATACAAAGACAAAATTGCGAGGGATATCAAGATTAACACAAAAACTTTATTACAATTATATTAGAATAAAAAGAGTAGTCAGGGGTATTGTGGGCGATTTAAAAACCAGATGGGGGTAATATTGCAAATGCAAATAAAGAAAGGCAGACTTGTTAAATAATTACTGTGTGTCATTCCAAGGAAATTAAATATGACTCAAGGACTGGAATTCACTAAAACTAACAATAGCAAGAAAACAGTATTAGAAAAAATAATGGCACTAAAGACTGACAAATCCCTAGGATATTCTGGTTTCCACCCCAGGGTTTTAAAGGAAGTAGGTGAAGAAATTGCAGATGCTTTAGCCATA
This sequence comes from Somniosus microcephalus, assembly GCF_052327205.1. Classification (NCBI taxonomy): domain Eukaryota; kingdom Metazoa; phylum Chordata; class Chondrichthyes; order Squaliformes; family Somniosidae; genus Somniosus; species Somniosus microcephalus. The sequence continues at coordinate 76,044,788 of NC_141002.1, forward strand.
ATCTTCTAAAGCTCTCTCAATTCAGGAATTGTCCCTTTAGATTGGAAAATTGCAAATGTAACTCCAGTATTTAAGAGAAAGGTGAGAGAGAGAGAAGCCTGGAAATTATAGATCTGTTGGAATTTATAATTAAGGATAGAGTGACCGAGCACTTCGAGAAATTTGAGCTGATTGGAGAGGGCCAACAACAATTTGTAACGGGTAGGTCATGTCTAACAAACCTAATTGAATTTTTTGAGGAAGTAACTAAAATAGTAGACGGGGGAATGTCTATGGATGTAGTTTATAGGGATTTCCAAAAGGCATTTGATAAGGTTTTACATAAGAGAATGTTAGCTAAAATGAAAGCTCAGGGAATTGAAGGTAAATTAATATTGGCCCAGAAATTCGGGTCGGAGGCTTCCCGTGGGTGCAAGCTTCCGACCTGCACTTACCTAGCGCGCCGGCCGTTGTGCTGTGGGCCCGCGTGGGATTCCGATCCTGGGCCTGCTCCAACTGCCGCCGCGCAGTGCTTGCGTATCCCAGGGGCGCAGTTAGTTCGAAGCGTCCCCTGGGATCATGTGGGCCATAGAGAGCCAATCGTAGCAGGGAATCTCTATTCATAGATTTGACAGGAAGACCTGTCAAATCTATGATTAGAGTTCAGCCCCAAAACATAACTAAAACTAAAATAAATAAAATAACATCACATTTTTAAAATAACTATAAATTCCATAAAATAACTATTTTAAACAATAATTTAAATTTTTGAAAAAATAATTAGTTTTTAGCGGGGCTAAAAATAAACTTACCTTTCTTTAAAGTATTTAAAAATAATAAACCTGATGGAAAAATGTTTTAATTTTACTTAATTCACCACTTACCTTGTTAAAAGCAGTCCTTGTGACTGCTTTTTAAAAGCGTAGCTCCTGGAGACTTAACCTCCCGGAGAAATCGGGAAAAAAAAGGAAGTTCCAGGCGTACACGCTGCCTCTCCGGCACACGCGTTCGACCTGTGAACCCCTTCCTTTAAGGGAACGGAAGTTCCGGTTTCCCATGCATGCGCAGCGCATGCACGAAACCGGCACGTTCGTTGGGCCTATGTGTGAGTACCCAGCGCATAGTCGCCCATGGGGACCCGAATTTCTGGCCCATTGTACTGGTTAGGAGATTGGTTAGGCAGTAGAAGACAGAGAGTAGGGATAATGTATATGTACTTGAATTGGAAGGAAGTGACTAGTGGTATCCTACAAGGATCTGTGCTTGGGCCTCAGCTATTCATTATAGAAACATAGAAGATAGGAGCAGGAGTAGGCCATTCGGCCCCTCGAGCCTGCTCCGCCATTTAATGAGATCATGGCTGATCATCCAAATTTAGTACCCTGCCCCTGCTTTCACCCCATATCCTTTGATCCCTTAAGCCTCAAGAAATATATCCAATTCCTTGAATATATTTAATGAATTGGCCTCAACTGCCCTGTGTGGCAGAGAATTCCACAGGTTCACCACTCTCTGGGTGAAGAAATTCCTCCTCATCTCTGTCCTAAATGGCTTACCCCTTATCTTTAGACTGTGACCCCTGGTTCTGGACTCCCCCGCCATCAGGAACATCCTTCCTGCATCTAGTCTGTCCAGTCCTGTTAGAATGTTATAAGTTTCAATGAGATCCCCTCTCATTCATCTAAACTCTAGCGAATATAAGCCTAATCGACCCAATCTCTCCTCATTCGTCATTCCTGTCATCCCAGGTATCAGTCTGGTGAATCTTTGCTGCACTCTCTCCATGGCAAGAACATCCCTCCTCAGATAAGGTGACCAAAACTGCACACAATACTCAAGGTGTGGTCTCACCAAGGTCCTGTACAACTACAGCAAGACATTCTTGCTCCTGTACTCAAATCCTCTCACTATGAAGGCCAACATACCATTTGCCTTCTTAACCGTCTGCTGCACCTGCATGCTTACCTTCAGCGACTGGTGCACAAGGACACCCAGGTCTCGTTGCACTTCCCCTTCTCCCAATCTATTGCCATTCAGATAATAATCTGCCTTCCTGTTTTTGCCGCCAAAGTGGATATCCTCGCATTTATCCAGATTATACTGCATTTGCCATGCATCTGCCCAATCACCAACCTGTCCAAATCGTACTGGAGTTTCTCTGCATCCTCCTCACAGCATACATGTCCACCCAGCTTTGTGTCGTCTGCAAACCTGGAAATATTACATCTAGTTCCCTTGTCTAGATCATTTATATATATTGTGACTAGCTGGGGTCCTAGCACCGATCCCTGCGGTACCCCACTAGTCACTGCCTACCACTCGGAAAAAGACCCGTTTATTCCAACTCTTTGCTTCCTGTCTGCCAACCAGTTCTCTATCCAAGACAGTACCTTACCCCCAATCCCATGTGCTTTAACTTTACACGCTAATCTCTTATGTGGGACCTTATCGAAAGCCTTCTGAAAGTCCAAACACACCACATCCACTGGTTCTCCCTTATCTATTCTGCCAGTTACATCCTCAAAAAATTCCAGTAGATTAGTCAAGCATGATTTACCTTTTGTAAATCCATGTTGACTTTGTCCGATCCTGTCACTGTTTATAAAGTGCTCTGCTATTACATCTTTTATAATGGACTCTAGCATTTTCCCCACTACCGATGTCAGGCTTACCGATCTATAATTCCCCATTTTTTCTCTACCACCCTTTTTAAATAGTGGGGTTACATTAGCTATCCTCCAATCCATGGGAACTATTCCAGATTCTTTAGAATTTTGGAAGGTTACCAGCAATGCATCTACTATTTCTAGGGCCACTTCCTTAATACCCAAGGATGTAGATTATCAGGCCCTGGGGATTTATCGGCCTTCAATGCCGTCAATTTCCCTAACAGCATTTCCCTACAAATACTGATTTCATTCAGTTCCTCCCTCTCATTAGACCCTATGTTCCCCGACATCTCTGGGAGGTTATTTGTGTCCTCCTTTGTGAAGACAGAACCAAAGTATGTATTTAATTGGTCTGCCATTTCTTTGTTCCCCATTATAAATTCCCCTGATTCTGACTGCAAGGGATCAAGCTTGACTTCGCCAATCTTTTTCTCTTCACATATCTATGGAAGCGTTTACAGTCAGTTTTTATATTCCCTGCAAGCTTACTCTCAATCTATTTTCCCCCTCTTAATCAATCCCTTTGTCCTCCTTTGCTGAATCCTAAACTGCTCCCAATCCTCAGGTTTGCTGCTTTCCCTGGCCAAATTATATGTCCTCTCCTTGGATCTTATGCTATCCCTAATTTCCCTTGTTAGCCACAGTTGAGTCACCTTTTTTGTTTTATTTTTATGCCAAACAGGGATGAATAAATTCTGTAGTTCATCCATGCGATCTTTAAATGTTTGCCATTGCCTATCCACCGTCAACCCTTTAAGTAACGCTCCCCAATCCGTCCTGGCCAACTCGTGCCTTATATTTATTGATGACTTAGATAACACAATAGAGAGCTATATATCCAAGTATGCCAAAGACACAAAAATTGGTGGTATACTAAATAGTGTAGTTGGGAGCATAACATTACAAAAAGATATTGATAAAGTAAGTGGATGAAACTATGACAGATGGATTTCAACACAGGTAAGTATAAGGCCATCCATTTTGGACCAAAAAAGGATAGATCCAAGTATTATTGAAATGGTGAAAAGCTAGGAACAGTGGAGGGCCAAAGAGATTTAAGGGCCCATGTACACAGACCACTAAAATGTAGTAGTCAGGTACAAAAATTAATCAAAAAGGCTAATGGAATGTTAGCCTTAATAACTAGAGGGCTAGAATATAAAGGGGAGGGAGTTTTGCCAAAGCTATACAAAGCCCTGATTAAATCAAATCTTGAATACTGTGTACAGTTCTGTGCACTGCACCTTACAAAGGATATATTGGCCTTGGAAGGAGTGCTGCACAGATTCTTCAGAATGTTATGAGGGCTCCAAGGGTTAGACAATGAGGAGAGATTACATAAACTAGGCTTGTATTCCCTGGAATATAGAAGGTTAAGGGGTGATTTGATTGAGATTTTTAGGATTTCGAAAGGAATTGATAGGGTAGAGAGAAACTTTTTCTGCTGGTGGGGGAAGTCTAGGACAAGGGGACATAACCTTAAAATCAGAGCCAGGTCATTCAGGAGAGAAGTTAGGAAACACTTCTTCATGCAAAGCGTGGAACCCTTTCCCAAAAAAAGAGATGCGTGCTCAATTAATAATTTTAAAACTGAGATCGATAGATTTTTGCTAGACAGGGGTATGGAAGGATATGGCGCCAAGGCAGATGGATGGAATTAACATACAGATCAGGCATGGTCTCATTGAATGGCAGAACAGGCTCAAGGGGCTGAATGGCCTACTCCTGTTCCTATGTTCCTCTGATGGTGAACTAGCTAAGGGTGAAGCTGAAGGAAAGCTAGTCTTAGACTTGACACTAAACATATCCAGCCAATGCAATCAACCAAGCTACATAGCCAAAACAATAGAATATAAGTCAAAGGAAATAATGATCAAACTGTATAATACTCAGGCCAGACAACACCTGGAGTACTGTGTCAAGTTCAGGACATCAAGAAACAAGAGGGACATTTAAGTGTTGGAGGCAGTGCAGAGAAGGGCCACATCACTGATCCCCAGTGTCATGGGTCTGAGCAGTGAGAAAAGATTGAATATACTTGGGCTTTTCAGCCTGGGAAGGAGGCATCTGAGAGGTGATGTTATTGGGCATAGAAACAGTCAACACAGAACAGGAGTAGAACTAGGGGGCGTGAGTTCAAACTAGTAAAAGGTAATTTTTCGATTGATATCAGGAAATTCTTCTTCACACAGATTGAGTAGTGGAGGCAAATACTCTGGAGTAATTTAAGAAAGACTTGGATGCTACAAATGAGAGGGGGAAGACTAGGATCCCTCTGGATGGATGAATTAAGATGGACCGAATGACCATCCTCATCTGTGATTATCTTGTGAGGAACTTCTTACTTGCAAACTAGATTTTCGGCTTTGAAAGCTGGGGTAGCTTCTTCCTGATCCATGGAGAAGGGGGCACGCTATACCTTGAGCCTCTGACCTATCAATTGAGAATATTCCATCCCAATGTTTCCTATTCTCTTTTCACAAAAAACATCTTCCATCATTTCTCATGACAGTAATTCACCTTAAACATCGCAGTGACCTTTAATGACCAACTGAGATCACAATTACCGTTCGTGTCGCACTATTACGATCTCGAGAGGAAACGCTGGACTTGCGCTGCTGAGCTCTGCAAGCTGAAGTGTCGGGAGACGGGATCGGGAGCAGCTCGCAACTTTCCGGAAAAGACAACATTCGCAGCCTCCCGGCAACCGCGGGGGACTTCTGTCCTTCCGATTGGTGCACATCTCGCCGATTTACGCGTCAGAGAGAGAGAGAGATAGGTGGAGCATTGTTTGCGGTTACTATGACTGCGTAAGAATCCGCTCTGTTCCAACTCGCCACTTCAGTGGAATTTTACTCACGATCTCCCTTCTTCTTTCTATCCTTTGTTCCAGTCAATTCTTGCACTGGTTGTCAATCTCCCGAGCATCAGTCGTGCTGTAACATCCCCAGCATTGCATCACACACGTTTGTGCCTATTGTTGTTACCAGAACGTTTAAATAAACAAAGGAAAAAATTGCAGTGTTCTCACAGCAGGGATAATTTATAGCTAATAATGGCTATTTGATTAAGATTGTAATTTGGAGGGGTTCAGGTGACATTTTTAAAAAATTCATTGATGGGATGTGGGCGTCGCTGGCTAGGCCTGCATTTAGTGCCCATCCCTAATTGCCCTTGAGAAGATGGTGGTGAGCCGCCTTCTTGAACCGCTGCAGTCCATATGGTGTAGGTACACCCACAATGCTGTTAGGAAGGGAGTTCCAGGATTTTGGCCCAGCGACAGTGAAGGAACGGCGATACAGGTCCAAGTCAGGATGGTGTGTGGCTTGGAGCGGAACTTGTAGGTGGTGATGTTCCCATGCGTCTGCTGCCCTTGTCCTTCTAAGTGGTAGAGGTCGCAGGTTTGGAAGGTGTTGTTGAAGGAGCTTTGGCGAGTTGCTGCAGTGCATCTTGTAGATGGTACACACTGCAGCCACAGTGCGCCGGTGGTGGAGGGAGTGAATGTTGAAGGTGGTGGATGGAGTGCCAATCAAGCGGGCTGCTTTATCCTGAATGGTGTCGAGCTTCTTGAGTGTTGTTGGAGCTGCACTCATCCAGGCAAGTGGAGAGTATTCCATCACACTCCTGACTTGTGCCTTGTAGATGGTGGAAAGGCTTTGGGGAGTCAGGAGGTGAGACACTCGCCACAGAATTCCCAGCCTCTGGCCTGCTCTTGTAGCCACAGTATTTATATGGCTGGTCCAGTTCAGTTTCTGATCAATGGTAACCCCCAGGATGTTGATAGTCGGTGATTCAGCGATGGTAATGCCATTGAATGTCAAGGGGAGATGGTTAGGGTCTCGCTTGTTGGAGATGGTCATTGCCTGGTACTTGTGTGGTGCGAATGTTACTTGCCACTTGTCAGCCCAAGTCTGAATGTTGTCCAGGTCTTGCTGCATATGGACACAGACTGCGTCAGTATCTGACGAGTCTCGAATGGGGCTGAACAGTGTGCAATCATCAGCGAACATCCCCACTTCTGACCTTATGATGGAGGGAAGGTCATTGATGAAACAGCTGAAGATGGTTGGGCCTAGGACACTGCCCTGAGGAACTCCTGCAGTGATGTCATGTGATTGAGATGAATGACCTCCAACAACCACAGCCAACTTCCTTTGTGCTAGGTATGATTCCAACCAATGGAGAGTTTTCCCCTTGATTCCCATTGACTTCAGTTTTGCTGGGGCTCCTTGATGCCACACTCGATCAAATGCTGCCTTGATGTCAAGGGCAGTCACCCTCACCTCACCTCTTGAGTTCAGCTCTTTTGTCCATGTTTGGGCCAAGGCTGTAATGAGGTCAGGAGCTGAGTGGCCCTGGCGGAACCCAAACTGGGCGTCAGTTAGCAGGTTATTGCTGAGTAAGTGCCGCTTGATAGCACTGTCGATGACACCTTCCATCACTTTGCTGATGATTGAGAGTAGACTGATGGGACGGTAATTGGCCGGGTCGGATTTGTCCTGCTTTTTGTAGACAGGACATACTTGGGCAATTTTCCACATTGCCGGGTAGATGCCAGTGTTGTAGCTGTACTGGAACAGCTTGGCTAGGGGGCGCAGCTAGCTCTGGAGCACAAGTCTTCAGTACTATTGCCGGAATGTTGTCAGGGCCCATAGCCTTTGCAGTATCCAGTGTCTTCAGCCGTTTCTTGACATCACGTGAAGTGAATTGAATGGGCTGAAGACTGTCATCTGTGATGCTGGGGACCTCAGGAGGAGGCTGAGATGGATCATCCACTCGGCACTTCTGGCTGAAGATAGTTGCAAATGCTTCAGCCTTGTCTTTTGCACTCACGTGCTGGGCTCCACCATCATTGAGGATGCGGATATTTTTGGAGCCTCCTCCTCCTGTTAACTGTTTAATTGTCCACCACCACTCACGACTGGATGTGGCAGGACTGCAGAGCTTTGATTTGATCCGATGGTTGTGAGATCGCTTAGCTCTGTCTATCGCATGTTGCTTCCGTTGTTTGGCATGCAAGTAGTCCTGTGTTGTAGCCTCACCAGGTTGACACCTCATTTTTCGGTATGCCTGGTGCTGTTCCCGGCATGCTCTCCTGCACTCTTCGTTAAACCAGGGTTGATCTCCCGGCTTGATGGTAATGGTAGAGTGAGGGATATGCTGGGCCATGAGGTTACAGATTGTGGTTGAATACAATTCTGCTGCTGCTGATGGCCCACAGTGCCTCATGGATGCACAGTTTTGAGTTGCCAGATCTGTTCGAAATCTGTCCCATTTAGCACGGTGGTAGTGCCACACAACACGGTGGAGGATATCCTCAACATGAAGACGGGACTTCGTCTCCACAAGGACTGTGCGGTGGTCACTTCCACCAATGCTGTCATGGACAGATGCATCTGCAACAGGTAGATTGGTGAGGACGAGATCAAGTAGGTTTTTCCCTCTTGTTGGTTCCCTCACCACCTGTCACAGACCCAGTCTGGCAGCTATGTCCTTTAGGACTCGGCCAGCTCGGTCAGTTGTGGTGCTACCGAGCCACTCTTGGTGATGGACATTGAAGTCCCCCACCCAGAGGACCTCAAAGGTCCAGAGGTTTATAAACTTCATTTTAGAATAGATTCGATTAATGCCAAGAAATTATTCCCAGATTTTTAAAGCATTGGCTTTAAATATTACAGCATCCGCAGTATTTTGCTATTGTTTTAAATATTATGGGGTTGTTTTATTCAATCTTGTGTCTATTTTACGGAGAGCAGCAGCTGTGTACATGCTGCCCGTGTCCTCCAGGTCAATGGCAATTTTCACTTTGATTTCTAATTTTATATCCAAGTCACTTCAGTGCTTGGATACAATTTTAAAGTGATCCAATAGGAATAAATCACTTACAGTTACATGCATTTTGTTACGTGGAGACATAGTTTTGAATTTGCAATTTATTTAGGCATGAACTGAATTTAATTTCACATTTAACTAAAGAACTTGTTATTTAATAAAGCGCCTTTCACATTCTCAAGACATCTCAATGTGCTTCATAGCTGATAAATTACTTTTTCAAGTGTAGTCCCTGTTGTTCTGTAGTCAAACATGACAGTCATTTGTGCAAAATAAGATCGCACAAACAACAGAGATAAATGACCAATCTATTTTTAAGGTGCTGGGTAAGATAAATGTTGGCCAGCACACTAGAACTCCCTACAACAATACTGCGGATGCTGGAAATCTGAAATAAAAACAGAAATTGCTGGAAATACTCAGCAGGTCAAGCAGCATCTGTGGGGAGAGAAACAGAGTTTAACGTTTCAGGTCGATGACCCTTCCTCAGAACTGGAAAAAGCTGGAGATGGAACAGGTTTTTAAGCAAGTGTAGGGGCAGGGAAAGGGGGGAGGGGAGGAAAGAACAAAAGGGAAGGTCTGTGATAGGATGGAAGGCAGGAGAGATGAAGAGAAATTAAGAGATGGTGCAAGACAAAATGCGATGGTAATGGGACAAGTTAAGAAACATAAAAGATGGCTCTAGATGAAGTGTAAACGGCACTGGCAGAATGAAAGACAGCTGCCATGTGGGAGGGAGAAAAAAATAAATAAAAATAAAAATAATGGCCCAGAAATTCGGGTCTCCACGGGTGAGTACGCACGGGGTACTCACCCGTAGGCCCAATGGAAGTGCCGGTTTCCTGCATGCACTGCACATGCGCGGGAAACCGACACTTCCGTTCCCCTGAAAGCAGGGGTTCAGAGGTCGAACGCATGCGCGGGGGAGGCTGCGCGTGCGCATCGAACTTCAGGTTTTTTTTGCAGGTTTTCCCAGGAAGGTAAGTCTGCAGAAGTTAGACATGTAAAAAGCAGTCGCAAGGCTTGCTTTTTACAAGGTAAGTGGTGAATTAATTAAAATTAAAACATTTTTTCCACAGGTTTATTATTTTTAAATACTTTAAAGCAAGGTAAGTTTATTTTTTAGCCCCGTTAGAAAATAAAATTATTTTTTTCAAAAACTTAAATTATTGTTTAAAATAGTTATTTCATGTAATTTATAGTTTATTTAAAAAATGTGATTTAAAAAAAATGTATTTGAAGATTTAGTGATGTTTTGTAAGAAGAAGGGGCCCGTAGTATTTCTAAGTTTGACAGCACTTCCTGTCAGACTTATGAATGGAGCATTCCCTGCTCCAATTGGCTCTCCATGGCCCACGTGATCCCAGGGGATGCATTGAACTAACTGCGCCCCTGGGATATGCATGCACTGCGCGCCGGCAGCTGGAGCAGGCCCAGGATCGGAATTCCACGCGGGCCCACAGCTCAATGGCCAGCGCGCAAGGTAAGTGCAGGTCGGGGGCTTGCACCCGCGGGAAGCTCCCGACCCGAATTTCTGGGCCAATAAAATAAATGGAAAAAAAAAGGATGGGGCAGAGGTTATGATCTGAAATTGTTGAACTCCATGTTAAGCCCAGAAGGCTGTAAAGTGCCTAATCGAAAGATGAGGTGCTGTTCCTCGAGCTTACGTTGAGCTGCATTGGAACAATGTAAGAGGCCAAGGATGGTGAAGTCTGAGTGGGAGTGGGGCGGAGAATTAAAGTGACAGGCGACTGGAAGCTCGGGGTCACCGTTATGGACTGAACGGAGGTGTTCTGCAAAGCAGTCACCCAATCTGCGTTTGGTCTCCCCAGTGTAGAGGAGACCGCATCATGAGCAGCGAATACAGTATATTAAATTGCAAGAAGTACAAGTAAATCACTGTTTCACCTGGAAGGAGTGTTTGGGGCCCTGGACAGTGGGAAGGGTGGGGGTAAAAGGGCATGTGTTGCATCTCCTGCACTTGCACGGAAAGGTGCCAGGCGAAGGGGAAGGGGTGTTGGGGGTGATAGAGGAGTGGGCCAGGGTGTCGCGGAGGAAGCGGTCCCTTCGGAATGCTGAAAAGGGAGGTGAGGGGAAGATGTGTTTGGTTGGTGGTGAGATCATGCTGGAGGTGGCAGAAATGGCGGACGATGATCCGTTGAATATGGAGGCTGGTGAGGTGAAAGGTGAGGACAAGGGGAACCCTATCGTGGTTCCAGGAGGGAGGGGAAGGGGTGAGAGCAGAAGTGCGGGAAATAGAACTAGAACTCCCTGTTCATCTTCAAATAATGACATGGGATCTTTCATGTCCACCTAAACAGGCAGACAGGACCTTGGTTTAATATCTTACTATGTCTTGCAAATCCATGTTTGAATCCCTCCATTCAGGTTTCTGCCCTTGCCACAGTACCGAAATGGCTCTGATCAAAGTCACAAATTACATCATTTGTGACTGTGACAAAGGTAAACTATCCCTCTTCATCTTCTTGACTTGTCTGCAGCCTTTGACACGGTTGACCACTCCATCCTTCTCCAATGCCTCTCCACCATCGTCTAGCTGGGTGGGACTGCATTCACCTGGTTCCATTCTTATCTATCTAATCTTAGCCAGAGAATCACTTACAATGGCTTCTCTTCCCACTGCCGCATCGTTACCTCTGGTGTCCCCCAAGGATTTATCCTTGGCCTCCTCTTATTTCTCATCTACATGTTGCCCCTTGGCGACATCATCTGAAAACACAGCATCAGTTTCCACATGTACGCTGACAGCACCCAACTTTACCTCACCACCACTTCTCTTGACCCCTCCACGGTTTCTAAATTGTCAGACTGCTTGTTCGACATCCAGTTCTGGATGAGCAGAAATTTTCTCCAATGAAATATTGGGAAGACCGAAGCCATTGTTTTCAGTCCCCTCCACAAACTCCGTTCCCTAGCCATTGACTCCATGCCTCTCCCTAACATCTGTCTGAGGCTGAACCACAGAGTTCACAACCTTGGTGTCGTAATTGACCCTGAAATGAGCTTCCGACCCCATATCCGCAGCATAACTAAGACCGCCTATTTCCACCTCTGTAACATCGCCCGACTCCGCCCTTGCCGCTGCTGAAACCCTCATCCATGCCTTTGTTACTTCTAGACTTGACTATTCCAACACACTCCTGGCTGGCCTCCCACATTCGGCCCTTCGCAAACTTGAAGTCATCCAAAACTCGGCTGCTAGTGTTCTAACTCGCACCAAGTCCTGTTCACCCATCACCCCTGTGCTCGCTGACCTACATTGGCTCCCGGTTAAGCAACGCCTTGATTTCAAAATTCTCATCCTTGTTTTCAAATCCATTCATGGCCTCACCCCTCCCTATCTCTGTAATCTCCTTCAGCCCCACAATGACCCTGAGATATCTGTGCTCCTTTAATTCTGCCCTCTTGAGCATCCCTGATTATAATTGTAGTGTATGTACCTTTAAGAGAGAACTACTTTTACAGCTCCTGTATACTGTAGTACCGGCAGTGACCACACCTGTATATAAGCCTTGAGCATGCCTCTGTACCCCAGTCTTGAGACTACCCTACTCCAGTAAATACCTGTTGATTGTTAAGTTACAGCATCCGTGTGGTTATTGAAAAACATCATACTCTCAGAATCACGGATCTAACAGTGACGACGAGTGCCGATTCTAATCTACCTGCAACTCTGCATTTCCCTTCGAGGATTCGCTCCGGGAGGGCGGTGGAAGAAAGTCGAGGCCAGAAACACGGGCGTCGACCACGAGCAACCGCCCAGTCGTCCGGCAGAGAGTGAACATCGCAGGGGAGGCTGTGGAGAGCCGGGCTTGGTTCACCAGCCACGACGATCAGTAATAGACTGACGACAGGTACAGCGCAGACCCTTCCCGGACAGTGGTGGCTGGAGCCGACCGACGGCAGAGAGAAAGCTGAGCAGCGTCGACGGGGTAAGACAGAGGGTGAAGCGCGCAGGGCACAGCTGGGGGTTGAAAACCGAGCGGCGTCGAGGAAAAACAAAACGGAGAGAGAGAGGGTAAAGCAACAGCCGGGTTCAGGACTGAGCGGCGGAAACGGGAAAGGTGCACAAAAAAAAAAGAACGCGCAGAGCACAGCCAGGGCTCAAGGGCTGAACAGTGTCCGCGGGGAGAAGAAGGGAGAGCGCGGGAGACGCCATTGAGCCGCGGAGAAGAAGGAAGAGCGCGGGAGATGCCATTTTTAGAAGCCGCAGCGGAGAAGAAGGGCGAGCGCGGGAAGGAAGGAAAGCGCGGGAGACGCCATTTCGTGCCAGCGGAGAAGAAGGAAGAGCGCGGGAGACGCCATTTTTGACAGTTAAATCACACCCAGGGATGCCGAAGAGTGGCAGTATCTCTACGTTCGACAATGAAGTCGAAGATAGGGCGACATATGTGGAACTTATTGAGGTGTACTGCAGGGCGAATGAAGTGCCAGATGCTAGGAAAGCACTGGTTTTGATAAATTCCATGGGTGCAAAAACTTATGGGTTACTGCAAAACCTAATAACCCCAGAGAAGCCTGTGAACAAGAATTTCGAAAGCATAGTAGAAATCCTACAGGACCACTTAAACCCCACACCGCTGCTGATAGCAGAACGATTTAAGTTCCATAAAAGGAACCAACACAAAGATGAAAGCAATTCTGAGTACCTAACGGAACTGCGCAAGCTATCGAAACACTGCCAGTTTGGAGCGGGACTAGCAGATACGTTAAGGGACAGGTTTGTGTGTGGGCTGCAAAGTGAAGGAACCCAGAAACGGCTTCTATCAGAAAAGGATCTTACGCTGGACAAGGCTTTCAGTATGGCAGTATCACACGAAGCAGCCGCAAGGGGCGCTGCAGAGATACAACGGAGACCGCAAGAATATGGCACCAATGAAATGTCCTATGGAACAGGGAAGTGCTATCGCTGCGGCAGAACAACACATGACCAGAAGGATTGTTGGTTCAAGGACCAAGTGTGCAGACAGTGTGGAAAAGCAGGACACATAGCAAGAGTCTGCAGGTCTGGGAAGAAAACCAACAGTAAGAAATCTCCACAGGAGAAGTACAAAAAGGTACACCAGGTGATGGACAGTAGTTCAGACGAACAGAAAAGTGACACAGACTCCGGAAGCAAGGAGCTGGGTTGTCTGAAACTACATAAGGTAACCAAAATGGAGGATCACCAGACTATCTGGGTTACACTCAAGATAGACGGAGTCCAAGTGAAAATGGAATTGGACACAGGATCAGCCCTAACAGTCATAAACCAAAGGAACTACAAGCGGCTATTTTCACATATACCCTTGAAAGCTACAGAGATTGTCTTGAAGACGTACACGGGGCAAAAAGTCTACCCCAAAGGAAAAATAAGGGTGAAAGTGATAAATAAAGGCCAGGAAATACCTAAAATGGATATATATGTATTGCCAGATGGAGGACCACCACTGCTAGGATGTGAATGGATCCGGAAGATACAATTAGATTGGCATTCCATACAGGCACTGAAGGTTGAGGCCAAAAAGGATGACGACGTCACACCTGGACGACTGTCAAAAATGCCAACTGATGCAAAAGAAGTGTTCCAGGAGGGACTCGGAACACTAAAAGGCATAACAGCAACGATTAAAATAGAGGAAAATGCAAGCTCAAAGTTTCTTAAGGCCAGACCAGTGCCTTATGCGATCAGACCAGCTGTCGAAGCAGAGCTGGAAGGGTTGGAACGTTCAGGAGTACAGTCCAAAGTAGACTGGAGCAAGTGGGCTACACCCATTGTTCCTGTAATGAAGAGGTCGTTGAGTTATACGCCTGGGGAACCAAAGAAGGTCCGCATCCGTGGGGTTTTTAAGGTGACAGTGAACCCAGTCCTTCACACGGTACAATATCCGCTTCCACGAATTGAGGATATTTTTGCCTCGCTATCTGGAGGTAAACGCTTCACCAAAATTGATCTAACCCAGGCGTACTTGCAAATGGAGGTAGAAGAAGCCTCGAAACAATACCTTACGATTAACACTCATAAAGGTCTTTATCAATACAATCGGCTGGTGTTCGGGGTAGCATCGGCTCTGGCTATTTGGCAAAGGGCGATGGATCAAGTCTTGCAAGGGATTCCAGGGACTCAGTGTTATTTGGACGACATCCTGGTCACGGGCGAAAATGACAGTGATCACCTCGCCAACTTGGAGAAGGTGCTCACCAGATTAAAGGAATATGGGCTACGAGCTAATCGCTACAAGTGCGAGTTTTTCCAGAAGCGGATCTCGTATTGTGGCCACGTCATCGATGAAGAGGGGTTACATAAGTCCCCTGAATAGATTGAGGCAGTAGTCAAGGCTCCAGCACCGGAAAATGTGTCACAACTGAGGTCGTTCCTCGGGCTGGTAATCTACTACCATAAGTTCTTACCAAATTTGTCCACGGTATTACACCCACTGAACACCCTACTGCAAACAGGGGTACCATGGAAGTGGAATGACGAACGTAGACAAGCTTTCCAGAAGTGTAAAGAATTGATCACATCAAAAGAGGTGTTGGCCCATTTCAACCCAGCACTACCAATTCATTTGGCATGTGATGCATCACCCTATGGTATTGGAGCGGTGCTGTCGCACAAATTCCCAGACGGGTTGGAGAGGCCAGTAGCCTTTGCGTCTCGGTCACTAACCTCAGCCGAGCGCAACTACGCCCAGATTGACAGGGAGGCCTTCAGCCTAGTATGGGGAGTAAAAAAATTCAACCACTATCTGCATGGGCAGAAGTTCACCTTGCTGACTGACCACCAACCACTTGTCTCCATCTTTAATCCTAAGAAGGCCGTTCCAGTGATGACTGCACAACGGTTACAAAGATGGTCCCTGTTTCTAGGGGCGAATCAATATGAAATAGAATATAAAGGCACGAAACAGCATGGAAACGCTGATGGGCTATCGCGCCTGCCACTGCCTACTGTGGAGGAAGCACCAGCAGTGGACCCTATCGAGATATTTTATTCGTCAATAATTGAACGATTGCCAGTAACGAACGCGGATATAGAGAAGGAGACCCGCAATGATCCGACGCTGTCTCGGGTATATGATTTGACAGTGAGGGGATGGCCAACACATGGTGACTCACTGTTGCCAGCATTCTCATCCAGAAGAGAACAGCTGTCAGTATGCCAGGGGACAGTGATGTGTGGATCCAGAGTGGTGATTCCACCCAAGTTAAGGGAGAGAGTGCTAAATGAGCTACATGAAGGTCATCTGGGGGGAGTGAAAATGAAAAGCCTTGCTAGGGCTTATGTGTGGTGGCCGGGAATCGATCAACAAATCGAAGACCTAACCAAGAGCTGCTCAGGATGCCAGAAGGTCCAAAATGCACCACCACATGCCCCTCTACATCCATGGGAGTGGCCCTCCTCTCCATGGCAATGGGTGCATATTGATTTTGCTGGTCCATTCATGGACTCAATGTTCTTAATAGCAGTGGATGCTCATTCAAAGTGGCCTGAGGTGATAAAAATGTCCTCAACCACTACAGAGAAAATAATTGCAGTCCTACGGACCATATTTGCCAGAAACGTCTTGCCAGAGCAGATTTGCTCTGATAATGGACCACAGTTTGTGTCCGAAGAGTTTCAAAAATTTAGGAGAAGAAATGGGGTAAGGCATTACACATCCGCCCCGTATCATCCAGCCACAAATGGATTGGCTGAGAGGTTCGTACAAACCTTTAAGAAGGCGATAAAGGCCATGTGCAACGATGAAATTCCACTACAGCATAAGGTGGACAATTTCTTATTAGCCTACTGAAACGCGACACATGCAGTTACCAACCAAACCCCGGCCATGATGTTCTTTAACCGAAGGTTGCGATCTCGTCTGGACTTGCTTAGACCAAATGTGCGAAGAAATGTTGAGGATAAACAATTCCAGCACATCAATGAGAAGCCAACAAGGAGCTTCAATGTAGGACAACCAGTCTTGGCCCGTGACTACCGAACAGAGAAATGGCAACCCAGAACGATATGCACACGACAGGGGCCATTAATGTACACAGTGGATGTCGGGGAGAACATTGTGAGACGCCACGTTGATCAGATCTTAGCGTCACAGGAACGAGTCAACCCCATGTCTTGCGTACCTGGGGATGAACCCGACATACCGGTAGCATCTACCTCCGAACCAGTAGCAGTGGAACCCGATGAACTAACCGATAAAAAGGGGCCAGAATCGCCTCCGCACCAAGAACAAGAACCTCAGGAAAGGCGCTATCCCAAAAGGATCAGGAAGCTGCCCCAAAGACTGAATCTATAAATGGACTATTGTTGTTTAATGTACATGTTAAAGTGTTAATTGTTATTTGAATATTATGGGTACTACTAATCTAAAAGGGGAGGAATTGTAGTGTATGTACCTTTAAGGGAGAACTACTTTTACAGCTCCTGTATACTGTAGTACTGGCAGTGACCACACCTGTATATAAGCCTTGAGCATGCCTCTGTACCCCAGTCTTGAGACTACCCTACTCCAGTAAACACCTGTTGATTGTTAAGTTACAGCATCCGTGTGGGTATTGAAAAACATCATACTCTCAGAATCACAGATCTAACAATAATCACTCACCCTTTGGTGGCCGTGCCTTCTGTTGCCTAGGCTCTAAGCTCTGGAATTCCCTCCCTAAACCTCTCCACCTCTCTGGCTCTCTTTCCTCCTTTGAAACGCTCCTTAAAACCTACCTCTTTGACCAAGCTTTTGGTCACCTGCCCTAAGGGATGTAATCTGTCACCCCTGATCCTCTCTAACTTCTACCGCTGCACTATAGAGAGCATCCTGACAAACTGTATCACGGTATGGTACGGCAGCTGTAGCTCCCATGACCGGAAAGCCCTGCAGCGGGTAGTCAAAACTGCCCAATGCATTACCGGCACCCGGCTACCGACCATAGAACATATATATCAGAAACGCTGCCTATGGAGGGCACGGTCCATCATCAAAGACCCTACCCACCCCAGCCACAGTCTGTTCGCCCTCCTACCATCTGGAAGACGCTACAGATGCATTCGCACCCGTACGACCAGATTTAGGAACAGCTTCTTTCCCAGGGCTGTCATCCTACTGAACTCCACAAATAAACACTAAAGCCTGCACATCTGCCGATGCACTTTATTATGGTCATATTTATGCTAATATATATGTACAAATGTATGTTGAAATGTTTAAGTGTCCTAATCCAAATTGTACACTCTCGGGAGCCGCAAGCCTACATTTCGTTGTACTGCACTTGTGCACTAACAATGACAATAAAAGTTGATTTGATTTGATTATGTGGCTCGGTGTCAATTTTTTTTTGTGTCTTATAATACTCCTGTGAAGCACCTTGGGATGTTTTACTACGTTAAAGGTGCTATATAAATACAAGTTGTTGTTGTTGTTGTTGTACTAGCCTAGATCAAGTATTCAGCTCCCTGAGTGGGAATTGAGCAACCTTCTGACAAATGCTACAAACCAGGTCCTTCGAACTTCCTCAGTTAAAACTCTAAATAAGCTCAGTTCTCTGAATTTCTATTTGCATGACTAATCAGCATTGTAAATGTAAAATAATTTTAAAAAATTGCAATTCAAAAAGCAAATTAAGTGAAGAATGTCAGACTTGGCACAATGGTTAGAAAGTTCTAAGTTCAAGTTCCACTCCGGAGACTTGGGCCACGATTTCCCCCACCTCGGCGGGTCCATGGCGGGCGACGTCGGTGGCGGATCCTGACCCTTCTGCTGGCTTCAGCCCGCTGTCAAAAAATGATTTTCCCCTGATTGGGCTTTTTAAGTCCGCCTAGTGCATTTCCTGGCCAATTGAATGAAATGGGTCTGATGACGTCATTTGATGACGCATCATCAGCCGGTTTCTTTAAAGGGACCATGCACAAATTTAGTTTGACAGTTATGCTGTCAGTGTTCTACATGATTGAGGTGCTGCAAACACTGACAAGCACTGCACAGAGGTGCACGGCTGCACCCATATGTTTATGCAGGGAGTCAGAGGTACTCTTCCCTTCCAATGGGCGGAAGAGACCTCCCCAGGAGACCAATACAGCCTGGTTGCATATTGCACAGGAGGGCACAAGCAGGGATGTTGTCAGGAGGATCAGGCTGCAGTGAGGCAAGCTTTTTAATGATCTCAGTAGATCACGAAATGTTACTGCAAAGCCACACTCAATCTCATCCTGCTGTGCCTCTCAAAACACCCCCATCACTCTGCCTTCCCTACCCGACTCCTGCACATACTTACTCACACCAACTTAACTTGCACCTCCACCCATCCCTCTCTATCTGCATTATCACTTCCCCATCTCACTAGCCACCCCTCACACTCACCCTCAACCTAGTGCAATCATACCAACTAACAACACACAAGGGTAGGCACTTGGGTGTTTTAGCCAATGTTCATGTACAGTTTCTGTTAATGTGGTGTCAAACATTGAAACCTTTATTTTCAACACTTTACGTTCTTGGACAGATTTGTGTGCACCTTTGGAAGTGGCTTAGTGAGTTGCAGTAAATGGTGAGATATAACGTTATCCCCTGCAATGGTGATGAGTGTGAAAGGAATGGCTTGGGCATTGCAGGGATGCTTTATGTTGTTGGTGTGGGGTGGTGCCAAGCTGGTGCATCATGTGGCAGCCAGGGTGTACAGCATCAAGTGAAGTAAATGTGGCCATGGCGAGGCCATCCCTGGCGTCCTGGGCAGCAATGTGGTCGGGTGCTGATGCCCTGTGTCCTGTGCAGCATCAGTTGATTGCGGAGGTTGGTGTTGTTGTTGGTGCTGCTGGTGTGCCTGGTGCTGCTGGTGTTGGGGCTGACCGTGTTGGGGCTGACCGTGGTGGGATTATGAGGACCAAGGTGAAATAGTTTCAAGGGCACTGATGCTGATGGAAGAGATGACAGGTGAACTTGAGATGACAGAAGTGATCTGTCAATGGTGAGAGAGGTTGTTCCAATGAGGTGACACTGGATAGAAAGTTTACTCCAAACACTTGCAACCTGCATGAAGCTCAATCTGTCTTCCAAATGCAGTAAGCAACAGCTTCTGAGCTTGGAAAGTGAACAGCTGTGAGATGGGAGCTTTTATAGCACATTTGCAGCTGTCAAGTAATGAAATGATTCCATGCTCATACAACTCCCGACCTCCTTACCTGACGTGATCCCTGAGGAGCGTGGACCCCGTGGGCGACCTCGTAAAATACTTTTAATGGTCTGTTAACAAGGTCATAATGACCTGAATTGCCACCCCTGCCCACACCATGGAGCACATCCTTGGCAGTCTGCAAAGGATGGTGTACTCCCTGAGAGACCGTGGGGACCCAGACCACATGCCATGTGTGATGGGTGATGTGGCAGCATTCATTGCAGCACAGGCAGAAGCAAAGCAACGCCTTAGTGCTGTAATGCAGTCAATGGTTGCGGCCATCTAATCTCAGACTGCTCTCATGCAGTCTCAGCTTGATGCCACGCAAGCTCTGATTGCTGCCATCATCGCTGGGTCCACCACAGTCCACTGGGGATCTCACGGTGTCGCAGCAGGCCAGCAATCTGTGATGCAGCAGATTGGTAGGGATGCTGAGCTGCTGCCCCGGGGGAGTGGCAGCGTGTCAGTTGAGCAGGAACCTGCTGTCCTCTCTCAGGATGACAACATTCATGTTCCCACCACTGCCACTCTGACATTGCCCTTGTCGCTGCCTGTCATCCAGCCAGCCCAGACTGCCGCCGCCCAGCCTGAGGTGGTGCAGTCTACAGCCAGGCCTTCCAGGCCCAGAGCTGGTCGCGGGCATCCTGCAAAGCCATCTGTAGTTTCCGACACCGACACTCAAAAACCTTCCACCAGGCCTGCTGCAGCCAATGGGGACAGACTACATAAGAGCAGTAGATTAGGAAAAGGCATTGTAAAGAGGGGAAGTAAGGGTTTGCAAAAGGGTGATTAGTTAATACTGTTGTTTTATATATGTGTTTATTGAATGGGGATAAATTTATTAATGGAATGTTGCTGATTTTGTAGTGTCTCTCATTTCAGCTTTGCGCTGTGATATGGCAAGCAAAATGGATGGAATGATCGGGATGTGGGGTAGAATTTATTGGAACCGCAGTCTGATGAGGCGGTCATGGATCACCCTTCCAGAAGGCCAATTGAGTGGCTGCCTCCTCCATCGCTGCTGTTCCTCCACCTCCTCTCCCTCTTCCTCCTCCTGAGGTGGTCCCGCTATGCCTGGTGGCAATGGCTGGGCCCCTCTTGATGGCCAAGTTGTGCAGCATGCAGAACACGACAAAAAGGGACACCTGCTCAGCTGAGTACTGGAGGGCTCCTCCCGAGCGATCAAGGAAGTGGAACCATTGCTTGAGCACCCCAATGGTCTGCTCAATGATGTTCCTGGTGGTGGCATGAATCTTATTGTATGGGTGCTGAGCAGCAGTGTTGGGGTTGCAGAGGGGAGTCATGAGCCAGGTGGAGAGTGGATAGCCCTTGTCTCTGCCCAGCCAGCCGTGAGCTTGATGTGGTGGCTGGACAAGTCTGGCACAGGATGAAGGCTTCGTGGCTGCTGCCAGAATAGTGGGCATTGACGGTGAGGTTTCGCTGTCTGTGGTCGCACACCAACTACACATTAAGTGAATGGTATCCTTTGTGGTTACGGAATACCTCAGGATTGTTATGGGGTGCCCGCAAAACCACAGGAGTGTAGTCAATGGTGCCCTGCACCATGGGGTAGCCCACTATCCTGGCAAAGCCACATGCACGCTTGTCCTGCTTCTCTCTGGTCACGGGGAAGGAAATGTACTCCCTTCTCCTTCTCTAGAGAGCCTCTGTGACCTCCCCGATGCAGCAATGGATGGCGAACTGCAAAATGTTAGTCTCCTGCTGCAGAGTGGAAGGATCCGCTGGTGTAGAAATTGAGGGTGATGGTGACCTTGACTGCCACTAAGAGCCCTGGTGGTCCTGATCTGAGGCTCGAGGTCTGGCTGCATGAGGTGGCAGAGCTCTGTGACCAACTCCTTGTTGAAGCGGAGCCTTCTAAGACATGTCTCCTCAGTTAAATTTATGTAGAAATGCTCCCGGAATAGCCTGGGAGGGTAAGGCCTCCTGTTGACAGCCCTGTTGGCCCTCCTCCCTCTGGCCACATTTTCCAATCTCTGTCTTCACCGTAGATGCTGGAGGGCGAGGTCTAGTGCCAGTACAGCCCCCATTAACGTGTACAAGATTGAAATCTCAGCACAATGAAACGGACAATTTTTTGGCAGCCAGAACACTCCTGAAAGTAATAAATGTTTACCTCAGTGAAAACGGCTATCTTGTGGCAGAGCCACTGAGGGACTCTGAACTGTACATAATTCCCTTTAACGATGTGTTAGCTACAGACTAAATCTGTACCATTGTATATACTGTTTGCATGTACAGTGCGCAGTCCCTTTAAGAGCGCGGTCAAACGCGATGACGTCATGCCGCTAATCATGTGATCACCCAAACGTGGGGAAAACGTGATGACGTGATGACGCCATCCACGGAACCGCCCAGGCAGTCCTCGTGGAGCCTCCGACCTGTTAAGACCTGTATTCATAGTTCTCTTGCATCAATCTGTTTAAACTCGTTAGTTTGACATTAAAAACCTTTTTGATTGATTGCCTGCGTCGAACTCAATCTTCAGATAGGAATTTGACCATTCCTACAATCTCCCCACTTAAAACAGAGAAGGCAGCATTGAGTGCTGACTAAAATCAAACCGGATGTTGATGCCTTTAAGTACCGCTCCTACAGCAGCCATCTGACTGCATCACGCCTCCTCTTCCTGCCGTTGTTCACGCCAGGCACAAAGGCAGGGGGGCGGCAGTCAATTTTGCATGTGACGTCACGATCTGGCAGCTGCTAAAGGTGTGGGCGCTAGACATTATTGGCAACGCTAAATCCCGGGTGAATGTCGCGTGCGGTGTTGGATTCACCGCGCCCGGCCACAAACCCATTAGCGCCCCCCTCAGGCGCTAACATGCCGACTTTCTCCCCCCCTTAAGTTTAAAAAAAAACTTTCCTTGTGACAGCTGCTAGCAATGCAAATCATTAATTTTAGCAATTGGAAAATTGTGGGTAGTAGCTGGTTAATTTTATGATTTACAGTGTTGTGTATGAACTAGTCTAAAGCAAAATTAATCTGGAAAGTTTCAACTCTTTTCCCAGTACAAAACTGGTTAACAACCAGTATTCTCGTTCCGAAAAATAAGATAGATTGGTACAGGAAATGAAAATGTAACACAGATACTCTCATGAATTTGGCATTTAGCACAGTATTAAGGTAGAGAACTAGCCTTTGTTTCTAGCCTAAGCAATAACATATTGGAGAATGTTTGATACTGACAATGGGTAGAAAATGTGGAAATGTGTTCCATTGCCAATCATTGATATCACTTATGTTTATGAGCACAAAAAATCAAATTAATGAATCAAAAGCACTGCCTGTAATTTCTAGCCTAGGTTAAAACAAACATCTGATCCCAAAGAGCCTGGGTTGATAAACAGAAGATGGAGGCTTGAGGCTTTTGAGTATGGACACTGATACAAATCTTAATGATTTGAAACCGGTTTTTTGTTTCAACAACTCTTGCTCCGTATCATTTAGGAAAATGTTGTGATGGGTCATGGAGGACAGAATCTGAGCCTGTTGGGAAAAAAAGGGGATGGAAGTCTTCATGTTAAACAGGAAAAGGGATGACGTGGTATGCTGAGGTTTCACTCATGGATCACCCTTCCCGAAGGCCAATTGAGTGGCTGCCTCCTCCATCGCTGCTGTTCCTCCTCCTCCACTCCCTGAGGTGGTCCCGCTAGGTCTGGTGGCAATGGCTGTGCCCTCTTGATGGCCAAGTTGTGCAGCATGCAGAACACGGCAAAAAGGGACACCTGCTCAGCTGAGTACTGGAGGGTTCCTCCCGAGCGATCAAGGAAGTGGAACCATTACTTGAGCACCCCGACGCTCGATGATGTTCCTGGTGGTGGCATGAATCTTATTGTATGGGTGCTGAGCAGCAGTGTTGGGGTTGCAGAGGGGAGTCATGAGCCAGGTGGAGAGTGGATAACCCTTGTCTCTGCCCAGTCAGCCGCGAGTTTGATGGGGTGGCTGGACGAGTCTGGCACAGGATGAAGGCATCGTGGCTGCTGCCAGAATAGTGGGCATTGACCGTGAGGTTTCGCTGTCTGTGGTCGCACACCAACTACACATTAACTGAACGGTATCCTTTGTGGTTACGGAATACCTCAGGATTGTTATGGGGTGCCCGCAAAGCCACGTGAGTGCAATCAATGGCGCCCTGCACCATGGGGTAGCCCACTATCCTGGCAAAGACACAGGCATGCTCGTCCTGCTTCTCTCTGGTCACGGGGAAGGAAATGTACTCCCTTCTCCTTCTGTAGAGAGCCTCTGTGACCTCCCCGATGCAGCAATGGATGGCGAACTGCAAAATGTTAGTCTCCTGCTGCAGATTATAAGGATCCGCTGGTGTAGAAATTGAGGGTGCCACTAAGAGCCCTGGTGATCCTGATCTGAGGCTCGAGGTCTGGCTGCATGAGGTGGCAGAGCTCTGTGACCACCTCCTTGTTGAAGTGGAGCCTTCTAAGACAAGTCTCCTCAGTTAAATTTATGTAGAAGTGCTCCCGGAATAGCCTGGGAGGGTAAGGCCTCCTGTTGACAGCCCTGTTGGCTCTCCTCCCTCTGGCCACATTTTCCAATCTCTGTCTTCGCCGTAGATGCTGGAGGGCGAGGTTCAGTGCCAGTACAGCCCCCATTAATGTGTACAAGATTGAAATCTCAGCACAATGAAACGGACAATTTTTTAGCAGCCAGAACACTCTTGAAAGTAATAAATGTTTACATCAGTGAAAACGGCTATTTCCCCATTTCAAACAGAGAAGGCAGCATTGAGTGCCGACTAAAATCAAACCGGATGTTGATGCCTTTAAATACCGCTCCTACAGCAGCCATCCGACTGCATCACGTCTCCTCTTCCTGCTGTTCACGCCACGCACTAAGGCAGGGGGCGGCAGTCAATTTTGCATCTGGGCCCTTCCACACGCGTTGATGTCATGATCTGGCAGCCGCTAATGGCGTGGGCGCTAGACGTTATTGGCAGCGCTACATGTCGCGTGCGGTGTTGGATTCGCCACGCCCGGCCACAAACCCATCAGTGCCCCCCATCGACGCTAACATGCGGACTTTCTCCCCCCTTAAGGTAAAAAAAAACTTTCTTTGTGAAAGCTGTTAGCAAGGCAAATCATTAATTTTAGCAATTGGAAAATTGTGGGTAGTAGCTGGTTAATTTTATGATTTACAATGTTGTGTATGAACTAGTCTAAAGCAAAATTAATCTGGGAAGTTTCAACTCTTTTCCCAGTACAAAACTGGTTAACAACCAGTATTCTCGTTCCGAAAAATAAGATAGATTGGTACAGGAAATGAAAATGTAACACAGACACTCTCGTGAATTTGGCATTTAGCACAGTATTAGGGTAGAGAACTAGCCTTTGTTTCTAGCCTAAGCAATAACATATTGGAGAATGTTTGATACTGACAATGGGTAGACAATGTGGAAATGTGTTCCATTGCCAATCATTGATATCACTTATGTTTATGAGCACAAAAAATCAAATTAATGAATCAAAAGCACTGCCTGTAATTTCTAGCCTAGGTTAAAACAAACATCTGATCCCAAAGAGCCTGGGTTGATAAACAGAAGATGGGAGACTTGAGGCTTTTGAGTATGGACGCTGATACAAATCTTAATGATTTGAAACCGGTTTTTTGTTTCAACAACTCTTGCTCCGTATCATTTAGGAAAATGTTGTGATAGGTCATGGAGGACAGAATCTGAGCCTGCTGGGAAAAAAAGGGGGGATGGAAGTCTTCATGTTAAATAGGAAAAGGGATGATGTGGTATGCTGAGGTTTCACGTTACCACACTGCCATTGCAACTCAAATCTGAATTGAAATCCAGCCCAGATAGATGTCTTCTGCTACTGTAAGGGTGCTACACAAAATTAGTTTGAATACTCTTAATCAGCTTTTAGTGGACACTACTCCACAGCAAAACAAACTGGCTACAGTTCAGTTCAAATTGGCAATCTGAATCAGCAGAGTTGCAAGGATGGGAAAATTCAGACTAGTGCACTAGGGGATGCTCTTCTGAGATTGGGGCTAAAGGACACTTTGGGCGTAGTAAAGGGAACTGTACTCTGCATCTAGCTATGTTGAAGCTGATTTTCAAATACACAATGCCAACATTGCATTGCAGGGTGCTCAGTTCTCCAGACATAATTCAACTTCACAATTACAAGGAAGATTAACAAAATTTGTATCACATCTCAGTTTAATATCAGATAACTAAGGAAAGTTATCTGACCCCCCACGGGTCACTTTTTATAACAAAAATCAATTATACTTTCCATAGGAAAAGACTCCTTGAGCAAGACATCAAAGGGTTAGAGAAATAATCGATCCTTTAGGGTAAATATTTAAAGTAAATACTTCAAAACTCACAAATATAAAACATCATATTCTGTACATTTCAAAGTTCAAGCAGGTTATTTTCATGAGCAGAGGGAGTTATTTTTCAAGATTACAAACAGACAAGGCATTTTCCAGGTGTATTTTTGTCTTGTTCCATTTGCGCCTTGTTTGCACTGGACCAATTACACTGATCACCTGAGATCTGCATATACACAGATCCCTACAAGTGAAACATTTTGTTAGCAGTATGGAATATTACAGGTTACTCCAGTTCAGGGACCAATGGCAATTAAATGGGAATTTTTAGGTACTAACAAAATGAGATACACAAGAGATCAAAATGGTGCCATTGTTCAGGTCGGAGGCATGTGATCTTATTTTGTGCCCTGACTATCTTGTATTTTTTTAAGCAGGTATTCCATCTGTAGGTTCAGGTTTGGCTGTCCTTTTCTAGTTTTTTGGCTGAGTATTCTGTACTTCTCTAGTTTTTGCTCCTTGTATTTCCTCTGTGCCTCTTCCTTTTCTTGTTGATTTTTCTCAGCCGCCTTTATTAAAAAATATTTAGAAAGACGTTAATATGTACACTTAGAATGGATAAACTCTGGAACAGTCTTTATTAATTCAATGGGATTAAAGAAATTTATGATGATCCTTTGCAATTTCTCTCAGATACAACACATTCACACTTTGCTGGCACAGCCTATAGTATAGGTTTCTCTCTCCGCAGATGCTGCCTGACCTGCTGAGTATTTCCAGCATTTCCTTTTTTAATTTCAGATTTCCAGCATCTGCAATATTTGGCTTTTATATGGGTATAATTCACAGTTGGAGGGAGTCTTAAATAACAGCTTACTGATGGTCATTTCTGGGCAGTGGTATCAGTTATGGCCACCTGTTGCAGCAATGTTGATGTCCACTGGATCTTTTTGGTTGTGTTACTATAGGTTTATGAACTTCAGGTGCAGATGAGTGGCACAGATCAATCCAAGTTATAAGGCAGACGTTATAGCCACTGGTAATAGGGCAATAATGGGAATTGGATTTTGGAGAGCTTCTTCAGGTTCAGCCTGAGCATGTATGCTATATTCTTGGTGTGGGCTCATTTCCATTTTGCCTTAACTCACATGGAACTCACTGAGTTTGGGAGAGGGGGGGGGGGGGGGGGGGGTGGGAGGAGAACTGGAAGAGGTAGGAGGCGGGGAATCCACCTGGCAACATTTTTGGAGAGTAGCCTGAGCTTTCTGCCCCAAGGCTTCCTCCAATGCCTACACGAGAGAGCTTCAAACGTGGAGTTGGCACGCCCTGCAAGAGAAATCTGCCAGAATCTGGTCTCTTTGGGACAGCTGCTTCTCTAAGGCTCCAGGAGACCATCCCAGCCACCCACCACTTAACCTCATCTGACTCGGGTGAGAATATAGAATGCAAAAATAAGGTAACAACTCGCTCCGCATGGCCAAGGACCCTGCCAACCTAAAATGGAGGACCCTGTTAGCTTAAAATGGTGGTGCAATGTCGACATCGCTGAGTCACTTGCATATTGTGAGAGATGATCATGTTAATTCAAGAAACTGAAGGCAGCAGGAAGTAAAATGCTAATATGGCTGGCACCCACGATGTCACACCTTGCTGGTGGAACAATGTAGGGTGGAGTGCAAAGGGTATACTGACAATAGGCGATCCGAAAACACATTACCATGCATTACCATAATGATTAGGTGATCGTGAAACCATTACCTGCATATTTTCTATATTACAAACCATTCAGTGAACTGTGACTTCTTTATTTCAAACTGCCAGGCCAGGAAATCACTTTAAACTGTGTACGTGCCTCGCTCGGGATTGGTGTAGAATGTACGATGTGTTAATGTCTTTTCAAAAGTAAAGTATAATAATGTGACCCACTGTATGAAAGATTGCTTGCTCTGGTGGAACCTGTCGAGACTCTGCTGGAGTCAGAACGGTGCTGTATCAGAGTAAGTCTCCCGGGACAACAGAATAAAACAACTGTTGAACTAAACCAGTATTCGACTCAGTGTTTGTACTGAACCAGATTGAGGACCAAAAAAATCCGTTTCAACACGGGGAGCACCTCCGAGTAGAAAATTAGGAATACAAACAAGTTAGTTAGTTGGCACAAAGGGTAGAAATGGTACTAAGAAGTAGATGTGGGCAACAGCATGTTCTGAAATGTAGTAAATAGTGAGGAAGATAGTCGCAGACTTCAGGAGGATAGAGACAGACTGGTGAAATGGGCAGGTACATGGCAGATGAAATGTAATGCAGAGAAATGTGAAGTGATGTATTTTGGATAGAATGAGGAGAAGCAATATAAACTAAATGGCACAATTTTAAAGAGGGTGCAGAAACAGATCTGGGCAACGTTCCCGCTAAACTGCACAGCGATCTGGAGGTCCCGCGCAGTCCACTCACCAGCTTTTAAATGGGAGAAACCACACATGCACGGAAATTTGAATGGGTCACGCACCCAAAAAAAAACTAGAGGGTACATTGCCGGGAATTCAATCGGAGGTGGGGGGGGGGGGGGTGGTGGGGGCGGCAGGGACGCTGGATCCAGCAGGCAAGTAGAAAGGCACTTGCATCCTGGATCCAGCAGTCTTCGCCTTCCTTTAGCTGGCAGGTTCCCCGACCAGACAGAGTTAAATTTGAAATGGTGGATCACCATGAGGCACGCCAACCTCATTATAATATTTAAAGTGGCAACCTACCTCCTGCGAGCGGGTTGGCTGGCTGTCCCCCGTCAAAACTGGAAGTGGGTGGGTTGCAGGCAGGTTGGGGTCGGGCTTCAGTTTTTAAAAAAAAACTCTAACCTCCCACCCCTTCTTTTGGGTTAAAACTCCCCCGATTGTGTCCAATTCTGGGCATCACACTTTAGGAACGACTTTAAGAGGTACAAAGGAGATTTGCCAGTACTATGCAGTGCTACAGTTATATGCAAGCATAGTATTTTGTTGACCATATTAGTTATGGTATTGACTAATTTCTTCTAGCTGATATTGATAGATGCAATTTTGCAATAATATTTAAAAACCTTTCAGCACCAGAACTTTAAGTACATACATGTGTGCTGGCAATTAAAAAATGCTTGTTAATTCAGAACAATCAAAGTCTATTTCTAATTATCATAAACCTACTTGATTAAATCCCTGCTGTTTATGCCAATGAAAGTTTGTTATTGACTCTACACGTTACAATATGTATTCTTGCATTTCTAAAACTATAAAGTCAAATTAGAAACAATCTAACGGATAGCTCATAGAATCACACTTCAATTCCAAAAACATACTGCATGACACTTACCTCTTTTTGCTTTCTACGTTCTGCTTGCCTTTTTTCATATTCTTCTTCAGTTTTTTGATATGACGACTTATTCTTTTTCCTAAAAATCAAAGTGCAATGAAAGCACAGGATATCCTTGGCATTTAGGTAAGCATCTTCAGCCGCGAGACATCACAGCAGATTTATCTTCCAGAATTTACTTATTTCTAATGATGTGATTTAAGTCAGCACTCAGCAATTTTACAGCATTGATACACAGGGCCACAGCTCAATGACAGAATCATGGAAATCTCAGCAGATGGGTGCCATCTGTCCCATTCTGCTAGCTCCATGTCAAAGTTACCTATTAACATAGAAAAATAGGAGCAGGAGTAGGCCATTCGAGCCTGGATCCTCTATCTCAATACCATATTCCCGCTGTCTCCCCAAACCTCGTGTTCTCTCATTCTCTCTTCCACAGCCTTCTGTGATAGAGAATTCCACAGGTTCACCACCATCTGAGTGAAGAAATTTTTCCTCACCTCAGTCCTAAATGTCCTACCCCATATCCTGAGACTGTGACCCCCTCGTTCGAGACCCCCCCAGCCAGGGGAAACATCCTCCCTGCATCCAGTCTGTCTAGCCCTGTCAACATTTTATAAGTTTCAATGAGATCCCCTCTCATTCTTCTAAACTCTAGTGAATACAGGCCTAGTCGACCCAATCTCTCCTCATACAAAAGTCCTGCTATCCCAGGAATCAGTCTGGTGAACCTTTGCTGCACTCCCTCTATGGCAAGTATATATTTTCTTAGGTAAGGAGACCAAAACTGCACACACTACTCCAGGTGTGGTCTCACCAAGGCCCTGTACAACTGTAGTAAGACATCCTTGCTCCTGCACTCAAATCCTCTTGCAATGAAGGCCAACATACCATTTGCCTTCCTAACTGCTTGCTGCACCTGAATGTTTGCTTTCAGTGACTGGTGTACAAGGACACCCAGGTCCCTTTGTACATCAACATTTCCCAATCTATTACCATTTAAATAATACTCTGTCTTTCACCTTTATCCACTATTCTAAACTCATCTCCTGTGTTTTCTCTATAAGTGTTTATCTTATTGCATCTAAATGTTGGGAGTGATGCAAGTTCAAATAGCCACATTGCATATTCTAATAACGCATGCATGAAAAAAAAATCCTTCTAACGCCTCCCAATATGCTTCTAGAACTAATTCTAAATTTATGCCCCTAGTTATCGATTTGCCAAAAATTGAAACAATCTTTTACTATTTACCCTCTGAAATCCTTTCAAAATGTTGAAGACTTATAACAGATCTTCCTTAACCTTTTCTGTTCTAGTGAATACAGTCCTAGTTCCTCGACCCTCTCATTAGATCCAGTCATCCCTGCTCACTTTCTAGTGAGTTCATGCTGCACCTTTTCCATAGCTTTAATGTCCTTTCCATAACAGGGTGCCCAGAACGGCACACAGTACTCCAACTGTGGCCTGACCAATATTGCACATAGATTCCTCTTCACCTCAGTGCTTTTCCATTCAGTGTCCCTTCAAATAAAATCTAGAATTCCAGTTGCCCTTTTTATGTTTTTCCCCTATATACACTATCTTCTTTTAAAAGATCTTAGAAGTAGCCTTTTGGTTCCTCAGCTCCAGAGAATTTTAATATTTAGGTTCTATTTTCATTCTCTGTTCTTTTTTCCAAAATGTGCTCTTTTACATTTATCTATATTGAACTGCATTTGCCACATATCTAACATTTGCCTAATTTGTCTAGGTTCTCCTCTAGTCTCCCAAAATGGAAAATATTCAGTGTTCTAACTTGTGTGGTTAAAGAACAATTTATAAATTTGCAGATGACACAAAATTGAATACAGGGCAAGTAATTTAAAACAAATTAACAAATCAGCCTTTGGTTTAGATAGATTGGGTGAATGGGCCAACATATGGCAGATGTCTTTCAATGTGGGCAAATGCAGTGTTCTGCACTTAGGATGGGAATCTCCAGGCATGTTTAACTCACCATGTGGGAAATGATTCATGAACACCATGATATGTTACTACAGATTTACAGCCAATTATTATATTCTAGTGGTTAAACTAAAGCTAAAAAAACTTCAAACCATTCCTACATTACAACAGTGACTACACGTCAAAAGTACTTAATTGGCCGTGAAACACTTTGGGACATCCTGAGGTTGTGAAAAGCACCATATAAAACCAAGTTCTTTCTTTTCACATTAATTTCACAATTTTGAAAGAATGTTCAAAATCTCCTACTTTTTGGTCTCCTCTGCTTGAGAATCTGGTTGAGTTATTGTTGCAGTTTGGTTATTTTTAGCTTTCTTTGATTGTTTCTTAAGCAGCTCTTCTTCAGCTAGATACAGGTGGCGCAAATGATCTGGGTAATTCTCGGTATACTGTACTTCTTGAGGGTGTGGCGCTTTCTTTGCTTTTCTCAGTAGCTTCTTGTACTCATGCTTAATCTTCTCCTTCCGCTGGAAAGCAAAGCCTTGACCTGCAAGTGAACAATATTATTCAAACCGTATCAAAATCTAGACACTGGAACACATCTGGCATCAAATCGATAGCAACATTAGATTTATATTCACCTTGAACAGGTCAATTTATAAAATTTATACATGAAATTTTACCGTTTCCCAATAGGTAATTAGAAACTTGGGAACACATCATAGCAACAACACAGGTTACGCAATTAACTCAAGTGATGCCCACTAAAACATTTTAATCATAGAATCATCGAAATTTACAGCACAGAGGGAGGCCATTTGACCCATCGTCTCTGTGCCGGTAATAGGAAACATAGAAGATAGGAGCAGGAGTAGGCCATTCGGCCCCTCGAGCCTGCTCCGCCATTCAATGTGATCATGGCTGATCATCCAAATTCAGTACCCTGTCCCTGCCTTCTCCCCATATCCCTTGATCCCTTTAGCTTTAAGAAATATATCTAACTCCTTCTTGAATATATTTAATGAATTGGCCTCAACTGCCTTCTGTGTAGAGAATTCCACAGGTTCACCACTCACCGGTGAAGAAATTCCTCCTCATTTCAGTCCTAAACGGCTTACTCCTTATCCTTAGGCTGTGACCCCTGGTTCTGGACTCCCCCGCCATCGGGAACATCCTCCCTACATCTAGTCTGTCTAGTCCTGTTAGAATTTTATAAGTTTCAATGAGATCCCCTCTCATTCTTCTAAACTCCAGTGAATATAAGCCCAATCGACCCAATCTCTCCTCATACGTCATTCCTGCCATCCCCGGTATCAGTCTGGTGAATCTTCGCTGCACTCCCTCCATGGCAAGAACATCCATCCTCAGATAAGGCGACCAAAACAGCACACAATACTCAAGGTCTGGTCTCACCAAGGCCCTGTACAACTGCAGCAAGACATCCTTGCTCCTGTACTTGAATCCTCTCGCTATGAAGGCCAACATACCATTTGCCTTCTTAACCGCCTGCTGCACCTGCATGCTTACCTTCAGCGACTGGTGCACAAGGACACCCAGGTCTTGTTGCACTTCCCCTTCTCCCAATCTACTGCCGTTCAGATAATAATCTGCCTTCCTGTTTTTGCCACCAAAGTGGATAACCTCGCATTTATCCACATTATACTGCATCTGCCCAATCACCCAACCTGTCCAAATCATACTGGAGTTTCTTGACATCCCCCACACATCACACATGCCCACCCAGCTTTGTGTCGTCTGCAAACTTGGAGATATTACATCTAGTTCCCTCGTCTAGATCATTAATATATATTGTGAATAGCTGGGGTCCTAGCACCAATCCCTGCGGTACCCCACTAGCCACTGCCTGCCACTCGGAAAAAGACCAGTTTATGCCAACTCTTTGCTTCCTGTCTGCCAACCAGTTCTCTATCCAAGTCAGTACCTTACCCCCAATCCCATGTGCTTTAACTTTACACGCTAATCTCTTATGCAGGACCTTATCGAAAGCCTTCTGAAAGTCAAAATACACCACATCCACTGGTTCTCCCTTATCTATTCTACCAGTTACATCCTCAAAAAATTCCAGTAATTAGTCAAGCACGATTTACCTTTTGTAAATCCATGTTGACTTTGTCCGATCCGGTCACTGTTTTCCAAGTGCTCTGCTATTACATCTTTTATGATGGACTCTAGCATTTCCCCACTACTGATGTCAGGCTTACCGGTCTGTAATTCCCCGTTTTCTCTCTACCACCTTTTTTGAATAGTGGGGTTACATTAGCTACCCTCCAATCCATGGGAACTGTTCCAGAGTCTATCGAATTTTGGAAGATGACCAGCAATGCATCTACTATTTCTAGGGCCACTTCCTTAAGTACCCTAGGATGTAGATTATCAGGCCCTGGGGATTTATCGGCCTTCAATCCCGTCAATTTTCCTAACACCATTTCCCTACAAATACTGATTTCATTCAGTTCCTCCCTCTCATTAGATCTTATGTTCCCCGACATCTCTGGGAGGTTATTTGTGTCCTCCTTTGTGAAGACAGAACCAACGTATGTATTTAATTGGTCAGCCATTTGTTTGTTCCCCATTATAATTTCCCTTGATTCTGACTGCAAGGGACCTACGCTTGACTTCACCAATCTTTTTCTCTTCACATATCTATAGAAGCTTTGAGTCAGTTTTTATGTTCCCTGCAAGCTTACATCTATTTCCCCCCTCTTAATTAATCCTTTTGTCCTCCTTTGTTGAATCCTAAACTGCTCCCAATCCTCAGGTTTGCTGCTTTTTCTGGCCAATTTATATGTCCTCTCCTTGGATCTTATGCCAAGGAAAAGATTAATTGCTTTTTAAAAAAAATATAAATAGTACTTTTTTGTGCAACCAACAACTTGGCATTCTACGTGGAAGTCCCTGGACGTTGTACAGTTCATCTCTACAGTTTGAACAGAACACAGATAGATTGGATTAGAAGCAAAATAAAAAGCACTGAGTAAAATGAGGGAGGCATGCTTCAACATGACCTTAAAAAATGCTATTAATTTTATAAAACTATGTTTTTAGTACAGGAAACTTTGTGCTATCTGGCACCGACGGGACCGAGCTGTTACCGTTCCCTCAAAACTGCCGGACACGCCAGCGCTAATGTTGAAACATACGGAAGCTTTTGAGCTCCGTATCTGTCAACAAACCCTGTTGCTTAGCAACAGCTTCTAAACAGTCCAAGCGTCTGTGTAGCTTAGCAACAGCTTCAGCGAGACCTAGCAGAGCTTGACTGTTGAGAGAAAAAAGCAACGAGAAGAAAAAAAAACCTAACGAAACGGCTCCTGATTTTTGCCGGTGGCTCGAGCATTCTGGACAGTTAGCCTCTGGATAACACAAAGTTTCCTGTAGCAGGAAACACAAATTCATCATAACACCCCAAATTCACAACATGCACTCCTGACAAGCAAGCCTATGCAAATGGATAGAAATTTACTCCATAGAGTGTGGGGAAAACATTTTTAGTTTGCAAACCAGACTTATGATGTTCATTTTTTTCAATAATCTATTCAAAAGGAAAACTACCCAGTCAAAAACTAGCTTTGACAGTAACCTACTTACAACTCACTTTAAACATGTTCTGTAATACTGATTCATATCCTCTCAATGTAGCTGTCTAGGTGTTATATAGAAGGTCCTAACATAGAAACATAGAAGATAGGAGCAGGAGTAGGCCATTCGGCCCCTCGAGCCTGCTCCGCCATTCAATGCGATCATGGCTGATCATCCAAATTCAGTACCCAGTCCCTGCCTTCTCCCCATACCCCTTGATCCCTTTAGCCTTAAGAAATACATCCAACTCCTTGAATATAATTAATTAATTGGCCTCTACTGCCTTCTGTGGCAGAGAATTCCACAGGTTCACCACTCTCTGGGTGAAGAAATTCCTCCTCATTTCTGTCCTAAAAGGCCTACCCTTTATCCTTAGACTGTGACCCCTGGTTCTGGACTCCCCGACCATCGGGAACATCCTCCCTGCATCTAGTCTGTCCAGTCCTGCCAGAATTTTATAAGTTTCAATGAGATCCCCTCTCATTCTTCTAAACTCCAGCGAGTACAAGCCCAATGGACCCAATCTCTCCTCATACGTCATTCCTGCCATCCCAGGCTTCAAGGGTTAAGTTACAAGGAGAGATTACACAAATTAGGGTTGTATTCCCTGGAATTTAGAAAGTTAAGGAGTGATCTGATCGAAGCTTTCAAGATATTACGGGGAACAGATAGGTTAGACTTAGAGAAACTATTTCTGCTGGTTGGGGATTCTAGGACTAGGGGACATAGTCTAAAAAATAAAATTAAGAGTGAAATTAGAAAACACTTCTACACACAAAGGGTGGTTGAAGTTTGGAACTCTCTTCCGCAAATGGCACTTGATGCTAGTTTGTTAATTTTAAATCGGAGATTGATAGCTTTCTGTTAGCCAAAGATATTAAGGGATATGGGCCAAAGGCAGGTTTATGGTGTTAGGTCGCAGATCAGCCATGATCTCACTGAATAACGGAGCAAGCTCGTAGGGCTGAATGGTCTCCTCCTGTTCCTATGCTTCGGAACAGGTGACTCTGGACCGATAGTTCTCAAAGCTCCCCACCACTGGTGGGTTTACCTCATGCCATGTCTGGGTCTGCTGTAGACTACCCACATGGTAATAAGTGAACCAGATGAACCCTGGTATTTTTTTCCGTCAAGTAACTCCATTATTCCGCAGCCCAGCGCTGCAGCATAACACGAGTCGGGTCGAGTCCTCACCTTCTTTAACACTGCCCCAACCCTTCTTAAAGCGATCAGCCTTCCATTGGCGCTTTGGTTTTGAAATCTGTGCCCCGCCGCCAGGAGCCAGGCGTTTAAAGCGTTTCTCGGTGAGGGAAACGCCGCCGCCGCCGCCAGGAGCCGGGCCCTTAAAGCGTTTCTCGGTGACCGAAACACTTTTCGCCGGCCGGCCGCTCGGCACCATTTTCCTTCTGCCGGTGTCGTCATCAACGTGCGACCGTCCACCCCGTGACTACGGCAGCCGAGGGAGATCAAAACCCCCCCCCGGGCCGCCGCTTTAACAATGTGCGTCTGGCGGTGATTCGAGATCTAAACGCGCCCGCTACTTTGTGTCGAGGTTTAATGATACGTCAGCGGACTATTTTACCGACTCTGACAACGTTGGGCCATCCTCCCCGGCTTTGGGGCCTTTCGAGCCTCTGCCTTCTCCTCTCGGGTGAAAGTCCGCGGGGAGCGAGAGGTCGGGCCCGCGGCAACCGCTCCAACTCACACAAGGAAATGCTGTTTTCCAGCCAGGTCGGTTTAGACCTGGTGAAGAGCAAAATCAAATGTCTCACCGAGTTCCTGGACATTTACCTCAGAATAGCCAATGTGCACACGGTTGATTTTTACACCAAAGACGTTTGGAATGAGTTTGTGGCCGTGCCACCTGAAACTGTCATCTCACATCTCCTCTGTCAGCAGGGAGGAAGCACACCGGGTAAGAAAGGGTTGGATCAAGTGACAAGTCAGCACACGAGCAGAGCTGACTGTAATGTTAATAATCTGTACCAACACAAAACCCCAGGAGAAGCTGGGCTTTATCATTCCTCTGCTGAAAATCTAGATAGGAACAAACCTTTTATGTTCAAAGTTGCCACTAGTTTTGGGATACCAGATGATGAGCTGGATTAGCAAACACTAAAGATAGAAATAACTTGCATTTATATGGCACCTTTCTTGACCTCAGGACGCCCCAAAGCGTTTCACAGCTAATGAAGTACTTTTCAAGTGTAGTCACCGGTGGTTAATTTGAGCACAGCAAGGTCCCACAAACAGCAAGCAGATAAATGATCCCACAGCACCTTATTCGAAGAAGAGCAGGGGAGTTCTCCCCGGTGACTCTGGACAATATTTATCCCTCAACCCACAACTAAAAACAGATGAGCTGGTAACTTATTCTATTGCTGTTTGTGGAACCTTGTGTGCAAATTGGCTACTGCATGGTATAAATATCAAGAACCACCAAAACTTGCCCAATGCAGGGAAGAAATGTGACTTGGCTAACTCTGGGTTTGAACTCAAAGTTGTCCACTTTAGATTGCTGACATTTTATCACCAGGCCTCCTGGAAAGGAACCTATTTCTGGTTTAGGTTACAAAAGCAAAATACTACAGATGCTGGAAATACTCAGCAGGTCAGGCAGCATCTGAAGAAAGAAACAGAGTTAACATTTCAGGGTGATGACCCTTTGTTAGAACTGGAAAAAGTTAGAGATATAACAGGTTTTAAGCAAGTACATAGGCAGGGAAAAAAGGAGGGGAGGAAAGAATAAAAGGGAAGGTAGGTCTGTGAGAGGGTGGATGGCAGGAGAGATTAATTGACAAAAGGGATGATGGTTGACATTTCTAAACGCAACTGAAAAGACAGTGGCTCCATTGCTATTTCTAGCCTTCTCTCTTAGGCAGTCCCTCGGAACTGAGGATGTCTTGCTTTTAAAAATGAGTTCTCAGGTGACTGATGAGTCCATTGTGGGACCTACAGTCTCTGTCACAGGTGGGGCAGACGGTGGGTGGGGTGCTTGGGTTGACGTGCGCATGGCTTCCGCTTGCTCCCGGCGAAGAGACTCAAGGTGTTCGGCGCCTTCCCGGATGCTTCTCCTCCACTTTGTGTGGTCTTGGGCCAGGGATTCCCAGGTGTCAGTGGGGATGTTACACTTTTTCAAGGAGGCTTTGAGGGTGTCCTTGAAGCGTTTCCTCTGCCCACCTGGGGCTCTCTTGCCGTGCCGGAGCTCCGAGTAGAGCGCTTGTTTTGGGAGTCTCGTATCGGGCATGCGGACAATGTGACCCGTCCATTGGAGCTGATCGAGCGTGGTCAAAGCTTCGATGCTGGGGATGTTGGCCTGAGCGAGAACACTGACGTTGGTGCGCCTATCCTGCCAATGGATTTGCAGGATCTTGCGGAGGCAGCGTTGGTGGTACCTCTCCAGTGCTTTGAGGTACCTGCTGTACCTGGTCCATGTCTCTGAGGCATACAGTAGGATGGGTATCACTGCTGCTCTGTAGACCATGAGCTTAGTGCTGGGTTTGAGGTCCTGGTCTCCAAACACTCTCTTCCTCAGGCGACCGAAGGCTGCACTGGCACACTGAAGGCGGTGTTGGACTTCGTTGTTGACGTCTGCCCTTGTTGACAGTAGGCACCCAAGGTAGGGAAAGTGGTCCACGTTGTCCAAGGCCTTGTCGTGGATTTTGATAATCGGGGGGCAGTACTGTGTGGCGGGGGCAGGTTGGTAGAGGACCTTTGTCTTACGGGTGTTTAGTGTAAGGCCCATGCTCTCGTACGCTTCGGTGAAGGTGTTGACGATGGTTTGGAGTTCGACCTTAAAGTGTGCGCAGACGCAAGCGTCGTCTGCATACTGTAATTCGACGACAGAGGATGGGACAACCTTGGATCTGGACTGGAGGCGACGGAGGTTGAACAGTTTCCCGTTTGTTCTGTAAATTAGCTCCACTCCAGTGGGGAGCTTACTGAGGGTGAGATGGAGCATTGCAGCGAGGAAGATCGAGAAGAGCATTGGTGCGATGACACAGCCTTGCTTGACCCCGGTCCGTACGTGAATTGGGTCTGTGGGTCTGTTGGTCAGCATCACGGCTTGTATGTCGTCGTGAAGCAGGTGGAGGATGGTGACAAACTATTGAGGGCAGCCGAATTTGAGGAGGACACTCCATAATCCCTCACGGTTGACAGTGTCGAAGGCCTTTGTGAAATCGAGGAAGGCCATGTACAGCGGTTGGTGCTGTTCCCTGCATTTCTCTTTCTAGTAACTTTCTAGTAACAAAGATTAATTTGCACACCTTCACCATGGTGTCAATTTAGGCAGCATCCAACACTAGTGTCAAAAAGCCATTGTTAGCATTGTAAAGTGCAAATTATTTGGAATTGCCTTTTGAGATTAACATCCCCACCAGATGTAACTTCACGTTTGGTTGTTTTGCTGTGTAATGACTTCACACTGTCAGTAACTTCTGCCATGGCACCTCATTCTCAAACACTCCTGGCTCTGCTGCTCTTCCTCTTCCATTATTGTACGGAAGAAGGGTATGCCCATTGGGAAAGCCATTCCAGCTGTTTTGTCCTTCTGAATGGGGGGTCGGGGTGGGGGCGGGGGGGGGTGGTAGGGGCAGGGGGTCTGATAAATGTCAGGTGCACCAAGGATGACAGCAGTTTTGTTAAGTATAGTGCAGGTCTTAATCATTTCTTTAAAAATTACCATCGAATTCCAGAAACCTAAGTTACACCGATATCAGGTGACATTGCGTATCGTAAATCTACGCCAGCACATTATTTACATAACTCCAGGAAACTCGCATGGGCTGATCTTTTGCATGGGGCACGAAGATACGTAAATGAGCGGCAGAGAGTTTCGGCGGATGTACCTTGGCACAAATGATTTACGGAAATTAGCAGGTAGCGATGTTTCAGCATAAAACCAGCGTAAATCAGTTACATCTGAATTTTCTTGGGGAACAAATGGTTTCCAAGCCAAAGTAGGGGTTGCTCTTCTGAACCCTGCTGTTCAGTTAAAGGTATATTGTTTGGGCAGAGAAAATGTATACGGCTAGAACTTGATCTTGGAGTTCTTGCTACTGGCACCGGATATAAAAAAAATTGTTTCATCAATCAACACTTGAATCTTTCACCAAGATGGACTTAAAATAGTCACTTAATGGCAACTAAATGTTTTTAAAATAGATCTGCAGAAGTAATGCTCATATTTTAATTTATTTTTTAAGGTTTACATTTTAAGTTTGCATGTTATTTTTTTAAAATTCCTTACATCTTGTCATTTTCGAGCAAAATCCTTTCATCATTCGTTTATGCTTCAATTGGGAATAATTTGCAGTTGTCCTGAGAAACCTTCTGCCCAATAGTGTCAGTTAGCTTCATGCCCCACTCTCATGTTATAAGAGGCAAGTATTAACTGAAATGTGTTAATTTCAATGAATGTGTGCTTTAATAATATACAGT
The DNA here is from genome assembly GCF_052327205.1 of Somniosus microcephalus. Taxonomy (NCBI): domain Eukaryota; kingdom Metazoa; phylum Chordata; class Chondrichthyes; order Squaliformes; family Somniosidae; genus Somniosus; species Somniosus microcephalus. The sequence goes on from NC_141002.1 coordinate 76,085,084, forward strand.
ATTTCACTCTGAGCTCTAAACTCACTCTTCGTGCCTTTGAAATTGCTTCAAATGTTCACCACAAATTACATTTTCTATTGATCTGTACTTTATAATCTTCATTGGGTACATAAAGGTTTTTTTCAGACTCTTATGTAGCAGAAATGCATATTTGGTACTTTGAAAGCCACAATGGATCCAGTGTGCTCAAATAATTACGAACCTTTGCTCTAAGCAATAATTGTAATTAGAGCTCAGATTCAGTTATTGCTTAAACATTTTCTTTATTCATGACCAGAAGGAACAGGTGTCTCCGTATGGGACCAGGCCCAAAAACTTAGCGATGTGGCTGCCTACGTGAGAGTTACTCAGGATCATTCTCTGCCAAACCTTGGAGTGTGCACACCACTGGATGACCTGCGGCAGGAGATGTGGGGAGATAAACAAAAAGGTGTGGAAATCACAGGTTCTGTATTGAGTGTTTTTTGAATGGAATGTGGACCACTGCACATATTACATAGAATGTACAGCACAGAAACAGGTCATTCGGCCAAACTGGTCCATGCCGGTATTTCTGCTCCACACGAGCCTCCTCCCACCCCTCTGCATCTAACCTTATCAAGATAACCTTCTATTCCTTTCTCCTTCATGTGTTAATTCAGCTTCCCCTTAAATGCTTCTATGTTATTCACCTCAACTAATTCTTGTGGTAGCGAGTTCCACATTCTAACCACTCTTTGAGTAAAGAAGTTTCTCCTGAATTTCCTATTGGATTTATTAGTGACTATCTTATATTTATGGCCCCTAGTTCTGGTCTCCCCTGCAAGTGGAAACATCTTCTCTATGTTTACCCTTTCATAACCTGAAAGACCTCTATCAGGTCACCCCTCAGCCTTCTCTTTTCTATTTGATGATTGTTTAAGTAAGCCACCACTCTCGAGTTAAAATGATCCATTAATTCTTGTGCAATAGCCCTGTTATCATTTATACTTATTTTCCCTGTTAATTCTGTAAATCACAATTCTCACTTTCTTTCAGAATCTGATTAAATGTCCAATCTGACCATCTTGCCATTAATCCTAACCAAATTAAGTTCTGACTTAACTTGTCATTGTTGAACTTTTTCAGATTTCAAACTTTCTGATTTCTGTCTCAGAATGCCTGATTTCTTCTTCATATTATTTATTTTTGTGCAGGATACCATGCCTATTGTGAACCTAGACTCTGTTACTTAGGTCTCAATTGTATGTTATATGATATTGCACATGATTTCAAATGTCTATCTTTTGAGGAAAATGTAGAAAAGTTGAGTAGGCATGGTGGCACCACAGAGAACCAACACACTCATTGAAACTTATAAAATTCTAACAGGACTAGACAGGCTAGATGCAGGAAGGATGTGCCCGATGGCGGGGGAGTCCAGAACCAGGGGTCACAGTCTAAGGATAAGGGCTAAACCATTTAGGACTGAGATGAGGAGGAATTTCTTCACCCAGAGAGTGCTGAACCTGTGGGATTCTCTACCACACAAGGCAGTTGAGGCCAATTCATTAAATATATTCAAGGAGTTAGATATATTTCTTAAGGTTTTGGACCAAAGGAAGCTGCAAGAAGATATTGATAAATTGGTGGAATGGCCAAAATTTGTGGTAGAAGGAATTCAAAGCAATAAACGTGAGATGGTACATTTTGGTTCAAAAAAGTAATTATACTTTGAATGGGTAAAAGCTGGGTGATGTAGAAGAGCAGAGGGATTTGGGAGGATTTCAGATTCACAAGACATTTAAAGCATCACCTCAAATGGATAAAGCCATAAAAAGCTAATGGAATACTGGTCTTTATGGCAAGAGGTATCGAATAAAAATGTTGCAATGTAATGGTGACTCTATGCAAAACCTTAGTAAGACCGCAGTTGGAGTACTGTATATAGTTTTGGGCTCCGCACTGTTTCCAAGTTTCTATGTTTTAATATTTAGATGTAGGCTCCAAACATACATATAATATATATATATATATATGTGTGTGTGTGTGTATATATATATATATTATGTATATGTGTATATATATAAATATGTACATGTGTACAGGCTCCAAACATACACAGAAATTACAACAAGGAAACAGCACATTAGACTCAACTAGTTCATGTTCATGCTTATGCTGCACGCAAGCAGTAATCCTAATCTCAAGCGCCTGTTCCGTACGCATATCCCTTTATTCCCATTTGCGCCAATCACCTATCTAACCTCATTCTTAAATGTTGACAAGGTCACTGCTTCAATCACTAACTCTGGTAGTACACTCCATAGCATTACAGCTCTCTGTAAAAACATTTATCCTGCTTTCTGTGATAAATCTTTATATTTAATCTTATATTTATGTCCTTGTTCTAGACCCTCAATCATTGGGAACAATCTGTTTCTAACTACTCTGTCCCAGCCCTTCATAATTTCAAACATTTCAAATCATCCTGTAATCTACTTTGTTCTAACAAAAGCAGTCCCAATTTTTCAAGGTTTCTTCATAATTGTATTTCCTCATACCAAGCAGCATCTTAGTAAATCTGCGCTGTACCCTGTCTAATGCTTCAACATCCTTCCGACAGTGCGGAGCCCAAAACTATATACAGTACTCCAACTGCGGTCTTACGAAGGTTTTGCATAGAGTCACCATTACATTGCAACATTTTTATTCGATACCTCTTGCCATAAAGGCCAGTATTCCATTAGCTTTTTATGGCTTTATCCATTTGAGGTGATGCTTTAAATGTCTTGTGAATCTGAAATCCTCCCAAATCCCTCTGCTCTTCGACATCACCCAGCTTTTACCCATTCAAAGTATAATTATTACTTTTTTGAACCAAAATGTACCATCTCACATTTATTGCTTTGAATTCCTTCTACCACAATTTTTGGCCATTCCACCAACTTATCAATATCTTCTTGCAGCTTCCTTTGGTCCTCAAAATTATTTACCACATTTCCTATTTTAGCATTGTCTGTAAATTTGGACACCGTTCCCTCCAGCCCTTTATCCAAATTATTGATGTGCACAGTGAATAGAAGAAGTCCCAAAACAGAACCCTGTGGGACACTGTTACCCACTTCCAACCACTCTGAGAAACTGCCCTAAACTCCTGCTCTCTGTTTCCTTCCTTCCAACCAACTGGTTTTTATCTAATTTTCTATAATTTGCTTAATTCCATACCTCTTAATCTTCTCCAATAGTGTCTTATGTGGTGCCTTGTCAAAAGCCCATGTATTACAAAGTATTTACAGCACAGGAAAAGCCTTTCAGCCCAACATGTCCATGCCAGTGTTTATGCCTCCTCCCACCCCTCTTCATCTAACCCCATCAACATATCCTTCTATGTACACGAATGCCCATGCATATCACATCCACAACATTTCCCTCATCTGTATTTCAAGTACAGGAGAAGCTTTAATACCCCCTGCTGTCATCGTCCCTCAGATTACACCACAAGCTGCTTCTCATCTCTCTCCTCAAATGACTGGCCACCATCTTGAAATTCTTCCATGTGGGGATCAAGTATTAAATACATAGAGAGACAAATCAATCCAAAATTCTTCTTCATATATCTACAATTATGAGAACTAAAATGTGGCTTGTTGCAATTAGCAATAAGACACATTTCCAAATCTTTGCCCCAGGTGGAAAGAAGGGTATCCTTACTTGTGTGCCAGGCAATAGGTCTGGTCCTGCTACTGTCTAGTTTTATCTAAAAATTATACTTGTCTCCTATGGGAACAGAAGAAAAGCTGTTCTGCGTATGATGTTGTCGTCTATGTATAGTAACTGAGAACTGACATATAGAAAATATTAAAGCACCTATATAGGAAAATATGTGTACTGCAAGCGTAAGATTTCAAAACAGTAACAGCTTAATTATTAAAGAAAACCTTTCCTAGAAACATAGAAGATAGGAGCAGGAGTACAGGCTTCTCGAGCCTGCTCCGCCATTTAATGAGATCATGGTTGATCATCCAAATTCAGTACCCTGTCCCTGCTTTCTCCCCATATTCCTTGATCCCTTTAGCCTTAAGAAATATATCTGACTCCTTCTTAAATATATTTAATAAGTTGGCCTCAACTGTCTTCTGTGGTAGAGAATTCCACAGGTTCACCACTCTCTGGGTGAAGAAATTCCTCCTCATCTCAGTCCGAAATGGCTTACCCCTTATCCTTAGACTGTGACCCCTGGTTCTGGACTCCCCCGCCATCGGGAACATCCTTCCTACATCTAGTCTGTCTAGTCTTGTTAGAATTTTATAAGTTTCAATGAGATCCCCTCTCATTCTTCTAAACTCTAGCAAATATAAGCCTAATTGACCCAATCTCTCTTCATACGTCATTCCTTCCATCCCAGGTATCAGTCTGGTAAATCTTCGCTGCACTCCCTCCATGGCAAGAACATCCTTCCTCAGATAAGGCGACCAAAACCCTGTACAACTGCAGCAAGACATCCTTGCTCCTGTACTCGAATCCTCTCACTATGAAGGCCAACATACCATTTGCCTTCTTAACCGCCTGCTGCACCTGCATGCTTACCTTCAGCGACTGGTATACAAGGACACCCAGGTCTCGTTGCACTTCCCCTTTTCCCAATCTATTGCCGTTCAGATAATAATCTGTCTTCCTGTTTTTGCCACCAAAGTGGCAAATAACCTCGCATTTATCCACATTATACTGCATCTGCCATGCATCTGCCAAATCACCCAACCTGTCAAATCATACTAGAGTTTCTCTGCATCCTCCTCACAGCACACACGCCCACCCAGCTTTGTGTTGTCTGCAAACTTGGAGATATTACATCTAGTTCCCTCGACTAGATCATTAATATATATTATGAATAGCTGGGGTCCTAGCACCGATCCCTGCGGTACCCCACTAGTCACTGTCTGCCACTCGGAAAAAGACCCGTTTATTCCAACTCTTTGCTTTCTGTCTGCCAACCAGTTCTCTATCCGTCAGTACCTTACCCCAATCTCATATGCTTTAACTTTGCACGCCAATCTCTTATGCGGGACCTTATCGAAAGCCTTCTGAAAATCAAAATGCACCACATCCACTGGTTCTCCCTTATCTATTCTACCAGTTACATCCTCAAAAAATTCCAGTAGATTAGTCAAGCATGACTTACCTTTTGTAAATCCATGTTGACTTTGTCCGATCCGGTCACTGTTTTCCAAGTGCTCTGCTATTACATCTTTTATAATGGACTCTAGCATTTTCCCCACCACCGATGTCAGGCTTACCGGTCCATAATTCCCCGTTTTCTCTCTACCACCTTTTTTAAATAGTGGGGTTACATTAGCTACCCTCCAATCCATGGGAACTATTCCAGAGTCTATAGAATTTTGGAAGATGACCAGCAATGCATCTACTATTTCTAGGGCCACTTCCTTAAGTACCCTAGGATGTAGATTATCAGGCCCTGGGGATTTATCGGCCTTCAATGCCGTCAATTTCCCTAATACCATTTCCCTACAAATACTGATTTCGTTCAATTTCTCCCTCTCATCAGACCCCAAAATCTCTGGAAGGTTATTTGTGTCCTCCTTTGTGAAGACAGAACCAAAGTATGTATTTAATTGGTCTGCCATTTCTTTGTTCCCCATTATAAATTCCCCTGATTCTGACTGCAAGGGACCTACGCTTGACTTCACCAATCTTTTTCTCTTCACATATCTATAGAAGCTTTTACAGTCAGTTTTTATGTTCACTGCAAGCTTACTCTCATATTCTATTTTCCCCCTCTTAATTAATCTCTTTGTCCTCCTTTGCTGAATCCTAAACTGCTCCCAATCCTCAGGTTTGCTGCTTTTTCTGGCCAATTTATATGTCCTCTCCTTGGATCTTATGCTATCCCTAATTTCCCTTATTAGCCATAGTTGAGTCACCTTTTTTGTTTTATTTTTATGCCAAACAGGGATGAACAACTTCTGTAGTTCATCCATGTGATCTTTAAATGTTTGCCATTGCCTATCCACCGTCAACCCTTTAAGTAACGTTCCCCAATCCATCCTAGCCAACTCGCGCCTCATACCATCGTAGTTTCTTTTATTTAAATTCAGAACCCTAGTCTCTGAGTCAACTACTTCACTCTCCATCTTAACGAAGAATTCTATCATATTATGATCGCTCCTCCCCAATGGGCCTCGCACAACAACATTGCTAATTAATCCTTTCTCATTACATAATACCCAGTCTAAGATGTCCTGATCTCTAGTTGGTTCCTCGACATATTGGTCCTGGAAACCATCCCGAACACACTCTAGGAATTCCTCCTCCACAGTATTGTTATTAATTTAGTTAGCCAAATCTTGTAAATGTGTTTTTTTTTCCCTATTCCCCCCCGCCCCCCCCCCCCACCCATAGGTTAGTGCCTTATATCCACACTATCATCATGTCAGGTGAGGAGGTGCAGATTTAAACCTGGATATCATCGTTGAGATTCTGACACTGCAGAGGAGAAATTTAACTTGCGCCCAAAACCGGCGCAAAGTTGGTGGATGGACCACTTCGTGCCGGCCTGCGCAGGAACCAAATTCATCTTCGGGCCTAATTGAAATGCTGTTAGTGAGCCGCGGAACCAAATAGGTGCAGCACCGTAGCTCACCAGTTGGGGGAGGGTGGGAAATCAGCCTGCTCTCATGCAGGGCCGCACGGCAGGTTGGGCCTTGGGGGAGGGGGGAAGCAATCCCGGTGGCCTCGTACATATCAGTTAGGCTGGAGTTTTTCTGTGGGCCCACAAATATAAAAACTGAAAATGACTCGGGCTGGAGTTTTTCTGTGGGCCCACAAATATAAAAACTGAAAATGACTCGGCCCCTTTAAGAATCGCTGGTTAGGCCGCTCAAGTCATGTTACAACCAAGCAGAGCATGCACGGCGGAAGCGCCACCCGTTTGCACCTGGATTTCACATTCTGCAACCGACGTTGCACCCCCGATTTGCATATTTAAGAAGCCTAGCTGCTGTTTGAGGGGAGCGCTCTGGATGACTAAAAGTCGCCCAAGGTAGCGTGGCGTCCGGCGCATTTCCGGTCCAGATCAGCCGTAGCAGATCGCGATGCGAAATTTGGAGGCTGAATGCCCAATTTACGGGTGGCTGTAAGTTGAATTTCTCCTCCTATGTTGCTACGAGGTTGCCTTTCATCTCGATTTTATTTTGTTATATAACATTGCAGCTTGTAGGTCACGGGTATGGGTAGTCACCTCTTCGTGTGTAAACACCTGGCGGTTTTTCAGCATATTGGCGAAGGAGAAGAATCTCAAAATATTTTTGTCTTTCTTAGATATGTTTCTGAAAACCAGCACGTTTATGAATAGAAAGAAGTCCCATGAGGTTGAGGTGATGTCTGAAGTCATCGCATGTTTTGCCAAATATTGCAATATCCACCAGGTGAGAGAGAACTTCCAACCATTGATTAGTCGAAGCATCCTAGTTGTGCAGCAGCAGAACAATTTCCAAGTCTGTTTAAAGCACCAATTTCCTAAAAGTAGTACAGTGTCTCTGGTGCAGTTACTAGTCGAAATCCTTTTAGTCCAAGATATGTTGAATATGCCAGGAAAATGCAGGCCCTAATTCCTGGACTCATTTCCTTTCATAGAGGTTCTTTCCATATACAGAGCATGAGATAGTATGAAGGCAGTGCTGGTGGAATGCCAGTATTTTCAACTTCTGTAAAAATGAATATGCTAATGCTTTTGGGTGATGTTAGCATCCACCAAGCATGCTGATTTAGAACATGATGCTGTATCATGGAATATTAGATCGGTTCTGCCAATTCCCCAAATTTCCTACTTAATGGGGATGATTTTATCTTCTGGGTGGAAATGCGGCCAAGCGAGCGACAACAGGCAGGCTTGGCTGATTTTAATGGCCAGGCCTCATTAGCACGCTGCTTCCCGATCAAAAGAAGTGGGAAGGGACTACCACGATGTTAAAATCGTGAAGCTCGGCGGCCGCTCTTGGCAGGGTGCATTCGTGGAGGTTAGATCATGTGACATCTGACCACCTGAAATTTGATCATGTGGCATTTGATCACATGACTTCTACAAATGTTATTGCATTTACCTTATAAAGGTTGGGTCCCTGTAGTTGAGTATTTTGGCTCCTGCGCTAGCAGCTGTTATGCAACAAGTTCCAAGAACCGGGAGACCACCCGTAAACAGGCGAAGAGGGGAAACCGAGGGTGAGATAGACAGGAAACTGAGGGTGGGGATGAGGGGATACTGAGGAACATCCCATTTCAGAGACTCCCCCCACCACCGCCATTTTAGAGCCCCCCCGCCATTTAAGAGCCCCGAGTGACACCAGGACATATCAGGATAACACACCAAGAGGTGACCCTGTTGGTGTCTGACTTACAATTCCAAGCAGTGCTCACAAAAACGAATGTCCAGTCCAAAAGCCGACAGTTGCCTACCTGACCTGATAGGAGAGTTGGAAGAGCAGAGCCTGAATGAGTGATTGAATCCACATACTGAAGTAACATTGCTTTAGCGCGAGTCGGCTGTACAAGTCCCATAAACACAACAGTGAGTTGACCCTGTGAGTCACACCGACACTCCCCGGTTGCTGAGACGAGATTGTCGACACCCGCGATTCCCGACTCTCCGGCCCCCTCCCGACTGCACTACATGCGGTCCTGGCTCTCCATGGGTCACGTTACGGAGCGGAGCAGGGGCGCACTTTGGTGGGAAATTTAAAGGGCTGATCTCTCGGCCTTCTGGGATGGTTGGGAACCCTAGCTGCTGGGGACCTGCAGAAATGGTCCCCATCCTCCGGCACATGGTAAGTGCTTGCAAGGGGAATCCCCGTCAGGGAAGGGGAGAACACTTAGGGCAGGGTGGCCCAAGATTTTCTGGTGAGGCCAAGAGCAGCAGGAGTGCTTTTTCATCAAAATTAACTGCAAAATCCATAAATCAGTTTAATTTCAAAATATTTTGCATATGTGCTAATGATCCATAATTAGCATTAAAATTTGTGTTTGGTCTAATCCAAAATAAGAACATAAGAAATTAGAGCAAGAGTAGGCCATTTGGCCTCTCGAGCCTGCTCCGCCATTCACTAAGATCATGGCTGATCTTCCACCTCAACACTTTCCTGCACTATACCTATATCCATTGATTCCCTTAATATCCAAACATCTATCGATCTCTGTCTTGAATATATTCAACGACTGAGCCTCCACAGCTCTCTGGGGCAGAGAATTCCAAAGATTCACCACCCTCTTGAGTGCAGAAATTTCTCCTCATCTCAATCCTAGATGGCCGACCCCTTATTCTGAGACTGTGACCCCTGGTTCTAGACTCCCCAGCCAGGGGAAACATCCTCCCTGCATCTACCCTGTCAAGCCCTGTAAGAATTTTGTATGTTTCAATGAGATCACCTCTCATTCTTCAAAACTCGAGAGAATATAGGTCTAGTCTACTCAATCTCTCCCCATAGGACAACCCCCCCATCCCAGGAATCAGTCTGGTGAACCTTCGTTGCACTCCCTCTATGGCAAGTATATCCTTCCTAGGTAAGGAGACCAAAACTGTACACAATACTCCAGGTGTGGTCTCACCAGGATCCTATATAATTGCAGTAAGATGTCTTTACTCTTATACTTAAATCCTCTTGTAATAAAGGCCAACATACCATTTGCTTTCCTAATTGCTTGCTGTACCTGCAAGTTAACTTTCAGTGATTCGTGTACAAGGACACCTAGGTCCCTCTGAAAACCAACATTTCCTAATCTCAGCATTTAAAAAATACTTTGCTTTTCTATTGTTCCTACCAAAGTGGATAACTTCACATTTCTGCACATTATATTCCATTTGCCATGTTCTTGCCCACTCACTTAGCTTGTCTGTATCCCCTTGAAGCCTCTTTGCATTCTCCTCACAACTTACATTCCCACCCAGCTTTGTATCATCAGCAAACTTGGATATATTACATTTGGTCCCCTCATCCAAATGATTGATGTAGATTGTGAATAGCTGAGGCCCAAGGACTGATCCTTGCGGTACCCCACTAGTTACAGCCTGCCAACCCGAAAAAGATCCGTTTATTCCTACTCTCTGTTTTCTGCCCGTTAACCAATCCTCAATCCATGCTAGTATATTAACCCCAACCCCATGAGCCCTAATTTTGTTTCATAACCTCTTGTGTGGCACCTTATCGAATAACTTCTGAAAATCCAAATACACCACATCCACTGGTTCCCCTTTATCTATTCTGCTAGTTACAACCTCAAAAAACTCATTCGTCAAACACGATTTCCATTTTATAAATCCGTATTATTATTTTCTAAGTACAGGAAACTTTGTGATATCCGGCAGCGACGGGACCGGCGTGTTGCCGATCTATCAAAACTGCCGGACATACAAAGTTAATGTTGAAGCATACGGAGGTTTTCATCTCCGTACCTGACAACAAACACTGTTGCTTAGCAACAGCTTCTAAAGAGTCGGCTGCAGCTGCAAGCGTCTCTAGCTGAAGCTGTTGCTATAGCTACAGACCTTGCAGTGGCTGACTGGGAAAAAAAAAACGAGATCTAAAAAAAACTTACAGAAAACGGCTCCTGATTTTTGCCATTAGATCGAGTATTCCGGACATACAACCTCCGGATAAACCAAAGTTTCCTGTACCCTGTTACCACGTCCTTAATAATAGATTCTAGCAAAATCCGTACTACTGATGTCAGGCTAACTGGGCTGTAGTTCCCCATTTTCTCTCTTCCCTCCTTTTCTAAATAGTGCAGTTACATTTGCTACCTTCCAATCTGTGGGAACCGTTCTAGAATCTATGGAATTTTGGAAAATGACAACCAATGCATCCACTATCTCTATAGCTACCTCTTTCAAAACCTTAGCATGTAGGCCATCAGGTCCAGGGGATTTATCGGCTTTCGGTCCCATTAATTTCTCCAGTACTATTTCTTTACTAATCCTAATTTCCTTCAGTTCCTCATTCTCGCTAGACGCTTGGTTCTTCACTATTTCCGGGAAGTATGGAAATATCCCAAAGCATTTAACAGTGGGAGTCAGACACCGAGCAATCATTTGCCGATGGTTGCAGCAAGAGGGTGTGTGTTCATCCTGGCTCTGGTCATCCTGGCTCTGGTCATACTGGTTCTGGAGTGCACAAAGAACAGACTTTATTAAGCAGAATGATGCAAGCAGAAAATGCCACAAAGCCTGTGTTTGAATCAGTTCTTGTTTTGGTATGCTGTAGTGAAGTCTGTCAATGAGTTCAGAGGTTATTTTTAAGAACTGTGACTCAGGAAGTAATGGGCCATTATAAGGAGGCTAGGGACATTTTAGGAAATGTACAGTATATGACTAACTTAAAACAACCTGAACTTTAACGTGCTGACTGCACTTACTCTAGACTGTCTAATAGCTTTTGCATGTCTATGAAATTCTAATGTGTGCAATTATATAACTGATCTATAAAAATGCCCGTACATTTCTGATGACCACTATACACTATTTATAGATTTCATTGGGGCTTTTTACATAAAAGTGTCAGAGGATAGATTTTCTGCCCATTGACTTTGAATAATAAGAGAAAAAATCTAGCCCATATTTTATTGATTGGATGAATTTAATTTACAAAAGTCAAATTCACATTTACCCAGTCTGTTTACATAGATTGACTAAAGTTTCAGTTAATACTTGTTTTAAATAAATACTAGCTAGTCCTGAGTTGCTACCTAATGTTGAAACATGAAGTGCAGAATACAGTTTAAGTGAAGAAATTGGGTAGTGCAGTGGATTAGCGCACCGCTCGTGTCTCAATGGGACTGACCTCTCCTCTGTGTGCCAGTTATAAAGATCCTTACACAAAATGAGTTTGGGCAGTGTAGCTAAAATTTGGCACAAGATGTGAATTTTAATCAAAGCATGCCCAAGGGTATCTAGTGGAAATGTCAATGGTGCCATTAAGAGTGTCTCTTCAGACTTTAATTAAGGCACACGGGGCAGCTTCACCCTTCATCAGACAACATTGAATTTTATTTTAACAGTGGATGGGAAGAGTAAAATAATGTTTCGTTCCACAGCACTGACATCCTTCACGTTAAGCAGCATATAATTCACCAAAAAATTACTATTAACAAAAAAAATCTGTACGTCTAAATTAACTTTGAAACCTATATTAAAGGTCACCAAACTAAATCTGATGTGTACATGTAAATGGCCAAATATATTCCTATGAATTTAAAAAACATTTCAACAAGAATTGAGACAGTTTATCTTGGCTCCAGATGTTTCCAATATGAGTATTTTTCAAATCTCAAAATCTCCAGATGTGACCTCATCAATGATATTATAACCATTTGCTAATATGCAACGTGTACTATCCATTTAAGAAAATGATGTCTCTAATATCATTTGACAGGATTAGTTATAGACTTGGCTGCAGCACTGTTGATGATATCATTTTGTATCTCCAAAGGAACAGTCTAAGCATTGAGAAACATTTGGAGATTCAGGTTCAGTTCAAATATACAAATGTTTAGAAGCTTCCACTAAAACAAAAATAAAATGCTCGACGCAGGAGGCAGTCAATCTCTGCTCTATTTTTGAAGCGATAAAGCAAGTAGATACAAGATGTGCCTCCCACGGGAGGGGAATTAGATTACGTCGCCGCAGACCACTCTTGCAGTCCGCTCAAGACTGACATTGATCAAGGGTAAATGATTCCTGTCTGCCAGGAAATTATGTGTAGCATGGGGAGGGCAACAGGAGGGGGGAGGAGAGAAACACACAATGAATATACGGCCATGGTGCCCTTTCCAAAAGGTGAGTATATTATTGTTATTCTATACAAAGGGAGTTTGTCACAGGAGACAGATTTTTCTCCCCCTTTAATCAGTTGGTTTGTTCCAGGAGGTTACCCATCAGAATAATTAGTGCGAGACACAATTTGAAATATAAACACTATTTTAGCTCATCAGTTTTCCTGTGCTAGTGTAAAATCATCAACTGTTAATGTACATTTTGATATAATACCTGTCCTAAAGTAATATTTTCTGAAAAGAATTTTGATTCTGAGTCTCAAATCGATAGCTCGCATAAAAGGCATTGATGGACTAAAGCTGTTTATATGACTTAACTGAACATTGATTTTAAACCTTAATGCATTTTCTGTGTTGATCTTTCTAAATTATTTATCTTCCATATCTTTACATGTTTTTGTCTTTTTTCAATAGCATATTTCAAAATCAGGAAATATTCTATCTTTAGCTTATAGGGTAGAAATGACTATTGACTGTGCAAGCACTCAATGGTATGTATTCCTTTCTCCGCTGTTAAACAAAGATGTTAACCTGTTTATTTTAAATAGGTAATACCTTCATTAAAATAGCAGAGAGAAGCATTTCGAAAGCATGTTAAACGCCCATATAATAGCATCACTAGCAGTCATTTCTACCCTTTTTTTGAGGGATGGTATATTTCATTCCCCCCCCCCACCCTCATTTGCTGCTTCCCTAAGTTTATGTAGTTCTCTGTCTGATAATTCTGCACACTTACTACTTAATTTTCTAAATTTTCCCCAGTTAGTTTTTCCTGATTTGTCACTCCTCTTGTTGCCTTCTCTGTTTGCCTGCTTCTTATTCATTCCACCTACATCTTGCACCATCTACCCGTTTATCAAACCCTCACACTGCCCATTTCTGATGTCTCTCTGCTTTTTGATCACTTTTCCTTTTTCTCACAATTTCTGCCTTGTTTTCGCCCTCTTTAGCTTCTTACTCACTCTGCCTTTGCCTACATCATACTTCAAAGTAATTAATTGTATATGATGTTTGGGATGTTTCTGAGAGACATGATAAAACGCTGGGCCAGAAATTCGGGTCCCCACGGGTGAGTACGCGCTGGGTACTCGCGCGTAGGCCCAACGAAAGTGCCGGTTTCGTGCATGCACTGTGCATGCACGGGAAGCCGGAACTTCCATTCCCTTAAAGGAAGGGATTGACAGGTCGAACGCGTGCGCCGGAGAGGCAGCACGTACGCCTGGAACTTCCGTTTTTTTTACAGGTTTCTCCGGGAGGGTAAGTCTCCAGCAGCTACGCTTTTAAAAAGCAGTCGTAAGGCCTGCTTTTAACAAGGTAACTGGTGAATTAAGTAAAATTAAAACATTTTTTCCACAGGTTTATTATTTTTAAATACTTTAAAGAAAGGTAAGTTTATTTTTAGCCCCGTTAAAAACTGTAATTAATTTTTTCAAAAATTTAAATTATTGTTTAAAATAGTTACTTCATGTAATTTATAGTTATTTTAAAAATGTGATGTGTTTTTTAAAATTTATTTGAAGTTTTAGTTATGTTTTGGGGCCGAACTCTATTCATAGATTTGACAGGTCTTCCTGTCAAATCTATGAATAGAGATTCCCTGCTACGATTGGCTTTCCATGGCCCACGTGATCCCAGGGGAACGCTTCGAACTAACTTCGCCGCTGGGATACGCGAGCACTTCGCGCCGAAAGTTGGAGCAGGCCCAGGATCAGAATCCCACGCGGGCCCACAGCGCAATGGCCGGCGCGCTAGGTAAGTGCAGGTCGGGGGCATGCACCCGCGGGAAGCCTCCGACCCGAATTTCTAGCCCGCTATATTAGAATCATAAAATAGTACAGCACAGGAGGAAGCCATTCGGCCCATCGAGTCTGCGCCGGCTCTTTCGAAGAGCAATCCAGTTAATCCCACTCCCCTGCGTCCCTGCAATTATTTCTCCTTCCAAGTATTTATCCAATTCCCTTTCGAAAGCTACTGTTGAATCTGGTACTGGTTCAGTACTAGGACCACTGCTGTTTTTTGATACATAAATACAAGTTTTTTTTACCTGCTACTTGCATCCTCTGCCCTATACCCATAGCCTCTTCTGGTTCTTGTTTGCTCTTTTTCTTGCTCACTCTCCAGATGAGTTAGGGTTATGCTTAGGAAGGTAAAGATACTTTTGGCGTCCATTGGCCATGTTTGAGGCTTCTTAAACCCTGATTTTTATCAGCAATACTTGGAGTGTCAGCCTACACTTTTGTGCTCAAGTCTCTGGAGTGGGACTTGAACCCACAACCTTCTGACTCAGAGGCGAGAGTGCTACCTACTGAGCCACGACTGACACTCCAGTGCAATACTGAGGGAGTGCTGCACTAACAGAGGGGCGTCTTTTGGATGAGAAGTTAAACCGAAGCCCCGTCTGCTCTCTCAGGTTGCCGCAAAAGATCCCATGGCACTATTCCGGTGTCTTGGCCAATATTCATCCCTCAATCAAGATCACTAAAAATATAAATTATCTGGACATTATCACATTGCTGTTTGTGGGAGCTTGCTGTGCACAAGTTGGCTGCCCCGATTCCTACATTACAATAGTAACTACACTTCAAAAGTACTTAATTGGCTGTAAAGCGCTTTTGGACGTCCTGAGGTCGTGAAAGGCGCTATATAAATGCAAGTCTATCTTTTTTTCCCATTGTGTGCGATTCTGTGCCGATACCTGGTTCAAGTGGGAGTGGCACTAGTTGATGCTGAGGTGAGTGGTGCTCTTTGGGTGCACCCAATCAACCACTGGGCTCTCCTTGCTCTGTCACGTGAAAGGATGGGACATTTTGAATCTTTAAAGACACTTATCCATTTGAGTGCTGTATTCTCATTCCATGCAATATTGCAGAAAATCAATATGTATGAATGCACTGATGTTGTGCAAATTATAGAATATATGGCCTCTAGTCTCCACAGTCCCTATATCTACCAGGCGTCTCATTCCAAATAAGTTCTTATATGGCATCAATTCCTTCATGTTGTAGGATACACCATCTGTCCTGCCCTGTGCCTCCTGTTGGGTGTTAGTTTTGATTTTAAAGATAAGAGCTATAGCTATCCAGACAGTGTGATTGACAGATGGAGATTTCTTCCTGCCGTATGATTACATTCATCGTTCAAAACCACACATCCCAACAATTTTGTTAGTATGTCCTAAATTACAGTGAAAAACATACTTTTTCCCATTTTTCGTTTAGAAGAATATCGAGTCTCTGGGGTGCAAGAAGTGGAGTAAGAATGTGAAATAGGACGTGAGGGATAAAGAAGGCGAGCAGAGGGAACAAGAACTGAGAGAAGCCAGAAAAAGAAGAGAGAAATAGGGAGGTAGCTAGCCATTTTAAGGTGAAGCCATAAATAAAAATTTTATAGCCCAGATACTTTGTAGCTGAGAGATTCTGAGGGTGGCGTGTCCTTTGACCGACTTCATTGTCAGTATTTAAACTCAACTTCTATCAAATCATCATGTAGTATGGAAACATCAGTGTACGTTGGTAAATTAGTGCATTATTAACTCTCTGTACGATGACTTTGTAAAATTGCCAGTTCTTGTTTTGACAATTTAAATGCACTGATGTCAGATTTTGTACTTTGCTGGCTTAAGCGGCTGCTCTTTCAAAACTGAGATGAGGAGGAACTACTTCACTCAGAGGGTGGTAGGTCCATGGAATATGCTGCCCCAAAAAGCTGTAGAAGCTACATCATTACATAAATTTAAAACAGAAATAGACAGTTTCCTAGAAGTAAAGGGAATTAAGGGTTACGGGGAGTGGGCAGGAATTTGGACATGAGTCTAGGTTCAGATCGGTCATGGCCCTGTGGGTAGCGGAGCGGGCCCAGGGGCCGTGTAGCCTGATCCTGCTCCTATTTTGTGTGTCTAATTCTGTTAGATTCAGGAGATGGTTCTGTGATAGTGGATTGGCAGTTAGGATCAGATCAGCCATGATCTTATTGAATGGTGGAGCAGGCACGAGGGGCCGATTGGCCTACTCCTGCTCCTATTTTGTGTGTCTAATTCTGTTAGATTCAGGAGATGGTTCTGTGATAGTGGATTGGCAGTTAGGATCAGATCAGCCATGATCTTATTGAATGGTGGAGCAGGCACGAGGGGCCGATTGGCCTACTCCTGCTCCTATTTCTTATGTTCTTATGTTTACAACATGGTGTCAAAAACCATCATGGTAGACTGGCCTTGAACAAAATTAATCCCCCACAACGACCCATTGTAGTCCTTGAAATACTCTTGAACAAATATACAGAAAATAATCTGATCCACAAGCATTATTGTCACAAAACAATTTTTCAAATTAATGCCCAGTCTTCCAAATAAATCTGGTAATATTTATCTAACTGTTGTATGCTTAAAATAATGATTATAATACACAACAAATGAAAAATATAGAAGAATGGAAATAATGACGTAAGTCTTCATGGTATCATTATACTGATTTTAAATTCAAGACCAGACTGTTTGATGTCAATGATGTACAATATTTCTGTTGATACTGCCCTTTATTTCAACTCTAGTTAATTTTATCCCGATGCAAGGTTGTTCTTCATAACCTAAGGTGTACCAGCTCCTTTCTGCGCTACCCCCCAGGCTCTATATTTGTGAGTTGCATCCAAGTTTAAATGCAAATGTACAACGTACATTTAACCTTTACAGCAAATTGCTTTTCTTCACTGTTTCCGAACTGAATTACAAGTTCCCAAGCACAGCGCTTTAATCTGGTTGCTTATGTCCCGAAGGTGTATTATGCAGAAAGGCAAAAGATCGTCCCATACCAGCGCTACACCAGGGCAAAAAGAAAATTTGGGTCACAGGATTTTCCAGTGTAATTAAATACAACAACAACTTGCATTTATTTAGCACCTTTAATGTAGTAATAGGTCCCAAGGCACTGTCAGAAATACAAGTAAATCATTTGGCATGTGGGTACTGAGTATTTCATATATGTTAACCATCACCCTTATGGGAACCTTGTCCATGGTGCCAGGTTTGCTGACAAAAGTCAGCACAGACCAGGCCCCTCTCCCCTCAGCACTGCACCTACCCGAGTCCTACCAGTAATGGATGCGGTTCTGGTCACAGAGTACCGTGAGCAGGAATTCTCACGAGAGCAGCAATTCCCAACTACAATATGCAGCAGCCAGAATCACTTCCACTAGTAGCGGGACTCGGGTAGGAGTGGCACTGAGGGCAGGGGAGAAATGAGCGGTAAAGAAGGAGAGCGGGAAGGGGCATAATGAAGGGGAAACGGATTAGCATGAAGGGGAGAAAGAAGAGGGAAATTGGTGGCAGTGAAGGGGAAAGAGGAGGGAAGGTAATGGATGGTGAGAAAGACGCCAGGATCACGCCTGCCAGTGTATGTAGGGTCAGTGGGAGAGCATTGGATTTTTAGCTCGGGTGCTTGCCAGACCCACACCCAGAAATTCCAGTGCTTGACCACTATCTGGGGAGAATTCCAAATCCCTAAGAAGCAATTTACATTTAATTTTTTTTAAACAAATCTCGGTTCCCTGGCCTGGGCCCATTTCTCTTCCCTCCCTCTAGAAGTAAAGGAAATTAAGGGTTACGGGGAGCGAGCAGGAATTTGGACATGAGTCTAGGTTTGGATCGGACATGGCCCTGTGGGTAGCGGAGCGGGCCCAGGGGCCGTGTAGCCTGATCCTGCTCCTATTTCGTGTGTCTAATTCTGTTAGATTCAGGAGATGGTTCTGTGATAGTGGATTGGCGGTTAGGATCAGATCAGCCATGATCTTATTGAATGGCGGAGCAGGCTCGAGGGGCCGATTGGCCTACTCCTGCTCCTATTTCTTATGTTCTTATGTTCCCCGGTGGTGTCCACTTGTGCCTTCCTGGAGGCCAATATGTTTCCTCTGACTCGGTGGACTAGCTTCCAGCCTTGCACTAGGCCACATATTGGCCGGGGAGATCGGGACTCCCAGCGTTCGATTGGGAGTGGGACGCGGTGTATTCAGGTCCCAGCCAATTTCTAAGCTGTTCTGCTGGACCTCCTGTTGGAGTTATGCCAGGAGTCCACTGGAATGGTGGAGAAAATTCGACCTCCTACTATTTAGTACCAATTCTGGACCACAGTTTGAGATTGATTCGGGGCTGCAGCCCAAAGATCAGTCCGACCTCTCCCTCTGTACAGCAGTAATGCTGAATCACTTTTAAAGTTAAAACAATGACCTCAAGTGGGCTGGTGTAAACTTTTCATTTGTGCAGGAATTAATAGTCTGAAAATTTCTGCACTGCATGGAAACTTTGCTAAGACTGGCAAGCTGTACATCCTATTATTTTGACTTTGCGTCTTTAAGTCTTGAAGCCATTAACATTCTGCATCTGTTTGATATGTGCAGCGATGTTGGTCAATCGGCAGATGTTCAACTTCTATATTAAGTTAGATAATTTGAAACCAGTCTATTTTCACTCAAATGTTTTCATTCAGTGTGACACTGATACTTTGGTTTAAGCTTTTTTTTTGTATAACTGGAACCAACTATCTTAAATTTGACAAGCTAATAACATTTATATACACAAATAGATCTCCTTCGGTCTTGCTCATGGATAATGCTAGAGCACTGTTTCGGAGGTTTAAAGCAACAGACTATATAGCGGTGGCCAGTCGACAACCAAAAATTGGACCTGTTAACCCTCTGCTAAAATGGCAGAAATACAAATCTCTAGCAAATGCATAATTCATATGCAGGTAACTCATGGTGTAATTTCAGGGCCCTTATTTTTAGCTGCATACATCTTCTCTTCATCACCAATTGTCTATTCGTAGCTATTTACGGCTTGCTCATTGATTGGTTTCCTACCTGCTCAGTAATATTTTGGGCAATTAACATTGTTCAGTTAACAGTGATTTATTGTGATTTGTTGATTTTTTGTGAATATGATATGAATCAATCAGGTGCAAATTTTGCACTATGCATATGCAACACTTTAAACTTGGCAGGATACTTTATACTTTAAAGTGCGACTTGTGATGTACGTTTTCCCATGTACTATGGATGCGAGCTAGACACGAGACTTGTAATTACATAGATGATGGAGTCTCTATCTCTGTAACCTCCTCCAGCCATACAACCCTCCGAGAACTCTGCATTCGTCCAATTCCGGCCTCTTGTGCAGCCCAAATACTTCAGCCCACCATTGGCGGCCGTGCCTTCAGCTGTCTAGGGCCAAAGCTCTGGAATCTCCTCCCTAAACATCTCCGCCTCTCTACCTCTTTTTCCTCATTTAAGACCTCTTTGATCAAGCTTTTGGTCACCTGCCCTAGTATCTCCTTATGTGGCTCGCTGTCAATTTTTTTCTTAGAACGCTCCTATGACGCGCCTTGGGTTGTTTTACTACATTAAAGGCACATTGGCCCAGAAATTCGGGTCTCCACGGGTGAGTACGCACGGGGTACTCACCCGTAAGCCCAGTTGAAGTGCCGGTTTCGTGCATGCACTGCGCATGCGCGGGAAACCGGCACTTCCGTTCCCCTGAAAGAAGGAGTTCAGAGGTCAAACTCATGCGCAGGAGAGGCTGCGCGTGCGCATCGAACTTACGTTTTTTTTGCAGGTTTTCCCGGGAAGGTAAGTCTCCAGAAGTTAGACATGTAAAAAGCAGTCGCAAGGCCTGCTTTTTACAAGGTAAGTGGTGAATTAATAAAATTAAAACATTTTTTCACAGGTTTATTATTTTTAAATACTTTAAAGAAAGGTAAATTTATTTTTAGCCCCGTTAGAAAATGTAATTTTTTTTTCCAAAAATTTAAATTATTGTTTAAAATAGTTATTTCATGTAATTTATAGTTTATTTAAAAAATGTTAATTTAAAAAAAAATTATTTGAAGATTTAGTGATGTTTTGGGGCTTACATAAGAACATAAGAAGTAGGAGCAGGAGTAGGCCATACGGCCCCTCGGGCCTGCTCCGCCATTCAATAGGATCGTGGCTGATCCGAATCTAGACTCACGTCCACTTCCCTGCCCTCTCCCCGTAACCCCTAATTCCCTTATCTGCTAGGAAACTGTCTATCTCCGTTTTAAATTTATTTAATGTTGCAGCTTCCACAGCTCTCTGGGGTAGCAAATTCCATAGATTTACTACCCTCTGAGTGAAGAAGTTTCTCCTCATCTCAGTTTTGAAAGCGCAGCCTCTTATTCTTAGATTATGCCCCCTAGTTCTAGTCTCACCCATCAGTGGAAAAATCCTCCCCGCATCCACCCGATCAAGCCCCCTCACAATCTTATATGTTTCGATAAGATCGCCTCTCATTCTTCTGAACTCCAATGAGTAGAGTCCCAACCTACTCAACCTTTCCTCATACGTCAACCCCCTCATCTCCGGAATCAACCGAGTGAACCTTCTCTGAACCGCCTCGAGAGCAAGTATATCTTTTCTTAAATATGGAAACCAAAACTGCACGCAGTATTCCAGGTGTGGCCTCACCAATACCCTGTATAACTGCAGCAAGACTTCCCTGTTTTTATACTCCATCCCCCTTGCAATAAAAGCCAAGATTCCATTGGCCTTCCTGATCACCTGCTGCACCTGCACACTAACTTTTTGTGTTTCATGCACCAGGACCCCCAGATCCCTTTGTACTGTAGCACTTTGCAGTTTCTCTCCATTTAGATAATAACTTGCTCTTTGATTTTTTCTGCCAAAGTGCATAACCTCACACTTTCCAACATTATATTGCATCTGCCAAATCTCTGCCCACTCACTTAGCCTGTCTGTCCTTTTGCAGGTTTTTTATGTCCTCCTCACTCACTGCTTTCCCTCCCATCTTTGTATCGTCGGCAAACTTGGATATGTTGCACTCGGTCCCTTCCTCCAAATCGTTAATATAGATTGTAAAGAGTTGGGGTCCCAGCACTGACCCCTGCGGAACACCACTAGTTACTGATTGCCAGCCCGAGAATGAACCATTTATCCCAACTCTTTGTTTTCTGTTAGATAGCCAATGTTCCACCCATGCCAGTATATTACCCCCAATCCCGTGATTTCTTATCTTGATCAGTAATCTTTTGTGTGGAACCTTGTCAAATGCCTTTTGGAAGTCCAAATACACTACATCCACTGGTTCCCCTTTATCCACCCTGTATGTTACATCCTCAAAGAATTCGAGCAAATTTGTCAAACATGACTTCCCCTTCGTAAAACCATGCTGACTCTGTCCTATTAAATTATGTTTATCCAAATGCTCTGTTACTGTTTCCTTAATAATGGACTCCAACATTTTGCCAACCACAGATGTTAGGCTAACTGGTCTATAGTTTCCAGCTTCTTGTCTACTTCCCTTCTTAAATAAGGGTGTTACATTAGCAGTTTTCCAATCTGCCGGGACCTTTCCTGAGTCCAGGGAGTTCTGGAAAATAATCACCAATGCATCCACAATCCCTACCGCCACTTCTCTCAAGACCCTAGGATGTAGGCCATCAGGTCTGGGGGATTTATCCGCCTTAAGTCCCATTATTTTACTGAGTACCATCTCCTTAGTGATTTCAATCGTCTTTAGCTCCTCCCCCCCCCCCCCCCCCCCGTTTGTCCAGTGTTGGGATATTTTTAGTGTCCTCTACTGTAAAGACTGATACAAAATATTTGTTCAGCGTCTTTGCCATCTCCATGTTCCCCACCACTAGTTTCCCGGTCCCATCCTCTAAGGGACCAACGTTCACTTTAGCCACCCTTTTTCTTTTTATATAGCTGTAGAAACTCTTGCTATCTGTTTTTATATTTTTTGCTAGTTTAATTTCATAATCTATCTTCCCTTTCTTAATTAATCTTTTAGTTATTGTTTGCTGGCTTTTAAATGCTTCCCAATCTTCTATCCTCCCACTAGATTTGGCTACTTTATATGCCCTTGTTTTCAGTCGGATACTATCCTTTATTACTTTACTGAGCCACGGATGGCTGTCTTTTCTTTTACTCCCCTTTTTCCTCAGTGGACTATATTCATCTTGAAAGATGTGAAATATCTCCTTGAATGTAGACCACTGCTCTTGTACCGTCTTACACTTTAATCTGTTTTCCCAGTCCACTTTAGTCAATTCTACTCTCATACCTTCATAGTCTCCTTTATTTAAGCTCAGTATGCTGGTTTGAGATCCAACTCTCTCACCCTCAAACTGAATTTGGAATTCAACCATATTATAGTCACTCATTCCAAGGGGATCCTTTACTAGGACATTTTTTATTAATCCTGTTTCATTACACAGGACCAGATCTAAGATTGCCTGCCCCCTGGTTGGTTCAGTTACATACTGCTCAAGGAACCCGTCCCTAATACACTCTATGAACTCTTCCTCAAGGCTGCCATGCCCAATTTGATTAGTCCAGTCAATATGAAAGTTAAAATCCCCCATGATTATAGCTGTTCCCTTATTACAAGCCCCAACTATTTCCTGATTTATACTCCAACCAACAGAGTTGCCACTGTTAGGAGGCCTATAGACTACGCCCACTAGTGACTTTTTCCCCTTCTTATTCCTTATCTCCACCCAAACTATTTCACTATCCTGATCCTTTGACCCAATATCATTTCTGACTATTGCAGTGATTCCATCCTTGATTAACATAGCAACCCCACCTCCCTTTCCTTCCTGTCTGTCCTTCCTAATTGTCAAATACCCTTGTATGTTTAGTTCCCAGTCATGATTATCTTGCAGCCATGTTTCCGTAATGGCCACCAGATCATACCCATGTGTAGTTATTTGTACCGTCAACTTGTCAATTTTGTTACGAATGCTGCGTGCATTCAGATAAAGAACTTTCAAATATGTTTTCTGACAATTTATTCCTGCTTTTACCCCTTTTACTGCTTTACCTTTATCATTATACATTCTGTCCCTTCCTGACACGCTCTGGTTTTTAATTCCCCCACTGCTACCTTGCTCTATTACCTTCTCCGCTGTCATTTTTATTTTTCGCTCTCTTAAAACCTCCCCCCCCACTAATTAGTTTAAAGCCCTCTCTATAGCCCTAGTTATTCGATTCGCCAGGACTCTAGTCCCAGCACTGGCCAAGTGAAGTCCGTCCCAACGGAACAGCTCTCTCCTGTCCCAGTACTGATGCCAGTGTCCCAGGAAGCAAAACCCATTTCTCCCACACCAGGCTTTGAGCCACGTATTTAACTCTCTAATTTTATTTACCCTAGCCAAATTTGCACGTGGCTCAGGTAGTAATCCAGAGATTATTACCCTTGTGGTTCTGCTTTTTAATTTGACCCCTAGCTGCTCAAACTCCCTCAGCAGAACCTCCTTCCTTGTCCTATCTATGTCATTGGTACCAACATGGACCATGACAACTGGATCCTCCCCCTCCCACTCCAAGTTTCTCTCCAGCCCAGAGGAGATGTCCTTAACTCTGGCACCGGGCAGGCAACACAGCCTTCGGGACTCTCGCTCTCGGCTGCAAAGAACTCTTATCTATCCCCCTAACGATACTATCCCCTACCACTACAACATTTCTTTTATCTCCCCCCACTTGAATGGCTCCACGGTGCTGTGGCCGGGTTGCTCATCCTCCCCGCAGTCCCCGTTCCCATCCTCACAGGGAGTAAGCGCCTCAAGCCTGTTGGACAAGAGCAAGGGCTGCGGCTCCTCCAACACCACCTCCTGGACCCCCGTACCTGCCTCACTTCTAGTCACACCATCCTGACCCTGGCCACAGACTACATCTGAATTAATTAATCTAACCTGTCAAACTTATGAATGAAGCATTCCCTGCTGCCATTGACTCTCCATGGCCCACGTGATCCCAGGGGACGCATTGAACTAACTGCGCCCCTGGGATACGCAAGCACTGCGCGCCGGCAGTTGGAGGAGGCCCAGGATCGGAATCTCACGCGGGCCTTCAGCTCAATGGCCAGCGCGGTAGGTAAGTGCAGGTCGGGGGCTTGCACCCGCGGGAAGCCCCCGACCCGAATTTCTGGGCCTATATAAGTGCAAGTTGTTGTTGCTGCTGCTTTTCTAAGAAATGACAAATGAGAGGCACAGCAGGATGAAGGTGAGTGTGGCTTTGTACTAACATTTCGTGATCTACTGAGATCATTGAAAGGTTTGCGCCACTGCACCCAGGTCCTCCCTGCATATGGGGGGAATCATGGGCGAACCTGGGTGCAGCCCTGCACCTCTGTGCAGTGACCGTCAGTGTTTGCAGCACTTCAATGCTGTAGAACACTGACAACACAAATGTCAAAAGAAAATTGGGCATGGTCCCTTTAAGGAAACCGGCTGATGACACGTCTTGAAATGACATCACCAGGCCCGCTTCCTGTAATTGACCCGGGAAACACACTGGGCGGGCTTATCAAGCCCTATCAAGGGAAAATCATTTCACAGAGCGGGATGAAGCCAGCAGCGGGGTCGGGACCCGCCACCGACATCGCCCACCATGGACCCGCCGAGGTAAGTAAAATCACGGCCATAGACTCCTTTTTGTTTTCTTTTAATGAGAGTCAGACTTCCTGATTTCTATCCCTAACAATGCACCCAATACAGCAGGTGAGAGGGTGGCCAGTCCTCACGTTTATGCCAATGCCATTCTGGAAACTGGTCTATATGAGACTGACAACATCCTGGTGATTACTGTTTCACCATTTTCACTCCTTCCCTTAGTTTTGCCTTCCACTTGCTCACACCACAAGCTCAAATTCATCCTCACCATTCATTGGCATCAAACATATACTTTAATACAATGTGCTACTTTGTTTTCAGTTATTTAAGAAAGATTTATTTATTTGTAGGGATTAAAATTCCAGTTAAGATTAAGGGAAGTTTAATATTGTGAAATGGGGGTAGGGATTATGGGATTACTTTTAGGGATTAGGGTTCTCCTTTCTTTATGGAATACTTATCAGTCAGCACAATGCTGTGGTTTTCAGCACTTACAACATTTACTACTTAACCTCCCGCTGCAGGAGATTATCACGTCTTCCTGAGATCCGCTTGTCTATCATTAACCCCATTTCACATGCTCCTACCTTGTATTCAACAAATTTGATTGTCGAAGTCCATTTTTATTGGACTGAGCTGCAGCTGATTTTGTTCTGAGAAAATCCAACCAGTTGCCAAAGAGGAAGCAAGTGTCGAAAGTTCCTGCTGTGAACAGTTGTGAGGGAAGCTTTTCTATGCTGCTGTTTTTTTTTTAGTTAGTAGGCTTTCATCACTCAAGAGAATAAAAACAGCATTTCATGGCACTCCATTAAGTACCTTCTATAAAACACACACGACATTTTATTTCCCAGTAATCCGTCCCTTCCCCCTCCCCCCCCATAATACTATAGTACCAGTCATGTGGTGCTACACAGCTTCAGATCTGACATCCCAGTTGATTTGGTTACATTTACTTGCCATACAGCTTCAACCACTTTCCATGCACTCTGGAAAAAAGAAAGCTGAGAACTTTTTTGTCAAGACTTTTCAATATGTTTTATGAAAACGAACACAATATAAGGCAGTAATTCAATCTCCGAGGCTCCGCTGAGAATCAGAACCGCTCAAGCTTCGCCCTTGCGGTTTATGGTGTGATTAGAACTGCTTGATTGAATTACTGCCTTGTAACTGTGTTACATGCAGTGAAATAAAACCTGATATCACTGCAGTACAAATCATACAGTACGATGGGACTGTAGTTCAATTTCAGCTCAACTGCCTTCAATTTTCAGCTGTTTTCCGTCTGTAAGTTCCACTACTGTCTTCACTGGTGCCATGCTTTCCGCACAAAATTTCATAATATCAAAAATAAATGTCACGTACCTTTTATGATGATGGGATCTGGCACTTATGCAACTTTAGTATGTAGGCATGAGCAGGAATTACATATTGGGGATATAAGGCTACATGCTGAGCTGTTCTTTCATGCAGTACATAGTCACCATAAGTAGTCACACTCTAAAACTGTATATAATTTCAAAACAGTTGACTCTATATAATTTCAAATAGTTTGTAAATGTTTTCTTCATTGCTTGTTTTTACTTCACTTTCCCCTTGGCTCTATTGAATTTCCTCCTCAACTTCTCCCTCCCTACAGTAGTACAGAAAATCATCCAAACTATGTTGGGGATAGTCTTAAGGTACAAGGTATGTGTGTTTTCATTTCCATTATATCCAAAGTCTGGTCAGTGTCATAGGAGTGGCAGTAACTTTGTACAAGGACGCCCACTGTGCTCTAATGTGTGTTCTCACAACCTTCGATACTTTTTTGTTCCTATCAGTAATTCTTTGAATAAAAATGTTTAAGTGTTTTTGCCTCAATGCTTTAATTTGTTCACGATTAGAATAACTTTGGAATCATGCAGTTCCCACACATAAGGCACTTTATTATAACTATATAAGTTCATTCTTTCTCCAAGTATGCATTCTGTTTATTTAAGTATAAAGGCATACACCCAACCTGGTTTAAAATTAATTCAAATGTACATATTCAGTGTATTAAAGCAACTGAACAGAGAACACTCTGACCATTATGCTTTAACAGTTTGCACAAGCAATCTATATTTTGAGTCTTATTACACAAATGAAATTGAGGACAAACCACCCAACTGCAGCAGTCTACTCTAAGATGGCAGTGCTATATATAAGAACAAATGGTTTTATATACATTACACTGATACTTGCTGTAATATTCTCAGCTATCCAATACCAAAACATTAATGAAGAAAAGTTTAAAAGGAAAAATAATCTGCCTCGCTCACTTAATTTTATTCCTATTCCTTTTTAATGTTGACATTATCTTGAGACGATCGGCACAAGTTGTTTCCTTTGATCCATTGATTTTGTAGGGGAGGGCTGGTAAGTTTTGATTGGTACTGCTGACTGTAGCATACTTATAATCCTGCCATCATTTAATTTTCTGGTGCAGATGAAGATTAATATGAGTCAGTTCAGTGTTTAGAAAGGGTTAAGTATCCCTGCTGTGTTGATAATGTTCAGTTTACTTATGCAGCAGTCCTTGGGATGACCTTGTATAGCACCAATTGCTCTGTCTCACTTTCAGCGTGATGTATCCAAAATACTGTGTTAATATTATTGCTCCAGACATGAATGAAGTGCAGTTAATGTAACATTTTTATGTATTTCCAGTTTTCACAATTCGAAGTGTAATGCTCCACACTTCAAGCCCTGGTTATAGTATTCCCTTGTGTCCAATATGAAGAACAATAATAAAGGCATTACATTAGAAGAGAGCATGAAAATGCTATTCAGCTATGAATACACGTTTGGACTGCAATTGAAAACAGTTTACCTCAGGGTATTATAAATTAGATTGACGTTGTTGTAAATTATAATAATGATATTGAACCTTTTGTTTTGATTTCCCCTAGATAATTGATATAGGATCAGGAAAGGGCTATTTGAGTTCCTACTTGTCCATGCAATATGGCCTAAATGTGTATGGCATAGATTCTTCCAGCACCAACACCAGTGGGGCGAATGATAGGAACAGAAAATTAAAAAGATACTGGAAAGTTTATCAGCGTCAAAAAAAGCCTCTGAACCAAGACTTCGCACCAGAACATCCGGAGGAAAAGCAAATGCATAGTGTGGAGAGTTGTATGGATATCAGGGAACAGATTGGCCACAGTAGGGAGCAAGAGAGTAGTCCTCAAACTCAGCCTGGCCATGTACAGTCACCTGTACAGACTTCTATTTCTGCTACTTTCATAGAGTCAGAGACAAACGAGACAAAGGAAATAGATGCATCTGCACAGATTGTGGGACCAATTGAAAATGAACTTAATGGCGCTGAGAATCTGTTTCTGGAACTTCTGTCAACCGACGCCGTGGAAATGAGTTCACTGTCGAGGCAAAAGAAAGATCTGAATGAAAAAGAGAAAGAGAGAAGGAAAACTGCAAGCTTAGAGGCCAAAGCAAAGCGAATCAAAGAGGCTAATCTGTATTCCCCATTAACACTGCATGTTACTTCCACAACAGAACTCCGAGACATCATTTCTGACATAAAGGTTAGGCATCCTTACACAAAGTACAATGTTTTGAGATGTGTATTAAGATAATTATTAGATTGTGTGAGTGACACAGTGGGTTAAGTTGGTACACTGTCCTTTCACCTTTGGAGCCCCAGTTTAAATTCAGGCCAGGATGATGGCGTGAAAGTCGCCTCTCAGCTAACTGTAAGGGTCCCTCATGAAGAAATGAATTATGGTAGTCATCCGGTTCTTGGTGTGTGTACCCACAGCACAGAACTGCCCCTCACTTGGTGCAAATTGGCACTGTTCTGGCAATCAGCAAGCCCATATGATGGCTGGTGTGGGAGATCGAAAAATTCATACAGCTACAATAAGAAGATACTCTTCCAAGATTTGGAAGTTGGGATTAAAACCTATTGCTGGGTTGAGAAAAGTGAGCTATGCTCTGCATCCAGTTGTGCTATACCTTATTTGGAAGTGCAATATAGGGATCTTTGATAACAAGTGTGGAAAATAAGTGTTCCATTCCTTAGCACTGACATCCCTCACATTGATGAGCCCCAAAAATATAAAAAGTAGATATGATGTCGTTTTATAACCTTTTAAGGCACTGAAGTTAACTTTGTTAGTTATATATACTGTATTGTACTATTTCAAAAGGAGAAAATATTCTTACATAATGGTCTATTTCGTGACTGCCACAAGGTGGCAGGCATTCTACTTGCCTTTTTAAGAATATACAGTAAGAACAGTAAGAAGCAGCAGAACCATTTAATACAATCTTTTGAATTGATTTTCAGTAGCTTATTTGATGAAAATTGAACATTTTTAACAGCCGTTCTATTAAAAGGCAATAATTTAGTTGGATTTTATTCATTGAAAGGTTACCAAAATTAGAATAAATGCTGTATAATATTCCCATTCATTGCAATATGAAGTATGGTGAGATCATTCCTGTCAGATCAAACCTTTTCAAAAGAGTGAGTTTGTTGCTTCGGTGGGTCAGATAGGAAATGCTTTGCCTGGCGTAGTACTCAGCTATACAGCCCAGGAAGTTTCTGGGTTAGCAGCCCACTACGTGCTCAGTTAGCTAATTTCAGCCAGGGTAATAGTGAGGTTACAACAATCGACTGCAGTGTGTTCAGGTCTTGGAGGGAAAAATCAGGCAATGCTCCCATTCCTATCCAATGACTCAAAGAGCACAACGATATTTATAGATGAGGGAGGACATTTGGCCCATCTAACTCATCCTTCCATGGAAACCTATGCTCTTCCCATCACACTGCCTTAACTGCCTCTTAAATGATTTCAGAGTTTTTGCCTGCTGGAAAGTGCACTTGGTAGAAAGTGACCAGGTAGAATGGTCACTTGGATGAGGTACTGGAAGGACAGCACCTATTGAACTGTAACCAGCACATGAGGTTTGTTAAAATTAAAAATGTTATTTTATCTATGGCACGTAAGAATCAACCTTCAGGGGGCTGCTCTAGCAGGTGCTCCAGGGCATTTCTGTTACATGTGATTTGTCCCATTAATGTAACAAGGACTTTACTGCTTACTTTCCAGGATTCTATGATGGTCGGTCTGCACACCTGTGGTGACCTTGCCTCAAATACCTTGCGCATTTTCATGACTAAACCAGAGCTCAAAGCTGTTTGCAGTGTGGGCTGTTGCTACCATCTTCTCTCGGAGGAGTTTGAATTATCGGATGACAGCAAAGGTAAGCAAAATAAAATAGGGTGTGTAATTTGTCAGCAGAGTGCTGGAACTAGAAACCTGCTGAACACAATGAACACACGCTGTGTACTGCAGGAGTTACATTACTGGTAGTGCTGGTAGCAACAATAAAAGGCATTGTGTGAAAAAAATAATAAAAGCATGTTTACAAAATGAAAAATACCTTACGGTACAAGAAAACTAATGGATACATTTTATTTCCTTAGAATAAAAATGTTTATTTAATTGAAGCTACATGCATTTGCCTTCCAAATAGAAATGAAATGAATCTTTAAGTTCTGAAAATCAGCTTCTCTCAATGCATTGTTCCATTTAGTTCAATAGAGGTGATGATTTTCTCACCGTCTGCTCCTGATAGTTCTGGTTTTACTTGACTTACCTCAAAGACATTGGCCCAGAAATTCCAGAATGGGGCTTGCAGCGCGTGCAAGCCCCGTATTTACACTTACCCCGCGCTACTGCCGATCAGCTCCAGGGACGCCTGGAATTGGTGTTTCCAGAAGAAGAATCCCGGGCAGCGTATGACGTCACGCCGCCCAGGAGTGCAGCCAGCGCGAAGTCAGGAGCGTGCAGTGCAAGTGAGACACGCCCCTTGAGGCCTCAGTTTCACTGGACACGCCCCCAATGTTTCTGTCAAGCTGCTAACCATTTTTACATGCAAAGCAGCAGTTTAAATAGGTTTTTGGAAGTTTTTTGAAGATTTTGGTAACTTTCATAAACTTTTTAAAATGTTTACATTATTTTGAGTAATCTGAAGTAGTTTTAAAGAGAATTAAAGCAATTTAAAGACTTTTAAAAGCCCTAAAAGAATTTTTAAAATTCCATTTATTTATTTAGCAATGTCGTCGTCATACGTGTCTTCACACTGTTCCCTTTGGGGAACTGTATGAAGTGGTGGAAGGATTTATGGCCATGATTAACGCTCATTCCGTGACCGTAACCATCTTTGAACCAGCCATTAGGGCGGTTAGTCCTATGGCGGGAGGGTTTTACGGGCTCCCACAAGCTATACAAGGAGGGGGGACCACCCACACCCACGGACGCAAATATCCCACTGGATGTCAACCCAGAATTTAGAGCCGGAGCTCCGACTCCACTTGCCGGGACTGTCTGGAGCGGGGTTCGAAACCCTACCCTGATCTGGCCCAGCGGCGGGGATCCTACCGCTATGACAAAGGCCCAATCCAATTAGCAACGTGAAATGGCAGCATAGGGCTCCAGTCACGGGGAGGGAAAAGGCGCAGGAAACGTATGGGTGTCACCTTTTGTGCGGAGTGGGCCTTTTGCGTAGCAGTAAGCATCCCCGCCGCTGGGCCAGAAGGAGTAGGGTTTTGAACCCCACTCCAGACAGTCCCGGCAAGTGGAGTCGGAGCTCCAACTTTAAATTCTGGGTGGACATCCAGCGGGATGCTTGCGTCCGTGGGTGTTGGTGGCCCCCCCCCCCCTCAGATGGGTTGTGGGAGCCCGTAAAACCCGCCCGCCATAGGACTAACCACCCTAATGGCTGGTTCAAAGATGGTTACGGTCACGGAATGAGCGTTAATCACGGCCATAAATCCTTCCACCACTTCATACAGTTCCCCAAAGGGAACAGTGTGAGGATACGTACGATGATGACCTCTTGCGCAATGCACCTCCTTGGACCCTCAGTCGCAGATGCGAGGGGGCAAGTTGTGCAATTGTTAAATTTTTTATTTTATTGACATGTAAAATGTTGGCCCAGTAATTCCCTTCCAAATGCGCTAGTACGGTCGGGGTACTTACGCGCCTGGCCGGATGAAATGCCGGTTTTCAGCATGCACAGTGCATGTGGGGAAAACCGGCATTTCCTGTCCTCTGAACGAAGGGGTTCAGAGGCAGAACGCGTGCGACTGCACAGGCAGCGCGTGCGCAGTATAATTCGCCGCTTTCATTAATGCTTTCAGTGAGGTCCAGTCATTACAACTTACACATGAAAAAAGCATGGGTACAGTTGCTCCAGAGGCTGCGGAGGAAGATATTTCTTATCGTGGAGCTTCTGAAAGTATGTATGTCTGTATATATTCCTTTGCGTGTTATGTATATATTCCTTTACTTATGTGTATGAATGTATTATTTAATTATGACTTTCAGAGAAAGTAACTTATTGGAAAATCATAATTAAAAATATACATTCATACACATTAGTAAAGGAATATAAAACATACATACATATACGTAAAGGAATATATGTGGACATACATACATAACTCATTCTCACAGTCCATTCACACAGCCACAATTGCTCCTTCTACCTACCGTTCTGAAAACCCGTTTAAAAAAAAAAAAAAAAAATTAAAGTTTAAAACTTAGTTAAAATTTCTTAAAATAACTTCCCTCCCTTTCCCAAACCTAAATATTGCATTTCATAAGCTCCTGCATAAAATATATCTCCTTCCCCAGCCAATGAACAACTTTACACTTGCTTTTTTTAAGTGCAAGTTCTAGGGACTTACCCTCACTGAATCCATCAGTGAAATCTACAAAGTTCACTGCGCAAGCGCTGCCTGTGCAGTCGCACGCGCTGTGAATAGACCTCGGGTCTGGAAATGCCGGCGTTCCCCGCATGCGCTGTTCCTGCTGAACGCCGGCATTTCCAACGGCCAGATGCGTGAGTAACCCGACCGTACTCACGCTTCTGGCCTGGAATTTCTGGCCCATTATTACAGCAGCACTATATCGAAATTTACAAAGAACATTATTACCTTTGCATTTGAATTTCTATATAATTCGAGTATATTATTCCAATTCTCAACAGTATTGTATTATTTTCGCTAGAGCCCCCCCCCCCCCCTAAGCTATTTGTTCAGATTAAAAAATATCAGGACTAAGGCTGGTAATGCATTATTACTCTTTAGTCACCACATTTCAATGCCTTGAGCACATTATATGTGCTCCGAATTTAGCATAATTTTAATGTTTAATTAAGGAGGTGGAAAAACTGCATGGTGCTAAGCAGAATTACTTCAGAAGAAAGAAGGAAAGAAAGGTTAGGGTCTCTTCATTCAGCTGTTTCAACCTGCACCTGAATTCATCCTCCCCCGCCTCCACTGATTGCCTTGCCCACCTCATCTCCCTCAACCTTCCCCTGCATATTGGCTTCCTCATCCACAGACAACCATTCCTTCAACTTTATCATGGCCTCTGAAGTTCCGATCAGTCACAGTTTCTGATCTGATCATTTCTTCATCTGCTTTATACGGCACATCCCTCTGCTCTCTGAAACCTCTTCACTCTTGCTGTCCACCATTGGAAGAAACTAAGCTCAATTCCTTCACAAAAGTCCTTTCAAACACCACCCCTAACCTCCTCTGGTCTATCGACCATGACAACAACAATACCTTTGTGCATCAACTCCACAATTATCTTTCCTCCTCCGCTGCCCTGATCTTTACTAGATCTATAAATGCCCCCTTCCTTCAGTGGCCTGAAATCTGTATACTGTAAGCTTAAACACACATGGTGAGCAGCCTGCCTGGCTGTCAACCATCAAATCTGGATTGATTACCTGAAGCTATACTGTCACTTCATTTCCATGGCCAAATCTTGAAACCATGACCATCCTGGAAAGTGGGTAGAACTCTCAAACCCTCTTTTCCACTGCTCACCATCTCCTGCTATGTTCCTCCAACGTATGCGCTAGTCACACTTCAGGTGCTCATTATAAGGAACTGACGAACGTCTCTCTGTCCAAAGATCATCTGTACATAAGAACATAAGAAATAGGAGCAGGAGTAGGCCATTCGGCCCTTCGAGCCTGCTCCGCCATTCAATGAGATCATGGCTGATCTTCTGCCTCAACTCCATTCACCGGCCCTATCGCCATATCCCTTGATGCCCTTACTAGTCAGAAATCTATCGACTTGTGTTTTGAATGTACCCAATGACTGAGCCTCCACAGCCCTCTGGGGTAGAGAATTCCAAAGATTCACCACCCTCTGTGTGAAGAAATTTCTTCTCATCTCAGTCCTGAATGGCCTACCCTTTATCCTGAGGCTGTGGCCCCTGGTTCTAGACTCCCCAGCTAAGGGAAACATTCTCCCAGCATCCATCCTATCAAGCCCTGTAATAATTTTGTATGCTTCAATGAGATCCCTTCTCATTCTTCTGAATTCAAGAGAATACAGGCCTAGTTTACTCAATCTCTTTTCATACGACAGTCCCGCCATCCCAGGAATCAATATTGTGACCCTTCGTTGCACTTACTCTATGGCAAGTATATCCTTCCTTGGGTAAGGAGACCAAAATTGTACACAGTACTCCAGGTGTGGTCTCACCAAGGCCCTATATAATTGGAGTAAGACTTCTTTACTCCTGTACTCAAATCCTCTTGTAATGAAGGCCAGCATAGCATTTGCCTTCCCAATGGCTTGCTGCACCTGCACATTCGCTTTCAGTGACTCATGTACAAGGACACCCAGGTCCCTTTGAGCATCTGCATTCCCCAATCTTTCACCATTTAGGAAATACTCTGCCTTTCTGTTTTTTCTACCAATGTGGATAATTTCACATTTATCCACATTATATTCCATCTGCCATGTTCTCGCCCACTCACTGAGCCTGTCGAGATCCCCTTGAAGCCTCTTCACATCCTCTTCGCAACTGACACTGCCACCTAGCTTTGTATCATCAGCAAATTTGGAAAAGTTACATTTAGTCCCCTCATCCAATAGATTGTGAATAGCTGGGGCCCAAGCACCGATCCTTCAGTACCCCACTAGTCACAGCCTGCCATCCTGAAAAAGACCTGTTTATCCCTACTCTTTGTTTTCTGTCTGTTAACCAATTCTCAATCCATGCTAGTATATTACACCCAATTCCATGTGCCCTAATTTTGTTCACCAACCTCTTGTGTGGGACCTTATCGAAGGCCTTCTGAAAATCCAGATGCACCACATCTACTGGTTCCCCTTTGTCTACTCCACTAGTTACATCCTCAAAGAACTCCAATAGGTCTATCAAACAGGATTTCCCTTTCATAAATCTATGTTGACTCTGCCCAATCTTACTATTAGTTTCTACGTGCCCAGTTATTACATCCTTTATAATAGATTCCAGTATTTTCCCAACTACTGATGTGAGGCTAACAGGTCTGTAGTTCCCCGTTTTCTCTCTCCCTCCTTTCTTAAATAGCGGGGTTACATTTGCTATCCTCCAATCTGCAGAAACTGTTCCAGAATCTATAGAATTTTGGAAGATGACAACCAATGCGTCCACTATCCCAATGGCCACCTCTTTCAAAACCCTAGGATGTAGGTCATCCGGTTCTTGGTATTTATCGACTTTTAGTCTCATTAATTTTGCTAGTACCTGTACTGTTTTTTTACTAATAATTTCTTTTAAGTTTCTCTTTCTCGTCTCTCCCTTGGTTTTCTCGTGTTTCTGGGAGGTTTTTTGTGTCTTCCTCCGTGAAGACAGAAACAAAGTATTTATTTAATTTCTCTGTCATTTCCTCATTCCCATTATAAATTCTCCCGTCTCTGACTGTAAAGGACCTACATTTACCTTTGCCAGTCTTTTCCTTTTCACATACCGATAGAAGCTTTTACAATCTGTTTTTATATTTTTCACTAGTTTGTGCATTTTCCCTTTCTTTATCAATTTCTTGGTCCCCCTTTGCTGATTTCTAAAAAGATCCCAATCCTCAGGCTGACCGCTTTTTCTGGCAATTTTATAAACTTCCTCCTTTGACTTAATACTAGCTTTAATTTATTTTGTTAGCCATGGTTGGATCACTTTTCCTTTTGGGTTTTTATGCCCTAGAGAAATATATGTTTGTTGCAAAATATGAATCATTTCCTTGAATGTTAGCCACTGTATGTCCACCTTCATACCTTTTAGTGTAGTCTCCCAATCTACCATGGCCAACTTGCCCCTCATACCCTTGTAGTTTCCTCTGTTTAGATTGAAGACCTTAGTTTCAGATTGGATGACATCACTCTCAATCTCAAACTTAATGTAAAATTCAATCATATTATGGTCACTTGTCCCTAAAGGCCCCTTTACCACAAGATTATTGATTAGCCCTTTCTCCTTACACAGTACCAGACCCAGAATAGTCTGTTCCCTGGTTGGTTCCTCCACATACTGATCCAGGAAACCAGCTCGCATGCATTCCAAGAATTCGTCCTCCACACCATTAGTGGTAATTTGATTTGCCCAGTCAATATGTAAATTAAAGTCCCCCATGATTACCGTATTGCCCTTGTTACATGCACTTCTAATCTCTTAATTGATACTGTGCCCTACATTACCATTGTAGGGCACTAGTTTAAATCCTTCCCAACAGCACTAGAAAACCCCCCTGCGAGGATGTTGGTCCCGCTTTTGCCGAGGTGTAACTTGTCCAGCTTGTATAGGTCCCACCTTCCCCAGAATCGGTCCCAATGCCTCAGGAATTTAAATCCCTCCCTCCTACACCATCTCTCCAGCCACGCATTCATCTGGTCTATTCTCCTATTTCTGCTCTCGCTAGCACATGGCACTGGGAGTAATCCTGAAATTACTACCTTTGAGGTCCTGCTTTTTAATTTATTTCCTAGCTCTTTATATTCTGCTTGCAGGACCTCGTCCCTCTTTCTACCTATGTCGCTGGTACCGATATGGATCACGACCTCTGGCTGTTCACCCTCCCCCCTTCAGAATGTCCTGCAGCCGCTCAGTGACATCCTTGACCCTGGCACCAGGGAGGCAACGTACCATCCTGGAGTCATGTCTGCGACCACAGAAACATCTATCTGTTCCCCTTACAATAGAATCCCCTATCATTATTGCTCGCCCACTCTTTTTCCTCCCCTCCTGTGCAGCTGAGCCACTCGTAGTGCCATGGACTTGGCTCTTGCTGCATTCCTGAGAAACCATCTCCCCCGGCAGTATCAAAAACAGAAAATCTGTTGGAGAGGGAGATGGACCCAGGGGACTCCTGCACTACCTTCCTAGTTCTTTTATTCTGTTATCTTATATCTTGCTCTACTCCCTCTTATATCTCACTGTTTCCGTCTCCATATGCCAATCTGCTTTTTTTCATGCTTCCTCTTATGCATAACAACAAAAGCGTTAAAGGACAACTTTCCTTGCCCCCCCCACCCCACCGCTTCAGCACTGGACAGGAGCAGAGACCAGCGACCAGAAGGTGCCAATTTCCTGTATATATCTGTGGGGAGGTTTAAAAATTAAAATAGGAAGATTTGCCTTCCAGTCTTCAGTCCCAGAATCCCCACGAGGGTCAGTGGGGATCTGGAGATGGTCCAAAACTCCAAGTTTCACTTGGCACCCCATCCCATCTCATTAGCTTAGCTGCAATGGATCTGAGCCTACTGCAGGCACAGGCCCAGCCCTGCCTCTTCATGAAAGCCTCAAATATCTCAGCACAACATGAAAGGGATGGAGATTCGGCAAAATGGATCTCCACCTCTTTTTCCTGACCTTTGCGCCCAGGAAATTGTGTACTCCCCTGGGGCAAGGGTCAGGAAAATTGTCCTTTTAATCTTCTCTCAAGGTTTCTTCTCGTGTATCCTGCATGATCACCTACTGTACCTCGGATCCAAATTAAATGATCAAAATCACTCCCTCATTTTGGCAACTTGAGATGCTTTCCCTCAGCAACATCACCCAGAAGCATGAGGCCAACTTCTACATTTATACTACAGTAATGACACCCAGCTTCTGTGCCTCCACCATCTATTCCAAGGCTATTGCTACACTCTCCAATGACTTATCCAAGCAACAACAATAGCAGCAACAACTTGCAATTATATAGCACCTTACATGTCAAAAAATATCCCAAGGTGCTTCACAAAGGCCTAATTTTAAAAATGGATGCCGTGCCAAAGAAGATAGCATTTGGAGGGGTGATCAAAAGCTTTGGTCAAAGAAGTGGGTTTTAAAGAGTGTCTTAAAGGAGGAGAGGGAGGTTGAGAGATGGAGGGGTTTAGGGAGCGAATTCCAGAGCATGGGGCCTAGGCATGGCCTGCAGGTACAGCCACCAATGATGGGACGAAGGGAGGGGAGATACAAAAAAGCCAGAGTCAGAAGAACAGAGTGTTCAGGGGGTAGAGCTGGAGGGCGTTAGTTATGGAGGGGCGAGGCCACAAAAGGATGTAAACATGATGATGGGAATTTTAAATTAGAGGCATTGGACCGGGAGCCAATGTAGGTCAGCATGGACAGGGGTGATGTTTGAGCAGGATCTGGTGCAGGATAGGATACAAGCTATAGAGATTTGGATGAGCTGAAATTTACAGAGTTTGGAGGATGGGAGGTTGGTCAGGAGAGCATGGATAAGTTAAGTTTGGAAGTGACAAAGGCTTGGGCGAGGGTTTCAGCGGCAGATTGGCTACGGTAAGGGTGGAGACGGACAAGGTTACGAACGTGGAAGTAGGCTGTCATTATGATGGAAAGGATGTGGTGTTAGATGCTCAGTGCGGGGTAGAATAGGATGCTGAAGTTCCAAGCAGTTTGATTCAGCCTGAGACAGTGGCCGTGGAGAGATAATGGGGCAGAATTTGTGGTCGGTATGACGGCATACTCTCGGAGTACGCCCTCATACCGCCTTTGAAATGGACCGCAAGTTCGGGATTTCCACATCCGCTAAATCCCGAACTTGCAATCTGTCAAGTTCCGACTTGACAAATCATCTGCTCTGACTGTATTATCCTCATTGTTACTGCAGAGTTGGGCTAATTGCCTACCAACTGCCCAGCAATTATACATTAATTATGCAGGAGCCTGTTTGCACAGCGTAAGGGGACACAGGTCATGATAAAAAATCTTCATCAGACGCTTTTTTGTTTAAATTACTATGAATATGTTTGCCCTTTACACTGAGCCTGCCTGAGGGATTAGCAAGCCTCCAAAAGTTCAGTTGAATATTATCTGAAGGTACAGCTCTGCTTGAATAAAGTGGTTAAGTAACCTGCAGTGTAGTCTGATTGCTTCTGGTCTATTGATATTTTTCTCCAAAATTCATTTCTAATTCTAAGAATGTAAATCCAGACTGAGGTGAGTGAGAGACCTTCTGTTTCCTGATTGGCGCACCGCCCCACGTGATCCCAGGTACGCTTATGCACACAGTGTGCCCCTGGGATCCACGGGCCGCTACACTGCGTTCAACTCCGCAGCATCTAACAGCAACTTCTCGAAAGAGGGTTCCCAGCAGGTAAGTGGCGGCACGCCATAGCTACACCGGCGACCGCAATTTCAGGGCCGTGGAATCATTGGCAAGGGGAGAGAGTTTGTGGTGGGGGCCGAAGACAGTGACTTCAGTCTTCCCGATTCTTAGCTGAAGAAAATTGCGGCTCATCCAATACTGAATGTACAGGCTTAGGTTTTCCCTAACAAAACTAAGACAAATTAGAACTTGAAAGCAACAACTGGCCTAAGACAAACCAGACTAGTAACTTCCAACTAGTCCGATATTCATGCCACAAGTCTGTTTTTTAAAATAAAAGTTGCTAATCAGCTTATCGAGGATGCCAGATCTGGAAATTTTGTCCATTGTTTTTTTTTCTGCTTAAGCAAAATTGTCTGTCTTTATCAAATAAAATTGTCACAGATATTTGAAGGGATAAGTTAAACAACTCGATTCTTCATTTGAAGGTCAGGGTTGCTGCACTGTAAGTCAGAAGAGAACTACTGGGAAGGGAAGGTGCCTGGCTGTAATCCAGTGGCATCATAAGCTTGAATGGTTCATGAAAGTTTCCCATGAGGTAAATGAGAGCCTTTAATTCACTTTCCAGCACCTGATGATGTATAAAATATAAATTATTAATAAACATTCATTCAGAAATTTCCCTGGTTTGTTCTGTATTCAGACTTGCCATTATTAGCCGGTGCTGATTATCAGTTAAAAGTAGTTTTCGATGAGCCTTGCTAAAGTGTGTTGTGCTCCTTTGTGATATAATTACTGAAGATTTTTATGCGACTCCCAGGAGGGTGTTACAGGGATGTGTTATTTTCACAGTAATGGGCTGTTTATTTCCTGAGAGGTTCAAAATTGTAAATCCATGAAATATGCGTAAAAGCAACTTTTTTATTTTTCAGAATAAATTATCTGAAAAACCCAAGGCATGTAACAGGAAGTGAAGATTATGGAAAATTAACCACTTATTGATTTTTGGCCATGTTACTAGCGATTTTACCTTTTGGGATTTTAGATTACTTTACCACGGAAGGTGGTGGGAGGGGGTTATATAATTTATATTAAAATGTGATTTTAAGTTAAAGTTGCTTTCAAGATGCTAAGATTTTGCAGGACAGCCACATCTTGGGAATGTGGATCAGATGTTAGGCAAAATGTCTGTCCAGATGTCCTCCGACAATGGAGGTTCATTAAAAACACCCCAACAAACATTCACACCAAAGGCATTGGACTGTCATACTTCTGAGCTTTGCAAAAGCTAGTGTCCCTAGTCCCACACCTGGGATGGGAAGTAGCTGGTTTAATTGACAGCTTTGCAGTTGAGAAAAGGAATCATAGGTTAAACTTGCCACAAAAGAACAAAGACCCGTGTTTTGCAGGTCAATTGGTAAAAGGTGTGTTGAGAGAGAGGTAAAAACCTAGGCCAACCTATCTTAAGCAAAGAGCCAGCTGGGTCTGATGGTAATAGGGCTGTCCACAAGAAAGTGTTGCTTTGGCGGCTAATGGTGGTATTGTGGTGTATTTTTGTTGTTTTCTTTGTGGAGGAAGGACTGAAGTTAAGTTGAAGTAACGTAATATTTGCTATAACTGTTACCCTGTACATTCACTTACTGACTGTAAAATAAAGCAGCTCAACGATTGGGAATTCTGACCATGTCCCACTGAAGTGCGAATTGCTCTGCCTTTCAGAAGATTGGGGAAGTACACATGAGCGTACATGTGAGGATCATGGTATCCAGTTCATATAACAAAAGAATATCATTGTTATAGCCCCTCACCTTCTCCCTCCCCCCACCGCAGGCTACTCCACATATTGGGTAGTGAAAGCAAACTCCTTATGAGAGATGTAGGTCTGCTAATGGGAGACATTTGTAAACGGCACTTGTACTCATGGAGACCACATCACAAGTGGTTTATTTTCTATAATCTATTGGTCCCTTTTATGTTTTATTTGCACTACACGCGTTGTTTTTTCAGCTCTAATTTTCTTCTGAAGTACAGTTATAAAGATTTATTTGCTTGTTTTGGCCAGGCTTACTTCTGCGCACTGGCTCCCCATTGTGATGTCATGCCGTGTGTCATGGCTTGACTGCTGTTTCACAGCCCAAAGTGAACGTTTGATGTGAGTTCCAGCAGTGGCTTGCAGGAGGCACCAAGCATTGGTCAGAAACCACTTCCCATGCTTACGGTATATGTTAAAACAAGCCAAAGTGTCAGTCCTGACTAATGCTTGAATTAGATCTTGGTCTGTTTTAACAGACTGTCAGATTGTGAAATCAGTATAATGCTCAGCAGAGGCACTGTTGAGTGGCCAGTCTGCTCTGCTGAGATAGTATTCTGGAGGAGAAAAAAAACCATGAATGTGATTAGCCCACTGAAATGACATTCAAATTGCACAGGCATATGACTTAATTGAAACAACCCACACCCTTGTGCTGCTGATTCCTGCATAGCTGATATAGGAGCAATAGCAATCTTAGAATTGTTAGTCAAATGTCCTTGCGTAAAAAAAAAATAGCTGCAGTTTTATTTACGCTCTTTGTCTTGATGGCGGAGAAATCTAGCGTACCATGATACAAACAAATATATTTGTGTTGTGCCTTGAAGTTTCCTGCTGATAAATTAATATCCATGGTCAATTTTAAATGAGTTCCTGATATTCTGGAATGACATCTGAGTGCTGAGGAAGAAATGGCCTCACACAGTGCAGGAAGTTTTAAAAGGCTATTTCCTCCCCAGGTGTAGGTCCAGGAATAAAAATGAGGCACTAAGACTATTGGGGAAACCCCAGTCGATTGGGATTAGGGCTTTATAATAAAAATGTGTTCATTATATCTTTTTCTCCCTATATTTCTTAATGTCTCCCAGTGTTGCCCACCCGTCACCATCTGCTCCCAGGCTTCAGCTTATGTTGCCGAGGGACCAGTTGCTGGGGCTTAGAAGAGACCAGTCTAGCTTAACTCATCAACTTTTCCCTCTCATCCAGTGGGGTTAATGACTGCTGTCTGCTCAACATCTCCTACAATGTCATGTCGGAGGTCAGTCAGTAGCTCGCTATGGTGAGAATCAGGAGCATGAATCATCCTGCTGCCTTGTAGCACAACACATTGGACCTCCAGCATGCTGTACCACCGTGCCACCTCCTGGGGTCCATTTTTTTGAATAGACTTCTAGCATATGGCTGTGGAACACCACTGTTGCATTGTCGCTGAGGTGTAAGTATGGATACATCCCATTAACGAAAAGAAGGACGTTGCATTTATATAGCGTCTTATAAGATCTCAGGACATCTCCAAGTACTCTACAGCCAATGAAGTACTTTTGTAGTCACTGTTGTAATGTAGGAAACAAGGCAGCCAATTTGCACACTGCAAACTCCCACAAACAGCAATGTGATAATGACCAGATACAGGAAACTTCGCGATATCCGGCACCGACGGGACCGAGCTGCTGCCAATCTATCAAAACTTCCGGATAGACCAGCGCTAATGTTGAAGGATACGGAGGTTTTCATCTCCGTATCTGACAACAAACACTGTAGCTTAGCAACAGCTTGTAAACACTCGGCCCGTACCTTGGAAGCATCTCTGAAGCTGTTGCTAAGCTACAGAGACGCTTTCCAGAGCCTGACATTGTTTTTAAAAAAAAAAAATGCTAGGAGAAGAAAAAGAACCTAACCAAAACGGCTGCTGATTTCTGCCGTTAGATCGAGG
Organism: Somniosus microcephalus; assembly: GCF_052327205.1. NCBI lineage: Eukaryota > Metazoa > Chordata > Chondrichthyes > Squaliformes > Somniosidae > Somniosus > Somniosus microcephalus. Next base: position 76,128,438 of record NC_141002.1, read on the forward strand.
TTTCCGGACACACAACCTCTGGATAAACCAAAGTTTCCTGCAATCTGTTTTAGATTTTTTTTACATAAAGCTACTTTGGCAGTGCCTCAGGTGTAGTATTATTACCATTTCATTTCACAGAGGCAGTTTGATAGTTTTGGTCAAGCCAGTGAGAGTGGCAAATGATGCAGCAAATCGTACATGATAGTAAATACCATTATCACAGTAGTGACAAAATATACCACTTGTCTGGATGTAGAAAAAAAAAAGACCTCCATATACCTCCAATACAAGCATATCCTTCCTTATTTAAGGAAGGATATACTTGCATTGGAGGCAGTTCAGAGACGATTCACTAGGTTAATTCCAGAGATGAGGGGTTTTTACTTAATGAGGAAAGGTTGAGCAGGCTGGGCCTATCCTCATTGGAATTTAGAAGAATGAGAGGAGATCTTATCTAAACATATAAGATACTGAGGGGGCTCAACAGGGTAGATGCAGAGAGGATGTTTCCCCTCATGGGGAAATCTAGAACTCGGGGGCACAGTCTCAGAATAAAGGGTCACCCTTTTAGAACTGAGATGAGGAGGAACTTCTTCTCTCAGAGGGTTGTAACTTTGTGGAATTCTCTGCCCCAGAGAGCTGTGGAGGCTGGGTCATTAAATACATTTAAAGTGGAGATAGACAAATTTTTGCAAGATAAGGGAGTGAAGGGTTATGGGGAGCGGGCTGGGAAGTGGCTTTGAGCCCAAGATCAGCCATGATCTTATTGAATGGCGGAGCAGGCTCGAGGGGCCAAGTGACCTATTCCTGCTCCTATTCCTCCTTCTTCTTATCGTGTCCACGGACAGTCTATACATAGCCCAGCCAGAACTGGACACATTTTTGCGCCTTGTTGTTGAATTCAGCAAGATCTGCAACAGTGCAGGGTTCCTCTAACGATGGGCATTGTAGGAGATGTTGCATAGTCTGTGCCTCAGTTCCACATTCACAAGTTGTCGGGCTGGTTGAATATCCCCATTTGCTTAGTGACACCATTGAGCAACCTACACCGGTCCTAAGTCTGTTAAGGCACTTCCAGGTTGTCCAGTTGCAATTAGCTCCTGGGGGAAGGCTTTCATCAGGTAAAATTTCCATCGCTGGGGGTTGTTCAAGACTGGCGAGCCGGTCTTTCCACAAGGCGATGCGGGCTTCAGATGAGGTTGATTGTAATGGAACAACACTGTTCATGAAGCTCTTCCTTGATTTTAGGCGGCTGGGTGTAGGTGTGTGACAATGCAGAGGGTGCCTCTCATCTGATGTTTGACGGAGTCGCTCTTTCTTGCTGGCTACCGTTCTTCTTATATCAGGGGGAGCGATACCCGCCAGGATATATAGGCTGTTGGTGTTTGTTGGTTTTAAGCAACCTGTGATAAATCAGCAGCTTGCATTCAGAACGGCATCCATCTTCTTGGCATGAGTAGACCTTTCCCATGCAGGGCAGGCGTATTCAGCAGTGGAATAGCAAAGAGCAAGTGCACTGGTTCGCAATGTTTTCGGGCTTGCTCCCCATCTTGTGTTAGTGAGCTTATTCAGGATGTTGTTTCGTGCGCTCACTTTTGCCTTTTCCTTATTATCTCCTTATCCTCCTATTCCTTATGTTATATAGCACCTTATAACATCTCTGAGAAACATCTCAAAGCACTTTTCATACAATGAATTGCTTTGAAGTGCAGTGACTGTTGTTATGCAGGCACAACTGGCAGCTATTTTGACAACAACTAGATCCCATGAACAGCAATAAGCTAAGTGAGCAGTTAGAATCTGTTTTGGTGCTATTAGTGTAGAGTTGTAACCTGCAGTTGATACTTTAAGTTGACAGTGTAGCGATCAAAAAGGCCTGCTGTATTACTTTACTTCAGCCTGAGTGATGGGGAGAAGGGAGAGTGTTCCATTTCAGATTCATTGCATGTTGAAAACTAATCACAGTTATGGAGAGAATAATTTAGAGCTGATTTCAGGAGGTTTTCTTTATCTTTCCCTGGCGTTATTTTCATCACCACTGCTGTCAGATCAAAACCCTTCTTAAAGTTTGGCATTAAACTTATCAACACCATTCACCAGCGGTGAAATTACTTTAGGACATGACTTGTGTACATTATTTATGAGCACTTAGATTAAACCCTAATGTTGTCAACCATCTCCATTTGTGACCGTAATCACAACCACATAATTTTATTTAATGTCTCAAGATGGAATCTACAAATCTACATCAAAAACATCACATTATGCTGACAGAGTTAAATATTACCCCACACTTATGGATTCACCGATTGCTTTACACACTGTACTATACCATAGAACTTGCCATTTTCACATTACCCCAGTTACCTCCAAAGAATTCTTTATTATAATTAAAGAGCAGAGAAAACAACTTGATTCCAGTCTTGTGGATTCAGCTGCATACATGCTTTTCCACCCTCTCATATTACTCCCCATAGTTAGAATTTGGCTTTCGTTCCAACGTAATCCCTGCCATGGATTTAATGATGTACTTGCCCGAGTTTAGTACTAGTACCTCACTTGCAGCTGTGTCTGATCCTTGCTTGGTTCTGTTTTGCATTCATTTTTTATTGTGTTTATCTGGCAGCAATTTAGCCAATTTTTTTCTTCCTGTACTGTCTTTCTGTTGTTTCTTTGGCCTCTACCATCAGTTTTTTCCCACGAGGTGCCTTCAGAATAGTCAGCAATTTGACTTTGATATCTGTCCTTTGGATGATTAATTTTGTCAAAATATTTACAGTCTGCACTATAGGTATAATAGTTTCAACTTGTCAAGATGCGTTTGTTATATTGAAATATAACTGTCACAGGAAATTGATGTGACTTCTATTTTCATCAAATATTAAAGGAGTAGTGTATTTTACTGGGAAATCACACAATCCTTAGAAATGGAGATGTGTACACTTATTAGTGTCTTTCAGCCATCAGTTAGTATTTTCTTTTATTTGTTCATGGGATGTGGGCGTTGCTGGCAAGGCTAGCATTTATTGCCCATCCCTAATTGCCCTTGAGAAGGTGGTGGTGAGCTGCCTTCTTGAACTGCTGCAGTCCGTGTGGTGAAGGTACTCCCACAGTGCTGTTAGGGAGGGAGTTCCAGGATTTTGACCCAGCAACGATGAAGGAACGGCGATATACTTCCAAGTCAGGATGGTGTGTGACTTGGAGGTGGTGGTGTTCCCATGCGCCTGCTGCCCTTGTCCTTCTAGGTGGAAGAGGTCGCGGGTTTGAGAGGTGCTGCCGAAGAAGCCTTGACGAGTTGCTGCAGTGCATCTTGTAGATGGTACACACTGCAGCCACGGTACTCCGGTGCTGGAGGGAGTGAATGTTTAAGGTGTTGGATGGGGTGCCAATCAAGCAGACTGCTTTGTCCTGGATGGTGTCAAGCTTATTGAGTGTTGTTGGAGCTGCACTCATCCAGGCAAGTGGAGAGCATTCCATCACACTCCTTACTTGTGCCTTGTAGATGGTGGAAAGGCTTTGGGAAGTTAGGAGGTGAGACAGTCTCCACAGAATACCTAGCCTCTGACCTGCTCTTGTTGCCACAGTATTTATGTGGTTGGTCCAGTTAAGTTTCTAGTCAATGGTGACCCCCCAGGATGTTGATGTTGGCGGATTCGGCAATGGTAATGCCGTTGAATGTCAAGGGGCAGTGGTTAGACTCTCGCTTGTTGGAGATAGTCATTGCCTGGCACTTCTGTGGCGCGAATGTTACCTGCCACTTATCAGCCCAAGCCTGAACTACGTCCAGGTCTTATTGCATGCAGGCATGGACTGCTTCATTATCTGAGGAGTTGTAAATGGCACTGAACACTGCAGTCATCAGCGAACATCCCCATTTCTGACATTATGTTGGAGGGAAGGTCATTGATGAAGCAACTGAAGATGGTTGGGCCTAGGACACTGCCCTGAGGACCCCCTGCGGCGATGTCCTGGGGCTGGGATGATTGACCTCCAACAACCACAACCATCTTCCTTTGTGCTAGGTATGACTCCAGCCAGTGGAGTGTTTTCCCCCCCGATTCCCATTGACTTCAGTTTTACTAGGGCTCCTTGATGCCACACTCGGTCAAATGCTGCCTTGATGTCAAGGGCAGTCACTCTCACCTCACCTCTGCAATGCAGCTCCTTTGTCCATGTTTGGACCAAGGCTGTAGTGAGGTCGGAAGCCGAGAGGTCTTGGCGGAACCCAAACTGGGCATCAGTGAGCAGGTTATTGGTGAGTAAGTGCCGCTTGATAGCACTGTTGATGACACCTTCCATCACTTTGCTGATGGTTGATAGTAGACTGATGGGGTGGTAATTGACCGGATTGGATTTGTCCTGTTTTTTGTGGACAGGACATACCTGGGCAGTTTTCCACATTGTAGGATAGATGCCAATGTTGTAGCTGTACTGGAACAGCTTGGCTAGAGTCACGGCTAGTTCTGGAGCACAAGTCTTTAGCACGATAGCCGGGATGTTGTCGGGGCCCATAGCCTTTGCTGTATCCAGTGCGCTCAGCCATTTCTTGATATCACGTGGAGTGAATCGAATTGGCTGAAGACTGGCTTTTGTGATGGTAGGGACCTCAGGAGGAGGCCGATATGGATCATCCACTCGGCACTTCTGGCTGAAGATGGTTGCAAACGCTTCAGCCTTGTCTTTTGCACTCACGTGCTGGGCTCCACCAGCATTGAGGATGTGGATATTCATAGAGCTTCCTACTCCCGTTAGTTGTTTAATGGTCCACCACCATTCACGACTGGATGTGGCAGGACTGCAGAGCTTTGATCTGATCCGTTGATTGTGGGATCTCTTAACCCTGTCTATAGCATGCTGTTTCTGCTTTTTAGCATGCATGTAGTTCTGTGTTACAGCTTCCCTAGTTTGGCACCTCATTTTTAGGTATGCCTGGTGCTGCTCCTGGCATGCTCTTCTACACTCCTTATTGAACCAGGGTTGGTCCCCTGGCTTGATAGTAATGGTAGAGTGAGGGATATGCCGGGCCATGAGGTTACAGATTGTGGTGGAATACAATTCTGCTGCTGCTGATGGCCCACAGCACCTCATGGATGCCCAATTTTCAGCTGCTAGATCTGTTTTGAATCTATCCCATTTAGCACGGTGGTAGTGCCTCACAACATGATGGAGGGTGTCCTCAGTGTGAAGACGGGACTTCGTCTCCTCAATGACGGTGGCCACTGCTACCAATACTGTCATGGACAGCTGCATCTGCAACAGGTAGATTGGTGAGGACGAGGTCAAGTAGGTTTTTTCTTTGTGTTGATTCTCTCACCACCTGTCACAGGCCCAGACTGGCAGCTATGTCCTTCAGGACTTGGCCAACTCGGTCAGTCATGGTGCTACTGAGCCACTTTTGGTGACGGACCTTGAAGTCCCTCACCCAGAGTACATTCTGTGCCCTTGCTACTCTCAGTGCTTCTTCCAAGTGGTGTTCAACATGGAGGAGTACTGATTCATCTGCTGAGGGAGGGCGGTAGGTGGTAATCAGCAGGAGGTTTCCTTGCCCATGCTTGACCTGATGCCATGAGACTTCATGGGGTCCGGAGTCAATGTTGAGGACTCCCAAGGCCACTCCTTCCCAACTGTATACCACTGTGCTGCCACCCCTGGTGGGTCTGTCCTGCCGGTGGGACAGGGCATACCTTATGCTTTAAAACTGCTGGTTTGAGGCAGCCTTGGAACAAATGTGTACATTCTCACTAATGCCTAATAGTTTGTTTCCAATTTTCTCCTCCAAAGCAGTGATTTGTGCTGTGTGTGTGTAGTTTAACTGTACATCACCTAAGGCAGTGAATGTCACTGAGCTATTGGACTATGGAGGCATTACCACTAAGTCCAATCCTGACCATACCCTATGTCCACATGTATGCAGTTTCCAGACTGCATATTGAGACGTTTATCCTTCCTAGTCCAGGGACAATTGGGCCAATTGTAATGCCTTTACTGCTGGCCTGGCTGAGGTTAGTTAACTCAGGGATAACTTAGGGACACACTTGAGGCCTTCCTAGTCTGTGTGGTTCAGTACCCCCCCAGTCTGTGTGGTTCAGTACCCCCCCAGTCTGTGTGGTTCAGTACCCCCCAGTCTGTGTGGTTCAGTACCCCCCAGTCTGTGTGGTTCAGTACCCCCCCAGTCTGTGTGGTTCAGTACCCCCCAGTCTGTGTGGTTCAGTACCCCCCAGTCTGTGTGGTTCAGTACCCCCCCAGTCTGTGTGGTTCAGTACCCCCCCAGTCTGTGTGGTTCAGTACCCCCCAGTCTGTGTGGTTCAGTACCCCCCCAGTCTGTGTGGTTCAGTACCCCCCCAGTCTGTGTGGTTCAGTACCCCCCAGTCTGTGTGGTTCAGTACCCCCCAGTCTGTGTGGTTCAGTACCCCCCAGTCTGTGTGGTTCAGTACCCCCCAGTCTGTGTGGTTCAGTACCCCCCAGTCTGTGTGGTTCAGTACCCCCCAGTCTGTGTGGTTCAGTACCCCCCAGTCTGTGTGGTTCAGTACCCCCCCAGTCTGTGTGGTTCAGTACCCCCCCAGTCTGTGTGGTTCAGTACCCCCCCAGTCTGTGTGGTTCAGTACCCCCCCAGTCTGTGTGGTTCAGTACCCCCCCAGTCTGTGTGGTTCAGTACCCCCCAGTCTGTGTGGTTCAGTACCCCCCCAGTCTGTGTGGTTCAGTACCCCCCCAGTCTGTGTGGTTCAGTACCCCCCAGTCTGTGTGGTTCAGTACCCCCCAGTCTGTGTGGTTCAGTACCCCCCCAGTCTGTGTGGTTCAGTACCCCCCAGTCTGTGTGGTTCAGTACCCCCCAGTCTGTGTGGTTCAGTACCCCCCCAGTCTGTGTGGTTCAGTACCCCCCCAGTCTGTGTGGTTCAGTACCCCCCAGTCTGTGTGGTTCAGTACCCCCCAGTCTGTGTGGTTCAGTACCCCCCAGTCTGTGTGGTTCAGTACCCCCCCAGTCTGTGTGGTTCAGTACCCCCCAGTCTGTGTGGTTCAGTACCCCCCCAGTCTGTGTGGTTCAGTACCCCCCCAGTCTGTGTGGTTCAGTACCCCCCAGTCTGTGTGGTTCAGTACCCCCCAGTCTGTGTGGTTCAGTACCCCCCCAGTCTGTGTGGTTCAGTACCCCCCAGTCTGTGTGGTTCAGTACCCCCCAGTCTGTGTGGTTCAGTACCCCCCCAGTCTGTGTGGTTCAGTACCCCCCAGTCTGTGTGGTTCAGTACCCCCCAGTCTGTGTGGTTCAGTACCCCCCCAGTCTGTGTGGTTCAGTACCCCCCAGTCTGTGTGGTTCAGTACCCCCCAGTCTGTGTGGTTCAGTACCCCCCCAGTCTGTGTGGTTCAGTACCCCCCAGTCTGTGTGGTTCAGTACCCCCCCAGTCTGTGTGGTTCAGTACCCCCCCAGTCTGTGTGGTTCAGTACCCCCCAGTCTGTGTGGTTCAGTACCCCCCAGTCTGTGTGGTTCAGTACCCCCCAGTCTGTGTGGTTCAGTACCCCCCAGTCTGTGTGGTTCAGTACCCCCCAGTCTGTGTGGTTCAGTACCCCCCAGTCTGTGTGGTTCAGTACCCCCCAGTCTGTGTGGTTCAGTACCCCCCAGTCTGTGTGGTTCAGTACCCCCCAGTCTGTGTGGTTCAGTACTCCCCAGTCTGTGTGGTTCAGTACCCCCCAGTCTGTGTGGTTCAGTACCCCCCCAGTCTGTGTGGTTCAGTACCCCCCCAGTCTGTGTGGTTCAGTACCCCCCCAGTCTGTGTGGTTCAGTACCCCCCAGTCTGTGTGGTTCAGTACCCCCCAGTCTGTGTGGTTCAGTACCCCCCAGTCTGTGTGGTTCAGTACCCCCCAGTCTGTGTGGTTCAGTACCCCCCAGTCTGTGTGGTTCAGTACCCCCCAGTCTGTGTGGTTCAGTACCCCCCAGTCTGTGTGGTTCAGTACCCCCCAGTCTGTGTGGTTCAGTACCCCCCCAGTCTGTGTGGTTCAGTACCCCCCAGTCTGTGTGGTTCAGTACCCCCCAGTCTGTGTGGTTCAGTACTCCCCCAGTTTGTGCTTCTACCTATTTTGCCATATCTGGAACCTCTAAGCAGCAGTTTTAAAGCATACATTGCAGTAGCAAGGGCCAGATAAAAGGTACCCGTGAGTATGTAGATATTTCCCTTTTAACATTTCGAATTATTGGGCAATCCAGTTTCAGTTTCCTTTTAAACAACTATCCTTGTTTTTCATTCCACTTTAGCTCAACAGATTTGGATATAATTAACATTTAGGTTAAATGAAGATCAGTGATAATGCCTGCATTTGGCTGTGCTTAACTCTGAAGTGATAATGCCACTCCATTGTTAATTGTATTACTTGTCCTGCTGCATAAAAAATAAAGTAAAGTAAAATATTGTCATACTTAGCAAAAAAGGAACAATGTTACTGTAGAGTGACTTGGTGTTACAGTGGGTTAAAAATCTGTCTTTTTATCTCGGAGACCTGGGTTAGAATTTAACCCACAGTGCTGGAACAAATGTCTCATTTTTCTACTAGTTGCAAGGATTGCACTGAAATAAATTTGGGGCACTCTCAGTCCAATTACCAGTCCATACCACAAAACCTCTGACAATTCAGCAGAGATTGGCACTAAATTAGATGTCTCACTGGAAGAGGCCACAAGGAAGGCTATTTTGGGGAATGTTAAGTTGGTGCAGTAATGAGCACTCTTCCAAGGCTAGATTTAAGACATGTTGATGGGACACAGCAGTGCTTGATGCTGACATTGGGAGAAAACTGTAGGGAAGTATTCCATTCCCTGGCATTGACATCTTTCACCCTGTGGAGCACAAAAGTAAAATTTAAAAACATATATAGTACTGCAGAGGGTTGTAAATGGCATTGTAGCAAAGTTAATTGAGAAACAAGAAACCCCAAATAACTTAACAGCCATGGCAGACCATACAGTACCTCAATACTGAGAGAGCCTTCTATAGTTTGAGTTATGGCAGTGTCTTCAAGAACTAGTTTTCTTGATTTATTTTCATATATTAACTGATGTGTTTGCAATTACTTATCCAAAATGGTATTTTAAAAATACAGCTTCAAAATATGAATGCACAGGAATGTGCTTCTGAAGAATAATGAGTTCTTCATTTTTTCTTTCTCTGCAGAATGCTGTCAGGGACCATGGGGGTTTCCTATGAGCCAGTACTTGAGAGGCAGTGTCTGGCGTTGTGGACGGAATGCTAGAATGTCTGCATGTCTGGTACATTTTCACATCAGCTTTGCAATTTACTGTGTGTGATGCATCGATTTTCGTAAATTACAGGCTTAGAGTCAACCTATTCAAAGCTTAAAAATCTTGTGTTCATCTCACTTTGTAGCCATTGGAAAGAGTGACAGTTGGCCATGGGGTAAGTGTATCCATTTATATTCTACCTTTAACAACTAATGAATATGGTATCTTTATTTTAAACTTTAGTTCAATTGTGTTTGATGGAATATTGATTGCCCTTTCTTAGCTGTCATATAGTATGTAAATATGAATACTGATAGCATTATAGAATATCTTGGGCAGCGAATAATTTGGCAGCTTTGGGACAAAGTACATATGTTGCAGACTCACTTCAATACTTCAGGAAGAATAGTCACTCCTTCGCAATGAAGCGAATGAATACACAGTTCCTTTCCTTCTGCATAACAGCCAGGGATTGAAATTCTCTTCATATGACTTTAGTACAGTTCTCCGATAAAACCCAAGCATGTCTTTTTGCAAAGAAAAGAAATGAACTACTATGATGTAATGTATGAGTTCACAAATTTAACATGGCTGATCCTATCCGATGTGATATTGAGCCATACAGACAAGGAAGTGCCCGATTAGATCCCTGGACTAGGCTCAGTTAGCTGATCTCCCCTGAACCAGTGGTGGGGCACAATAATTGAATTCATTATCCATGGGCTAGGGGAAGAAAAGTCAGCCAGGGCTCCTGCACCTGCTTATTATCCATAACTCCTGCAGGTAAGAGCATGGGCCACACACTTGAGTATATGTGGTGCACAACTGATTTAGCCACCCATCACCAGATCTGGCTGGACCAGATCAAGCACTCTCGGGCCTCGCTCTCCTCTGCCAAAACTGTTCACTACTCCAGGATCATCCTTGACAGCAGCGATAACTCCACTACCAACCATCTCCCTAAGCCCCCCTCTTCACTTCCCCCTCCACCCTCACCTCCAAGTGTGAAGAGCTCATGGACTTTCTTGTCACTAAGATTAAGACCATCTGTTCAACTGCATCTGCTGCATTTCCCCCTTTTCCACTTGCCCACCAAGCCTAATCTCCCCCAAGCGCACCCTCGCCCTGGCCTTAAACATGTGTCTTTCTCTAGTTTCTGGCCGATCTCCCCTCATGCTATCTCCGAGCTCATCTGTGCTTGAGACTCACCTCCTGCTCCCTTAACCCCATTTCCATTAAACTGCTGACCATTTAACTTCCCATCCTGGTCCCCATCAATGTTGCCCCTAAGATGCGCGGCCACGCATTAATCGTGAGGTCGAGCGCAGGCTGCCCACCAGCTGCTGCCGCTGGAAAAGATGCCGAGCATATGCGGCCATGCAGCAAATTTAAATGGTCTGCGCAGGGAAAAAAACAAATTAGAGGGAACATTGGTCCCCATGCTAGCTGACATTGTAAATGGTTCCCCCTCTCCGGTATTGCCCCCCTCGCTTTCAGAGCAGCCGCCATGCCACCACTCCTGAAAAATAACCCACCTCCACCCCTTTGTGCTTGCAAACTACGTCTCCAATCTCCCTTTCTCTCCAAAGTCATTGAATGTTTTGTTGCCTCCAAAATCTGTAACCATCTTTCCCGCAACTCCATGGGGTTAATTTTAACGGGTGTCCATACGAACATATGAATCAGGAGCAAAAGTAGGCCATTTGGCCCTTTGAGCCTACTCCGCCATTCAATAAGATCATGGCTGATCCGATTACTCCACATTCCCGCCTACGCCCGATAACTTTTCACCCCCTTGCTTACCAAGAATCTATCTACCTCTGCCTTAAAAATATTCAAAGACTCTGCTTCCACCGCCCTCTGAGGAAGAGAGTTCCAAAGACTCACGACCCTCTGTGAAAAAATTTCTCCTAATCTCTGTCTTAAATGGGCGACCCCTTATTTTTAAACAATGACCCCTAGTTCTAGATTCTCCCACAAGAGGAAACATCCTCTCCACATCCACCCTGTCCAGACCCCTCAGGATCTTATATGTTTCAATCAAGTCACCTCTTCTTCTTTTAAATTCCAATGGATACAAGCCTAGCCTGTCCAACCTTTCCTCATAAGACAACCCGCCCATTCCAGGTATTAGTCTAGTAAACCTTCTCTGAACTGCTTCCAATGCATTTACATCCTTCCTTAAATAAGGAGACCAATACTGTACATAGTACTCCAGATGTGGTCTCACCAATGCTCTGTATAACTGAAGCATAATCTCCCTACTTTTGTATTCAATTCCCCTCGCAATAAACGATAACATTCTATTAGCTTTCCTAATTACGTGATGTACCTGCATAGTAACCTTTTGCGATTCAGGCACTAGAACACCCAGATCCCTCTGCATCTCAGAGCTCTGCAATCTCTCACCATTTAGATAATATGCTTTTTTATTCTTCCTGCCAAAATGGACAACTTCACATTTTCCCACATTATACTCCATTTGCCAGATCTTTGCCTACTCACTTAACTTATCTATATCCCTTTGTAGCCTCCTTATGTCCTCTTCACAATTTACTTTACTACCTATCTTTGTGTCATCAGCAAATTTAGCAACCATACCTTCGGTCCCTTCATCCAAGTCATTTATGTAAATTGTAAAAAGTTGAGGCCCCAGCACTGATCCCTGTGGCACACCACTCGTTACATCTTGCCAATCAGAAAATGACCCATTTATGCCTACTCTCTGTTTCCAGTTAGCTAGCCAATCTATGCCAATATGTTACCCCCTACACCATGAGCTTTTATTTTCCACAATAACCTTTGATGTGGCACCTTATCAAATGCCTTCTGGAAATCTAAGTACAGTACATCCACCGGTTCCCCTTTATCCACAGCACATGTTACTTCCGATCCGATATCACTGTTTTTATGCCATAGTTGAAAGTTAAATATACTTCCCATGTTTTAATCTCTCCAATTAGGTTTCTGTCCCCGTGACAGAACTGAAATGGGCCTAATCAAAGTACAAATGACATCCTTTGTGACTGTGATCGTGGTGCCCTATCCCTCTTCGTCCTTCTCGACCTCTCTGCAGCCCTTAACACAGTCAATCACACCATCCTCCTCCAACACCCCTCCTCTGCTGTCCAGCTCAGTGGGACTGCCCTTGCCTGCTACTATTCTTACTTATACAGTGATAGCAAGAGCAACTCAAGCAATAGCATCTCGTCCCTCCCACACATCATTACCTCTGGTGTACCCCAAGGATTTACCTTGGCCCCCTTCTATTCCTCATTTACATGCTGCTCCTTGGTGACATTATCTGAAAACACAATTATCATGTTCCACATGTATGCTGATGACACGCAGCTCTACATCACCACTAACCCCCTCGACCCCTCCAGTTCCTCTCTGCTGTCAGACTACTTGTCCGACACTCAGTCCTGGATGAGATGCAATTTCCTCCACATAAACATTGAGAAGACCAAAGCCATCGTCTTCATCCCTCGTCTCAAACTCCCTACCCTTGCCACTGACTCCACTCCCGTCTGTGGCCACTCCAGCCCCATATATTCTCCATCACAATGATTGCCTACTTCCACCTCCGAAATATCACCCATACCTTTGTGACCTCCAGACTCGACTATTCCAATGCTTTCCTGGCCGACCTCAATCCTCCATAAATTTCAACTCATCCTAATCACATGCCCATATCCTATCCTGTACCAAGTCCCACTAACCTGTGCTCACTGACCTACATTGGCTCCTGGTCTCCCAATGCCTCAAATTTAAAATGTTCATCCCCAAGTTTATTTCCCTTCATGGCCTCACCCTTCCCAATCTCTGTAATCCTGCTCCAGCCCTTCAACTCTCTGAAAACTCTGCTTTCCTCTGACTCTGGCCTCTTGTCTATCGTCCATCCCCTTTGCCCCACCATTGGCAACAGTGCCTTGAGCAATCTAGGTTCGACGCTGTGGAATTCCTTCCCTGAACTTCTCTGCCTCTTCCTCTCCCTCTCCTCCTTTAACATCCTCCTTAAAACCTACGTTATTATCCAAGCTGTTAGCCACATCTCCTGATAGCTCCTTTTTGCTTGACATCCAATTTTGTCTGATTGTGTTTCTTTGAAGCGCCATGGGACATTTTTCTATGTTAAAGGCACTATGCAAATGAACGTTATAGAATAGGATAAAGCTTGATGCTAAAATCTCCCATTGTTGAATTATGTGAATTTGTGAAGAATGGTCTTTTGAATGAGGTACTACAGTGCTGCCAATACTCCAGCATCACTCAGAGAGGAAAATTGGAGGAAGAATTATCTTTGTTTGTGCAAGAGTGTTAAACTTTTTGTTGATGTAATTCAAAATACTTTCAGCTTAACAGTAAGAATGTTAGAGATGTAAAAAAAAAGAATGTTAGAGAAAGCTTTTTATTATTTTGAAGTTTGAGTTATATAAGGGGTACTGCTCTTTGTTAGAGTTCTTAAAGGACTAACTACTGTAGTTTATGTGCTAATTGTAAAGAAGTTCCTGTCCAACAAGAGTGGATATAATTTCTGTCACGATTTGACATATGTTCCACATTATTTCTTGGTAGAAGGATGTGAGATCCCTTTAAACTGGGCTCATTGTTGTCCCCTTGCTAATGTGATGAATTAATTTGTAGATAGTTAATTTAAACCTTCCCTGCCACTCCTCCCGCCCTTTGTACTGCCAATTTATTTCTTCATGCATAGATATGTAATGAAATAGAGGAATATGAGGCCATGGTGTCTTTTACTGCTGAATTTAGAACAAACAAGTAGTAAAGACAATGTTTTGTAGAAGTTCAGACAGTTTCAGATTTTATTGGCTGATGAATAATTATTTGATTAACTGATTGCTTATTCAGAGTAGAAGTTGTTGCCCATTTTGCAGGAAACCATTTTGCACAATTTACTGTTGCTTCCATCAATTCTGTGGGTGTGATACATGACATGCCATTTTCAGAATTCAGCTGTTTGCTTGTCATTTGATCAGAATATCCCAGAAGTCCAGAAGCGATTCCAGCAGTGTGGCTGTTTTATAAAAAACAGCAGCAAAAACCACAAAAACAGAGACAGAATGAAAACTCAAAATGAGGTTGGCTTTTGGCACGACAAAAAGTTAAACGTATAAATAAACACTGCACTGTAGGTAGTTGGCACTACTGTGATTCTGCATTTTTACAGTATTTTTGCCAGCTGCTGAGATCACTGCAGATTGTTATTATCAAACCCTTTGCACTCTTAATCCCTTGATTTTGTGTATGTGCTAAATTACATGTGTCGATTTGTTCTGAATTGACAGTAAGGTGACACTGTGTTCTGCTGTTTGTTCTTTTGTTGTTGGCAGCTTCCTTCAGAATCCTTATTTTATCGTGCAGTCCTGCAAGTTATTATCAAAGAACACTTTGGAAATGGAAAGACATACACCACATTGCAAAGAACAAAGTATGTTTTGGAGGTTTGCATGAAATTTCAAGAATATAATAGTTGCCATCTCTGGGATCTTTTATGACATAGACTATAGGAAGAACACAGTATATTGCACAGCATCTGAGGGCAATTAATTGGAACGGAACTAGGGGACTGGGTGGCGGGGTGGGCTTGTACACTCTCCTTTCATCGCTAATTAAGCCCAAAGTGATTGGACAAAAAAGCTCCTCTTTCTGATGGCTATCAAGGTTCCTAAGCAGGTGTTGTTTATAAAATTTCAATCTAGTTCCAGTGAACATGAGTCCATGACACAGATATGTTCATAATTTGACAGCAGCATGGGTTATCTCATTCACAAGTGAACATTCTGCACCAAGGGTGATCTTCTGAGCTTGGCATTAATGGAGATCTTTGGGCCACAGTGGCAGTATCATTTGTCTTGCTACCAACACCAAACTACCAATTTCACAGACACTGAACTATCCCACAATATTAGGAACATTGGAACCGTAGTAGGCCATTCAGCCTCTCGAACCTGTTCCACCGTTCAATCATGGCTGACCTGTATCTTAACTCCATTTACACGCCTTGGTTGCATATCCTTTAATAATGCCCTTGCCTAACAAAAATCAATTGACCCCCAGCCTCAACAACTTTTTGGAGGCGAGAGTTCCAGATTTCCACTACCCTTTGTGTGAAGATGTGCTTTCTGACATCACCCCTGAACGGCCTAGCTCTAATTTTAAGGTAATGCCCCCTTGTTCTGGACTCGCCCACCAGAGCAAATTAGTTTCTCTCTATGTACCCAATCAAATCCTTTAATTATCTTAAACACTTCAATTAGGTCACTCCTTACGTTGCTCTACATTGAGGTCGAACATGCTGATTGGACCTTATCCCTTAGTTATATTTCACAAGATGCAATACAGAGCTATACACCTCATCCCAAACTCTGAGTAGTTTGCGTGTTATACCAGAGTATCATTTCCATTTCCCACACAGCCTATCCTCATGGCCTCTTGTAGAGAGATTGCTGAACCCTCAGCTAGTGCTAAATTTAAGAGCAGTTTCTTTTCAGAGGAATCCACTGGGAGCTGGGTTGAGACTAGCTGAAATCAGTTCACATAGAATCCATTATAATGCTCTGAAAGAGGACAGACTTCCATCTAATCTATCTGGGCTGAATTTCAACTTGATTCCCAGAGGTGATCAAGCATAGTATTCTTATTCTAACACGTTGCACCACTTAGTTTCTTCAGGATATGTAACTTTTAATAAAAAAAGATGAAAAATAAAATAGGAGTTGATAGTAAGAGTTATTAAACGCATTAATCTTAAACATAATACTGCTGTAAAACTGATACTGCAGGTTGAAAGTATTTCAGCTGGAAGGACAATGTTCTGTCGTGTGTGTGTGTGTGTCAGCAGTTATGAAAAATGTAATGTTTTTACGGGCATTGCTGGGTTCTTTTTCCACAGCCTGCAAAAATAAAAACTGCTTTTAAAAATGTTTTAAATGTGAAAAAATGTATTGAATGACCAGCTGAACTGCATGCTGAATGAGAAAGGCCTTTCTGGCTTGTTCATTCTTTTGAACAAATGCTGCTGATTGAATGCCAGAGGCTTATGGACTTTGCACATCCAAGGAGGTTCTGTACAGGAGTACATTACCTGTGTGTCCCATTCACAGAATCACAGAATCACAGAAACCCCACATTGTGGTACCATATTACTTTCTGCTAAAACAATGAAAATGACTTAACTGAGGTTTTCTTGTGATAGAAACAAATGAATGCAATTAAAATGTTTAGCTATTTTAGTAGTAAATTAAACTGAAATGATTGCGTTTTGTGACATTTGACTAATTGCAGCAGCAAACACGTTGGCAAGATCTATTCTAAGTCCTCATCCTTTGTGGACTACACCAGAAAATCAGTAGAAAAGCTGGGAATGGATAGCTCGAAGGTTGGTAGTTTTATTTGTTCAAGCTCTGAGATTTACATCTTCTTGCACTGCTTGCTGTCTGCCACTAGATGTTGCTAGAGTCTTTAAATGGTTTGTTGCGCGAATACTTGGGGCTAGATTTTGATTGAGGAGGCGTGTAGGAGGCGGGACTACAACTTTCAGGGTTGTAGTCCCGCCTCCATCGAGTTGTGGCCAACCCACGCGATTTTCATTTGATTGACCTTGTTGAGCCCGCCCAGCGGGCTCAGCAGGCCAATTAAGAGCCACCCGGCAACAGGTGACATCACAGATTGACATTTCATCTGTCAAAAGCTTTTGAAGCTGTCAAACACTGACAATCTGTACTCCAAGTTAATTGCTTCCTCTCAGGCTGATTTAGAGATCTCTCCAGAACAGAAAGCTGAATGCTGCAACTTTTGACAGCTCGCGGCTGTTAAGTATGTGTATTGTATTGAACAATTAACACAAAGACTTAAACGTATAACTCAAACAGGTCTTTACTGGTTGGAGGTAGGGACTATACGTAGGTCTTTACTTCATGCCCACAGGCGGGAACTGAGGGGAGATCAGTACCCACAGTACTATTTATACCCCTATGGCCAGGAGTGGTACTGCGTATCACTACGCCCAACAAGTAGTGCAGTCCTGTCCATAGGTTCAAAGTAGCACACATATTACATACACAACATTCCTCCCTTCCTAGCTTTACAGTCATCTCCCCATTTAACATAACGTAATAACATATATACATATATAACTTCAGGTTTACATAACAGAATAACATAGATACATAGATAACTTCATGTCAAAACAGATCACAGATTCAGTCTCTGCGGAAAACAGTTCACAGATTCAATCTCTGTGGTGGAGTCGGTTCACGTTGCTGGAGTGACTCATTCAATAGTCCTTCCATGGATTTAACAGTTTGAACTTCCGAACTGAATTGGCTCCGTTTGGAGGGACCACGTGTGTGATCTGGTAGAGGTAATAATGGTTCAGATGGGTCATCTTCTGTTTCGACTTTTCCTTTTCTGCTTCTTGGAGACTCTCTGGGCTCCACTGTCAGCTGCCAGCTGCATGCGCAGTTCCTCCTTCTCTCCCTCCTTTTTCCGTAGTAGAGCCACCTTCTCCCGATGTTCCGTAGACTTTCGGTGCTCCTCCATGATTTCTGTATGGTGGGAGTCGAAGTTACAAGTTGGGCAGGACAGGACATAGTAATATTCGGTGTCGTCCTGATCTAGGCCAGCGAGAGGGTCTTCTATTTCCTCCATACCCAGCTGGGCGTTAGCCAGCTTTTGTTCCAAGTCCAGACATCTTTCCTGAAGAGACTTCTTCATGCGTACCTCTTCATCCAGCTTTTTCTGGGCTTTCAGCAAGTCGTTTACTAATGACCTCATTTGAGATTTTACTACTTCAACTTCTTTTGGAGATTGATTGATCGGACTATTCAATCCCTCTACCGGAGCAGCTGTTTCAGCGGTCTGTTGTTCTACGTTGACGTGAGTCAGCGTACTTTTGGCATCCAAGGGCTGCTCTGTTGCAGTCATCTCAGTCTGTGTTGCCACCTCAGCTCTTCCAATAACCTTTGAGAGCTCCGAACCCCTTTCGTTTGAATATTGAAGTTCGTGTTCAAGTTTTTCCCATTTCAGAGTCCTGTCCTTCAGCATATGCAGGAGTTGGCTGACCGTTGACTCCTCTGACATCAGACGTTTTGTGTGCTCCTGCTCCATTTTCTCCATCAGCTGCTTCTGTTGTCTTTCCAGATTCTCCAACTCTGTATCAAAGAACTCTTTCGTTGCATTCAACTCTTGCTCACAACGGCGAAGCATTTGTTCTAATTGCTGTTGTAGTTTGAAATGGAGTTGAGTTCGAGCCCGGTGTCCCTCAGAAATGGGCACATCAGTAGACTTGCCAGACTCAGAATCCACAGTTAAACTATGTTGTTGTTGCTCAGTGGAATTCTGTGCTGAAACTTTGTCTTTTGCACCTGAGTTGGGCTTACCATCATCTGTTCCAGAGTCTGGGCCGACTATCTTCACCGAGTTCTCACTCGTTATTGTTTGTAGGAAATGCCAGTCCATATTCATTTTCCTAATCCACTCCCGTCCTAGTAGTGGAGAACCTCCTTCAGATATCACATATAAGTCCATTATTTGACTGTCTTCGCCCTTGTGGACCACTGCAACCTCTATTTTCCCGATGGGGTACACTCTTTGCCCCGTGTATGTTTTCAATATAATCCCCGTATCCTGTAGGGGAATATGTTGGAATAACTTTCCGTAATCTTTCTTATTTATGACCGTCAATGCCGATCCAGTGTCCAATTCCAGTTTTACTTGGACTCCTTCTATCTGAAGAGTGACCCAAATTGTCTGGAGGTCTGCACCCTTACCAGCGTTGAGTACTCTTAAGCTAGCCAGTTCATTACAGCTTAAGCTAGCCAGTTCATTACTGCTAGCGTCTGAATCGGACTCCTGTTCGGTCACCTTGTGTACCTTTGCGTATTGTCCTTGCGGTGACTTCTTGTTGCTGGTCTTCTTCCCTGACCTGCATACTCTAGCTATATGTCCAAGCCTACCACAAGTTCTACATTCTTGGTTTTTAAACCAACACTGGTTCTGATCATGCGTTGTCTTTCCACAACGATAACATTTGCCAGAACTCACACCCAATTTGTGTGCACTGAGCTCCGGTGACCGTAGCTGCATTACTGCCGTGCCTCTCGCTGCGGCTTCGTGTGCTGCTGCCATAGTGACCGCCTTCTCAAGCGTCAGCTCATTCTCCTCGAGCAGTCGCTTTTGTGTATCCTGTTTAAATAAACCACACACAAATTTGTCTCGTAGTGCATCTGTCAGTCCCGTTCCAAACTGGCAATATTTCGCTAATTTACGCAATTCCAGCAAATATTCAGCATTGCTTTCATGCTGTAGCTGCCTTCTGTCGTAAAATTTAAATCGTTCCGCTAGCATCAGCGGCATGGGGTTTAGATGATCTTTCAGGACAGTAACAATCTCATCGAACGTCTTATCCGCCGGTTCATCTGGTGATAACAGGTGTTTCAATTGCCCGTATGTCTTCGCACCCATTAAATTTAATAATGTTAGAGCTTTATCTTGGTCACGAATTTTATTGGCCTTACAATAATTTTTTACTCTTTCAACATATATGGCCCAATTTTCGAGGTCACTATCAAAGGTGCTAATATTCCCGTGTTTAGGCATTGTAGATTTGCAATTTCTCAGATTTTATTTTCTTTACTTGTTATCAAAGATGGCGGCTTCCCGCTCTTGCCGTCGTCCTCCGCCCACAAAATGGCGGTTTTCCCGCGCTTGGCGGTCTTCACCCGTCCCCCCCGACGCCGTCTCCCTTCAGCCCCCGAGTGCGGCCCTTATCTTCGCCGCGATCGATAGCCCGCGCTGTGCACCGCGGCTCTCGCACCTTGAGCTTCTGCAGCCGCCGCGCCTTTCAGTCCGAGTGCGGCCCTTATCTTTGGTTCCGATCGCTGGCCCGCGCTGCGCCTCGCACTTGAAGCGGCTCCCGGCCTCTGGCTCACCCGCTCGCGCGGCTCTTGCTCGCTCCCTCCCGGGCTCTGGCTTACCCGCTCGCGCGTTTCACCGCGGCTCTTATCAGGGATTGCGATCGCCCTTATCTTCTCACTCAACTTCCCCAGCCCTGTCTTTGCAGCCAACACTGCACGGCTTACCCCACCACCTAGGTTGAACAAGGAAACTGCAGAAAGACTTCTGTCAGTCGCTGGAAGCTGTCAGGATGTTTGCTGCACTCCAGTGCTCAGTCGCTGATGGAGGCTTCAGAGTCCTAAAGCCTGTCGCTTCTAGTGGGGTGGTGATGTTTGAAACCTCTCTTCAACTGCCGCAGGGTAAGAACCTGACTCGTCGCCAGTGTTAAGTATGTGTATTGTATTGAACAATTAACACAAAGACTTAAACGTATAACTCAAACAGGTCTTTACTGGTTGGAGGTAGGGACTATACGTAGGTCTTTACTTCATGCCCACAGGCG